>NC_091118.1:49308134-49657301 GCF_040183065.1 Periplaneta americana
GAAGTTGCTGTAACAAGAATGATCCTGCAACTGCTCAGGAATATTAATGGACTTGTTATTAAAAATTATGTGCTTTGAGTTCTTCTATTATCTCACAATGTTTGTCTACCTGTTTTTGCTATATCCTGTATAAATATGTGACGTTGATGTACACGAAGTCATTTTTATGTGCCATTAAAGAGATACAACTTTGAAATTCAGAACGGATTTTTCTTTAGAGATGAAATGTATTTCCTACGAAAACCTTTTTTTGGAGTCCTACATATTAAAGACAAATAAGTAAGTAGTAAACAACAATTGTGTACTGTTGCCAAGTTTTGCTAGGAATAGTAATTATCACATCAACTTATCATTTCTTCTTGAAGCTTCAATTTATCTTAAAATAATTATTTTTGAAACGAGTAAGAATTTTATATATAGGTAATAGATCTGTTGGAATTCTACGTGTAGATATCGGCATCATCCTTTTTCTAATGTTTTTACTCAATGGAATATATAAAGATAGCAAAGGAGAAAAATAACTCTATGTTGAATGTACAAAGTAAGCAAACTTAAATCCTTAAAGCAGTTTATGTTTCAATTGATTCTTGATAAAGCAAAACTGATAATTGATCTACAATATTAGAAACAGAGAAGCGAAATAAATTGTACCAGGAGCAGTTTACATAAATAGCAGAGTAAGGAAAAAGGTAATATATATATATTTTTTTTGTACAGAAGCTTATTGTTTTAAATCAGAATATCAAGGATATGGGCAAAGATACGCATTGTTAGGTTAAGGTGCACTTTGCTAGCGCTCTGGTTTGAGCGATCGTAAGGAATTCATGAGTGAGGAGTGTACACTTTACATGAAATAAATTACTACAATTATATAAAGTTAATACTAGTCTATACATAGCCCACTAGGAACATTTATTTAGGAAATTAATATTTCGACAATCATTTCAAATAATATATAGATAAAATATTTAGGTAACATTCTGCTGAGGGATAATAGGTCGATATTAAAAAATGTATTATATTTCTAGATATACTGATCTAAAATCGAAATGGTTAAAATAATTACAATCAGACGTAAACACATTAGTTTTAAATTTGTAATGGAAATAAATAAGAATTCTAATTGTCAAGATTATTGGTGAAACTATAAAAGATAGAGAATACAAAACCTCGAGACAGGACGTTTTTAGTAATACAACGAATTTGGATTCATTAAGGTATTTTCAGAGAGATTAATGGTGTTTGAGAATAATGTTCTTAGGAAAATATTTGGGACTATGAGAGATGAAGTTACAGGAGAATGGAGAAAGTTACACAACGCAGAACTGTACGCATTTATTCTTCACCTGACATAATTAGGAATATTAAATTCAGACGTTTGAAATGGCCAGGTCATGGAGCACGTATGGGCGAATCTAGAAATGCATATAGTGTGTTAGTTGGGAGGCCAGAGGAAAAAATACCTTTAGGGAGGCCGAGACGTAGATGGGAGGATAATATTAAAATGGATTTGAGGGAAGTGAGATATGATGTTAGAGACTAGATTAATCTTACACAGGATGGGGACCAATGGCGGGCTTATGTGAGGGCGGCAATGAACCTGCGGGTTCCTTAATGACTATTTTTAATAAGTAATAAGGTATTATAGGAAGAATATGTCAGATTAAACACAAGAGAAGTGAGAGTATTATTAGCCCGGTGGAGATTAGGTATTTGGAGACTCAAAAATAGAAGAGGTAATGTGGGTTAGGATATATTTGCCTCCTAACATTAGAGACAGTGAATGAACAATCATTAAGCATGAGGGTAATAACTTTTTTAACCAGCACAATAGGCTTGTCAGGAATAGCTCCCCAGGCGAGTGTAAGGAGAGCTCACCTGCTTGATGCGGGAGGCCCTTGCCCTAATGGGATGTAGTGGGCTTGTTTATTTATTAATTTTATTTATGCCGGTGTTTGGAAGACGCAATAAATATGCTATTAAAATGCACCGCGACAATTGATATCAGAATTGGCGGAATAGATAATGCATTTTTGAAAATAAACGAGAATATAGCCTTCATAAAACTAAGTGGCCCTTGAACGTTAACAACCTTTATCATTTAGGTGAATTTCTGTTCAGAGTCAAATTTAGATGGGAAAAGATGATGAAAGAAATTTGTGACGACAGATTATAGTGTGAGAGAATCCTTCGCTCTAGAAAGATAGGCCTGTTAGTTAAGGAGCAACCAAAGTACTAATTCGTTAAACAGTTTAGTAAACAAGTGAAAAGATTAATAATAATAATAATAATAATAATAATAATAATAATAATCAATTTAGCAATGGTAAACATAGTTAAGTGAGTTTATTATGATATTATTTTTGTTGTTATTATTATGATATTATTATTGTTGTTATTATTATGATGATTATTATTTTTATTATTATGATGATTATTATTTTTATTATTATGATGATTATTATTTTAATTATTATTATTATTATTATTATTATTATTGCATTCATGTGTGTTGCTAGAATAGTATGTATGTAGTATTAAATAGTACTATACAGTTAATAGTGGCGCTGTAAAATTAAGTAGTAGGCTACATAGGCCAGTACTTGTGAAACTATGATATTAGGCCTATGTTTACATTGCATTTGATATGGAAATGACGGACTTGAACTGGAATGCATCAAATCCGCCATGTCCAGAGAAGATTGATGATAAATAAATAAATAAATAAATTAATTAATTAAATATAATAAACTAAATAAATAAATATAATAAAAAAATATAATAAACTAAATAAATAAATATAATAAACTAAATAAATAAATAAATATAATAAACTAACTAAATAAATAAATATAATAAACCAAATAAATAAATATAATAAACCAAATAAATAAATAAATATAATAAACTAAATAAATAAATTGAATAAATTAATAAATCAATAAATAAATGAATGAATGAATAAATAAATAAATAAATGAATTAATAGATGAACAAATAAATATTATAGAACAATAGCGTGTGTTTTTTGCTGGTCTGTTGATTTGTAGTGTGTCGTGTATACTGTTTAAAGATATGTACGACACACGCACGATCCATACAGAGTTTTTTTTTTCGAAAAGCTAGTCGGCCATATTATTATTGAAAGAATATTTAGAAATGGCGCAAATATGTCCCAAGTAATTTGGTGAGTAAAAACTTATATTGATCTAGTATACTACGCACAGTCGTTGGGCTACCTAGCTACATTACACTTTCCACAGTTTCTACAAGAAAAATACTTCGAAAACTGTAATGGAACTTTATTTTAGTGTTCAGTGAAATACACAAATACCACTACGAACGCAAACACTTGAATAATCAGGTAATATCAAAGACCTCAAATTAAAATTTTTAAAATCTTTGTTTTTGTGTATATTACCATACTCATAAACTTAAGCAGCAGCTCTGTAATATATTTCTTGGATTTGAACTCCTCACCGAATATTAAACTGTAACTTTAAATATTTCATAAGGCAATTTTTTTTTATTTTCATCCTCATAGATGGGCAGATCATGTAGCACGTATGGGCGAATTCAGAAATGCATATAGCGTGTTAGTTGGGAGGCCAAAGGGAAAAACATCTTTGGGGAGACCGAGACGTAGATAGAAGGTTAATATTAGTGGATTTTAGGGAGGTGGAATAAGGTTGTAGAAACTGGATTAATCTTGCTCAGGGTAGGGACCAATGGCGGGCTTACTGTATGTGAGGGCGGCAGTGAACCTCCGGGTTACAGTAAAAAAAAAAAAAATCGAAAGTTAGGATTCCAATAGTGACCAACTCTTAAAATGTTGAAACTGCACAAGTTCAAATAAGTACATATTGAGTTTATATTGAAAACGTTAAAACTGGAATATAATAGGTAATTAAATAATAGAATAGCGCAAGTTTCCATCTTTAAAGTCACATTATTAGAATTGAAACATTTTAATTTGAACATATACTGAGAATTACGTTATTGCTGTGACTGAAATATTTTATGTAACGAAAGAATTGAAAATGAGCATAAGTCGTAGGGTAGTTTCTGAAACCTCTCTTTCAAAGTAGAAGTTTGCAGTAGGGTTACTCACTTCTTTATTTTATTCTGGCAGTACCCGTGCGCTCCGCTGCACCCGTTAGAAATAAATATAAAGTAATTACATAATTAAAATAGGACATTTGATCCAGGGAACATTCGTGTTTGATAGAAGGATAAATCGTTTATTATGTTACTTAATTTAAATTGTATTAAAAAAATTAAAATGCGATCATTTTGATCCAGAATCCACTCATTTGGTCATAAAAATTATTTTAGGAAATACAGGAAACGAATGCCTATCAAGTTTTCTGTGCATGAGAAGCTATTTTAATCTTACCTGTCCTCGATTCACTCCGAAGTTACTGTAATAACATTATAGCATTATGTCCATCTAGAGAAACTGTACTTTCCAATGGTGAATTAATAATTAATTATACAAATCGGTTAATTTAGCTTCCGATATTACTTCATACAAATACAGAAACATTCTCTGTAGATTACCGTATGCTTCATAGCTTTCGATTGTTGTTGTCCAAGGCCCCTTATAGACGAAGTCATTTGTTTTTTATTTCATTACACCGCCTTAGATGGCGTTGTTATTGTAATTTTGAAACTCATTTATATCATTAAATGTCAGTCATATCAAAATTTTGCATGGAATAAAACTTATCGAAAATTATTTTTAAAGAAACTTTTGTTATTAATATTTTTCATGAAAATTAATAATAAGGGGTATATTTCGATTTATTTAATTCAAGCCCCTTTATAACCCCCCCCTTTTAAATACAATATTTTGAGTGCCATATAGCCTAAATTCTAAGTTACAACGAACTTAATTCATATTCAAATTTTCATATAAATCGGTTCAGACATTATCGAGTGAAAAGGTAACAAACGTCCAGAAAAACAGACATTCAGACAGACAGACAGACACACAGACAAAAATAAAAAAAAAGCGATTTTCGGTTTCAGGGCGGTTAATTATATATATTAGGACCAATTATTTTTGGAAAATCGAAAATTACCAGAAAAATTTCGGCTACAGATTTATTATTAGTACAGATTCTGTGACAAGATTCCGCATTCTTTCAACGGCAGAGAAGTGAGAATTCAGGAACCAAAGAAGTTAAATGAAGTATAAGAACATGTTCAGCACAGTCTATATTTTTTATTAGGCATATGAAGTAAAAGATCTCTCGCACAAATATGTGGAATAAAAAATGTAACTAGGTTGTTATGACTTGATTCACTAACATTAGGAACACTTTATTTAAACTAAACTAAATTCTGATTAATGACAAAGACTTATAATTTTCCTGTATTTGAAAATGAGTGGAAATGACAGTTAAGTAGATGAAACTATCAGCAGGAATGTCAGCATTCAACGGAGTTATAGTTGATACAGTTCGTTATTTCAAGTGTAACTTATAATACCATAACAATAAAAAGTGCTGCCCCGTGGCGTCGTGGTCTATAGCATCCGTGTCAGACCAGCAAGTTACTGTGCATTTGAAATAGGGAACTTTGTTGCTCATTTAACAATAGCTCTTGGAAGAAATATTTAAAGGACCTTTGTATTTTGCAACTCAGCAGGTACAGAATTATAAGCTTTAAACCACCACCGCGCCTTGATTGACAGTTACCGCTTGTCGCTGGGCTCGTGCAAACTTATTACTATCCTGTCTGAAAGTGTCGATTGCCAATCTATTCGCTGTTGTAATTTGTGTAAATATTGCATGTATTTTGTATACAATTAGTTTTTAGTTTAAATTTAGTTCAGCTTCAAATCGCTGTGCAAGAATAAGTTAGTGTAATGCCTTCAATTAGTTTTCTCTTTCTTGTCGTACTGAAATAATGGACAAGTCGCCAGAATCTTAAAAAATTGCGAACCCGGAAAAGAATATTGGGTTCCGACGAAAGAACTATGATGTGAAATGTGTATTTGTACTTTCGTACTGCCTTTTTATTCAATGTAACAGAAACTGCTAAACATACGGCATTACCCACAAAATTTTATTACAAACTGGTGCTAACAATAAGATTTGTGATGAGTTACACTAATTTTATTATATTCTATTAGTTAACCCTGCAATGCACCGGGGTGACGCGTCACCCCAGATGACTTCATTTTCTTCTGTAGTTTGGTATAACAATCTAATAATAGCTTGGGCTATTGAACGACAAACGTTTTAATTACTTGTAGTCGAGGGAAGGAGGAGAGAAATGTCGTGGGATAACAATATACCCCAGGTGAGCTGTAATGTGTCCAAAATAGGGTGAGCAGTCCAGAGTTAAATTGTGTGCGTGATGTAAAAGAAAACATTTTTAGAATGGATAGTATACACAAGGAGCCAGTATACTTTATTTTTTTTTTCATGGAGTGCAGTTTCATAGAAAGGACTTTGCCGACAGACCTTCTACTGCCCCCTACTAATTGATTGTCATGAATAAATGTCTTCCTTACTGTGACGGAAATCTTGTCTTCTCTAGTTAGTAACCAATCACAACCCTCGTTCAAAAGAATTGACAGGTGCCCGTCAAATCCACGTGGAGGCAGAGTTGCCGCATCCTTTCCGAATTTCAAGAATCCCGTCAGTTTCACTGCATAATTTCGAAGGTTACCAGGATTGTGGCAACTGTGCAATGTTGGGACGAGAGGACAGGATGGAATTGTCAGAGTTGTTTGTGTAGGAAGTCATAAATCTATAAGTGGGTGTTCAGAGGAGCCACCGAACTGCACTCCTTGAAATAAAATAAGGTTATACTTGCCCTCCCCCACACTCCTGGACAATAATATTGTTACTGATTGTTTGGCTGTGGCTATGGTGTGAGAGTTTGTTGTCCCATAAAGCCTGCAGTAACTTGGTGGTCTGACGCGGAGTATAGGCCTCGCGTTACGGAATGCGCGCTGGTTCGAGTCCTCATGGTGTAAGACTTTTCTCATGAAATTTAGATCAGTATATGGGACCGGTACCCGCCCAGCATTGTGATGCACTTGGGGGGCTACAATAAGTAGCGAAATCCCGTAGCGAAAGCGAGCTACAACGGCTGGGGGGATCATCATGCCAACTACACGATACCTCCATTCAGGTTGGATTATTGTCCACCGCTGCTTCGGCATGTGGACGTGAGGCCAGCAGCCGAATGGTCGGTCTGGGCCTTTCATTGGCTGTAGCGTCACGAATTTCTATTTTTTAAATAAGAAAACCTCGCAATATGTCATTAGGAAAACTTTTTGGCGAAAGTGTAGGAAAATTTACCACAATTTGGTAAACGATGAATTAGATTAATAGTAATAGACATGTCAGACATAAGTTCTTGTCGCCTATCTCCACAGGAAAGGATTCGATCATTGGAGAAAATTAATGACCCCCTGAGGAATTGAACCCACAACCTTTCTACTTACAGCGCAGAGCCTTAACTGCGACGCAACGTCACGCTCCGTATCAGATAAAAGTAATGGTGTCAAGTTAGTGGTAAAATTACTTTAAATATGAAAAGACATTTTACCTCATAAATTATTTTATTAAATGAACTGAAAATTGAAATGTAGTATATTGGATCATAAGAATTACTTATTTGAAGTCCACACCTGTGGAGTAACGGTCAGCGCGTCTGGCTGCGAAACCAGGTGGCTCGGGTTTCGAATCCCGGTCGGGGCAAGTTACCTGGTTGAGGTTTTTTCCGGGGTTTTCCTTCAACCCAATAGAAGCACATGCTGGGTAACTTTTCATGCTGCACCCCGGACTCATTTCACCGCCATTATCACCTTCATATTATTCAGACGCTAAGTAACCTAGAAGTTGATACAGCGTCGTAAAATAACCCAATAACTTATTTGAAAATATGGCATGTAGAATGAAAATAGTGATGAAATACAATGACTTAAAAGAAATAAATAGAAGTTGATATAAGATCACAAATATGTTAAGGTAATGGATAATTATATAGGAAAAAGCAGGTTAATGTAACAATTTTTTTTCATTTAAGGATCGAATCATCAGTGCTTGTGTTTAGTCACAGTTCCATTATAATTAATTATGAAATGAAGAGAGAAAAAAAAACTAAAAAGAAAATAAGACAAGATTTATAATGGAATATCACGCATAATGCAGTGTGCGATAATAAGATAGAGCAACATTTAAATATCTTTGTACAATAATCAAAATTTTATGACATAGAAAGTAGAAAAATGCGAAATATAATGAAGTTTGTAAGAATAAAATTATTCAGAAGTTACATAATGCAAATATAAAGTAATTAATTTCTACAGAGGTAAATTTGTTAAATGAAATTCAAGACAAAACACTTTTAACATCCTAAATATATTACAGTGTTTTCCTTGTAAAAGTTGTAGCTGTAGTTTACTTACATAGTTATCCAACCGAAAATGAATGCTGTAAGATACTTTACGCCTACAGATGTTAAATATTTTGGGTCTATGAATATCAAATGTTTATTTCCACTTGTACCATAATTGTGTCCATAACTACTTCCTTACAGTTTTAAGATAAAATTTTAACAAACCATATTTATAAATTTGTTCAATTTTAAATACACAATCATCAGGATAAATATATAAAATTATTGTATTAATCAAAACGTTTCTTGGTACAAATTTAAGTTTGTGTTTATAAAAAATTTATTCGATTAAATTTGATTTACTTCAGGAGAATTAATTGATACCAAAAGTATTGTTTGAAGCCTATACGCTATTAGACATTACCGTCTAAGACAGACCATTCCAATACAGTGTTTGAGGGCTAGGGCGCCCTGACGCTGCCCTGTGTCTGCCCTGGGCGGAACCCCACTCCTCTCTGTCGCTGCAGCTGTGGTGGTGTACGAATGCATATGATAATCAGGTCTTCTCTTCTGCTCGATTATATTCTGCAGGCACTGCTGAGTTATGCGTTCCATCAATCATTCATTCATCCATATGGTGCACTATCGTTTGTGCTGTTTTGAATAAGAATGAAGAGAAGTGCGTCGACAGTCGGTTCAGGATTTAACCCCTCTTGGAAGGGCTTGTATCTTGTCTAATCTGACGGCAACAATGTTCAGTGTTTGATATGCCATATCAATGTACGGCAAAAACGTGTAACATTAAGCGTCACTTTGAAGTTAAACGTTCTGATACCCACGCTCATATAATGGCGAAGAGAGGAAGACATTAATAACGAAACTAAAGGTAGAAATGCAGTCTTCTTACGACGAGGTATATATCATTTCAAGTAATTAAGTACTCTAAGCGATATAATTAAATTAATGATTAGGTTACAGTAAGTTTATTTTGAACAGTAGTCAACAATGTATGGGAATTATTATAAAATCGTTTGTTAAATTGTTAAAGGATTTTCTGTCCTTTTTAAGTATGTATGTATTTTTTTGTATAGTGACAATGTCATTAAAATTCATTTTCCTTTTCTTTCGCAGTACATTGAGCAAGTTCCGAAAGATCTGTCTATGCAAACTATATTGTTGCCATAAATATCGCCAAAAGTAGCCGGACTTTTACGGAAGGAATGTTTGCAAAGGAGTGCATGATTTCAACTTCAGAGATATTGTGTCCTTCCCTGGTGACGTTATTTGAGTCAATTGGTCCCTCTCCACAAGTAATCTGTCGCCGCGTGTAGGAATTTTGTGAACATTTTTATGACGCCCTTTTCTGTAAATGTTGAGCAGGCTCCAGTCAAATTCCAAATAAAATTGTTAAGGCTTCAGTGTCACACAATTTTGAAAGATAGATATTACAATATTCCAAACGGCCTCGTTGCGTTTTATAAGAACTTGGAATAAAAAGAGTTTCCGCATATCAACGCATTGACATGCAAGTTAATTGTTATGTTTGGCTCTACATATCTTTGCGAAGGCATATTCTCAATCATAAACCTGAATAAGAGCAAAACTAGGTCTTGTTTGTTCGATATTGCGTTGGAAGCAGTGTTACGCATTCATTCTGCTCAAATAGCTAAAAGGGAAAGAAAACAAAGAAATGTCATTTGTCTTCCTAATTACAGAAAAAAGGACAATTTTATTTTGTTGTATTATTTTGTAATGGCTAATTGCAATTCTTGAATTCTTTTTATGTGTCATAAAATGTGCCATCCATATTATGTATCTCTCACTGACTCACACTACCCCTTGCACGCCTGCAACCTTCTCAGCGATCGGTATTCCGTCTCAATCCCACTCATATGCTGTCTCTGTCTAGGGCTCGGCACAGCTCCTCCGAACCCAGGGCAGTCATGGGGCATAACGGGGGTTGCCCACTTGGTATGGTATGAACTAAGGCACTAGTGTTCCCAGTTGGAAGAAACATAATTCATGACAAACTATATCGTGACACTAGGGTAGCAAATTCAGTAATTTGTCAAAATTCCGGGTTCCTATTCTTCAACGAATTACCAAGTATTACTAGTACAAAGAGAATCGAACCTAAGAGACAGCTACTCTGTAGGCATTTCAGTGTGGCATCTGATATTTCGTCAGTTGTCGCCGTCTGAAGGAGTCTACCGATTGGCAAGTGATATTTCAAATGATCAGTGAGTTATTGTAGAAATACTACGTCCACTTCCCCATCGATAAAGGAATGTATTTCACGAGTTTAACTAAGTTCAATTCAAATAATTTTCACGTTAGAAATGTATTAGAGAAAGAAGGAAAAATTTAAGAGTCAGTGAGATATAGAATGTTGGTATAAGTATTACTATTTAAAGACTACTACAGCATATACTGTACATTGTAACCTGCATCTTTTAGGGTTGGATCATGTATTTGCGGCTTTTTCTGCTGCTACAATTATCAGACTGGGCCTATAGCACCACAATCCCTACCGTGGATGAAGAAAGAATCCTTGAGGAAGAGGTCTCAAATTGTGTCCTCTTTATCAGCTATAAGTACTTCAAACATGAATCTCCTATGGCTGTGCTAACACCAAACACATGGCTATCAGAAGAGGTAAAAGAAAGCCGCGAGAAATGGAAAAAAATTGACTACGGTGATATTATACTTAAGAAACTGTATGCTGACAACAGATCTATTGTCAGTTACGGTTATATAACTATCCCAAACATAATGGACCTGGATGATTATAAGGTTCCAGCATACACAAAGGGATTATTTATTTTGATATTACCAAATATTGACACATTTTCGCAAATGCACTTTCTTGACGATATGCTATTAAGACTGCGATATGACTCCTGGTATCCAAGATCACGTTACATAATAATTTCAATGATTCCGCATGTTTCTCGAGCTGAAGAAAAGAGAAACTTATTTCTTCTGTGTAATGTTCTTAAGACCCTCGAAGTGTTAGACGTCATTCTCATCATTCCAGGCAGTAACGATGGAAATAAGACCACATTGACGTATTCACATGGATTCCTCAGGAGGGACAAAACTGGTGTCAAAAACATGTAAAGATTACTAGATATTTGGATACTTGGTACTCATCACAAAATTGGTTCCGATTAAATGCGGACCTTTTCCCTTCAAAAGAAATGAATAATATGTCAGGTTGTGTTATGAAGTACGCTGTGTCAGCTATGTTGCCATTTATAAGCACTCAATTTGAAGGAACGAACGGATTGATGGGTGTATCTGGTACAGAAGTACTATTGTCCCTGGAGATGAAGAGTAAAATAGATGTTGATATAATATTTTCTTTTGATTCTGATCCTGTAATGAGTGTTATGGCTGGTAAGATGGACGTGTTGGGTGTAGTGAAGATATATGCACTATACTACAATCATTTCGATGTTTTATATCCGTATGGTACGGATGGAGTTACATTTGCAGTGCCAAAATCAAAAGATATTCCCAAATGGCAGGGAATTTTCAGAGTATTCAATGTCAGAATTTGGTTACTAATTACAAGTTCTTACATTTCAGCTGTGTTAGTATTTCGATGTATGGAGAGTTTCCAGAGAAGGGTCAATCAATCACCAAATCAAAGTAGCTTTATTAGTTTAATTCTTATGATCCTCTGCAACGTCTTGGGCATTGGTGTTACTGTAATATTTCGAAGGAGTTGCAAACTGTTTTTCTTGGTATGGATTTTGTATTGTATGCACATCAATACTGCATATCAGTCGTCGTTAGTAGGACACCTTATTAATCCGGGAAAATTTTCTCCCTTGAAGACCTTGCAGGATATGAATGACTCTGGAATTGAAATTTGCAAGGACGAAGTATTTTTGGGTTCAAAATATAGGTTATTAAATCGATGTATGAAACTTCTAGAGGCGAAGGAATATATGGCGATTAATTGTTATCGAAATTTATTGGACATCATGAGAAAAACGAGGCAGGAATCCGATTTCGATATCATAGAGGAAGACTTGGAACGCTTTATGGTGTCTGTAACTTTTCGAAAGGGAAATCCACTCTTCAAATTGTATGAAACCATACATAAGAGATTGAAAACTGCAGGAATAATCGATTTATGGATTTCGCGATTTTCAGCACCTAGTAGGGAAAAGTTACTTTCACACAATGAATCAACCATTGCTCTGAATTTGTCTCATGTGCAGGGTCCTTTCTATTTATTAGTAGTTGGTTTGATGTTATCGGCTTGTGTATTCATGGTTGAAATAATATATTTTATGGGAAAGAAATTGTATATGAAACTTATGTTAGAAAATTCGTCAGAAATGAGATCTAGTGATGGATAGATCAGTTACACCTATAAAGAACCAAATTTCTCAAATTTACTAATATTTGTGCAGCTAACATAGAAGTGTTCTCCTTTGATAGGAATGGTTTTCCGTTAAAAGATAAGAAGGAACTGCGGATTCAATCAATTCCCATACTTTTTAAGGTTGCGTTTAGGCAATGTGTTTTAGAAATATCTTCTTTTGTATATTTGATTGTTTTTTTGGGAGCATTATCTGTTACTATTCATTCTTTTTGGATTTTGTTTTATTATGGTTTCCTTTCATCAACCTAATTATCGTGTTTGGTTTGGATTACTGTTATAATTAAATTAGATAATAAAGTTGAGACTTTTTCTTACATTATGTTTTATGTATTAAAAGTCGTAAGAAATTTTAGTTACAGGCGTAAAGATTTAGGTAGTTTGTGAAGTGTTTTGAGTATGAAATAAGACTATTCTTGAACACTGTTGACTGAAGTACGTTGCGGTTAAACAACTTTATTGCATGCTCATATCCTACTATACTTTATGGGAAACATTAATGGTACATGCTGTTTGCATGGTAACAAATCCATTTGTTAAGGTAATTTCGTAATTAAATAAAGTGTGTATGCAGCGTTTGTGCCGTAGTGTTCTTTCCACTCGTTGAAGAAAGATTACAACATTCTATTGAGTGTAAAAGCTAAGCAAATATAACCTTTTGTCAATATAACATATTTAAAATGGTGCTTGATTATGGCAAACCTTAGTTTTGCCAATTTAATCGCTGGTTTTTTCATTTTATTTTTCTTCTCTGATCACTTAATGGATAACTATGTTGTTTCATAAAGCTACTACCGTACCTTGTTTATAGACCGGTGTTGTTAGCACAAACTAGCAGAATGCGTCAATCTCGTCCACAAATGTTTTGATGTCCTCAATCCCGCGCTCTCCGTAATCTACGTTCGCTTGTATACGACAACGCCAGTGGCGACATCAAAGGTGAGGAGACATATAAGATGGGACGCGTAGTAAAAAATGTTAGGACACTGAAATTGTGTTGAATATTAAGAGGATTAAACTTTAGATTCTGCACTTTGCCACTCTGTACTCTTGATAGTGGTACTATACCACATATAACATTGAGTGGGATTATTGTTAAATACAGTGAAACAGTTAAAAATCTTGGCATTTTTATGGATAGCGATCTAAATTGGAACACCCAAGTAACACACACTTGCAAAAAAATATTTTCTCAACTTCACTCTTTGTTTCATATGAAAGAATTTCTACCACTTAGTCTAAAAAAGAATCTTATTCAGACGCTTGTAATGCCCCATTTTGATTATTGCGATTCCTTACTAACTAATGTAAGTTCACTCTTAGCTGAGAGACTACAACGTGTTCATAATGTGTGCATACGATTCATCTGCAATACCCGTAAATTTGACCACATAACACCTTCCCTCCAGTTACTTTCATGGGTGCGTCTGAAGGAACGAAGAACAATACATTCACTGTCTCTTCTATTTAGAATCATGCATACTTCTACTCCGAATTATCTCTTATCGCGCTTTCAATTTCTTACAACTCTTCGAAACCGACATCAAGCACTTCTTTCTATCCCTCATCATAGAACGTCTCTATACTCATCCTCCTACACTGTAGAAATACCTCGTCTCTGGAATTCGCTACCTAATGATGTCAGGGACTGCCGGACTTTATCACAATTCAAAATTAAATTGGAACATTTTGTCTTCTTTAATGCTTTTTAGATATTGCTAGAAGTGTTGATTTGTGTTTTTTTTTTACTCCAGATTAAAATCGCAAGTTTCTTGTTTATGTTAGTTAATTAGGATACAATTAATTATACTTAATCACTCATTTAAAGTTTGTGTGACTGCAACCTGTGTATATTTTTGTGTGACTTTACTTCGTTTATAGTGTTTTTTTTCCTTTTTATTTCTGTTATTGTATTTGTATTCCTGGTGTTGTGGAAGAGAAGGCCTGATGGCCTTAACTACAGCAGAATAAATAAATAAATAAATAAATAAATAAATAAATAAATAAATAAATAATATTACAGTTCTGTAGATGAAACATGAGCAATAATTAACAAGAGGCCTACTACAATACACAGTTCATAAGTTAAGGCAAAGTTTTTTCCTCAGAATACTTCTTTACGCAAATAATAATGTTAATTGAGGCAGTACATTACGAGTACCGGTACTGCACAGGTTGCTTTGGCGGTGTGTGTTGAATATGACCAGTCATTGTGAGTTTTTTCAGTGTGTCAGTAGACTAGTTGTTTTTCTTTCCTTGGAGTTTCTAAATTAGTGGCATTTGTTCTCGTTTTACTGTAAAGTAATTGTTTTAAAATTTTTAAAGCACATATATTGCTCCGTACTTTATTCCTCATGGCAAAGCCTCTGACATTGCCCTGGCACCTCAAATAAGTAATTGTACTTAAAAGAGAATCTTATTAATGGTACAACACCTTCTAACGCGAAAGGCTAATATTTTAAGCTACTGGACCTCCTTCTCACACCGTGAAGGCGTGTGGGGGGCATGCAGTTTCATCTTCATGTTTTCGTGACGTCAACTGTTGAGTGAGGAATTGTGGCACGTTCCGCCCGACTTTAATCGTGGAGAAGACCCAGTATTCTATTTGGCAACAGTTTGAGTAGACATCGATCCCATTCTGAAAGTTTTGGTAAGAGAAACAATCCTGACGTCATCTGAAATGTAAATGGATTTATTATTAAATATGATCTGTTTTGAATATATTTGTTTCCCCACGATGTTTATGTACCTATTTTTTGCTACACTGTATGTACATAACGTGATTTTGATGTCAATAATTTTTGTGTGTCATTAATAAATACAGTTTTGAAATTCGGGATTTTTTTTTTTTCATCGACGTACTGCATTTCCTACGAAAACTATTTTTGACGTTGTATATATTGAAGAGTAACAATTAAGTAAATTACTATTGTTAATACTTTTTACAAGGATTAGTAGATATATAACACATCGTACTATTTTTTTCTTATTTTTATATAAACAAGATATTGAACAGAGGTGCACTTTTTCACCCATTCCTTTGGTAGCTGTATATTGACCAAATCTGAGAATATTAAAAAAATATATAAATAAGAAGCTACAAATTATGCAATATACTATTTGTAGAAGACATAGTCGTATTAGCAGAGAAAAACAATTTCTAGATATGGATATAGAAATTCCAGGCTGTCTCAGAAAAATATGATTGTAAAATGACATTACAGAAAACAAAAGTGATGACCTTTAGAATAAAATATCCAGTGAGATCAAATATAATAATATAGAAGATCCACTATAATACATAACGTTGTTGTCCCTGCAATAACCCCTATGTGACATATTTATCATTTTTCATATTTTTGCTCTATTGAATAACTTAAATAGTGATACAGTAAATAATAAAATCTCCTATATGTAAAATATTTCTTTGTTTCGAAAATGTAAGAATTCACAGTCTCCTATGTACGGCTGCCATTGGACGATTAAAATGTGTTTTTTTTCTTCCTACTGAACAATTTTATATTTTGCACATAGGAGTTATTGTAGGAACAACGACAAAATACAGAAAAGATAAGCATATTTTATGATATTGTTTATTTTTCACGAAAATTGGCATTTAGAACTGATAGGATGCCTACATTGAATAAGCAATTTAAAACCGATATAAATGTCAAAATAGGATTAGTAATTTAAAACTAATGGAAATGGAAAAAATGGGACTATACTTTGTCCCATATTGTCTGCCTTATGGCCTTAACTCTGCCACTATCAGTAACAATAAGTGAAATAAAGAAATGGAAAAAAAAATTGAATTGTAGTAAAGTTCATCGTAGTATCTAACTTCATTACAAGAATGAATTTTCAACAGTCTCAAAGGTCAAGATTTGAGTAATTAATGTTAGAACTTCAATTTCAGAACAAACAAGATACAAAAGTTCCCTTAAAGTCCCTGTGATACGCAATAACATGTCGTCACGCCAATGTCGTCTTCGAAAACTAACCTTAACTCCGTATGCCATTGGACAGAATAGAGTCCATAATTGAAAGATTTAAATGCTCGCAACGAAGTCAAAATTTTTCATTACTTGCTATTGCTTATATAACTTTTACGCGTGCAATTATTTCATAATAAATGTTTTGTTACTCTAATAGCATACCTTTACACACAGCGTACATTTTTATAGATTTAAAATTGTTTTGCTGCCGGTGTAAGTTTTCCTCTAGAGCGTGATTTTATAGAACAGTAGCGTTAGTGTTTTTTGTTCGTCAGTTGATTTGTAGCGTGCCGTGTATACTGTTTAAAGATAGTCTATGTACGACACACTCACGATGTATACATAGTTCTGCTTTCGGAAAGCCAGTCGGCCATATTGTAATTGAAGGAATATTTCGAAATTGCAGAAATATGTCCCTAGTAATTTGGTGAGCAAAAACTTATATTGATCTGGTATACTACGCATAGTCGTTGGACTACCTAGCTACATTACTCGTTTGATAGTTTCTGGAACAGAAATACTTTGAAAAGTATAAAGGAAATCTGTGTTAGTTTTCAGTGAAATACAAAAATATCACTAAGAAACGCAAAGCACTTGTTCAGTAAGGTAATATCAAAATCTTCAAATTGAAATGCTTAAGAATTTGCTTTGTTTTTGTATATATTTCTATAAATTAGAAACGTAAGCAGCTCTGTATTATATTTTTTTATACTTGAACTTCTCACAGAATGTTAACCCGTGTCATTAAATATTCCATAAGGCAAATTATAAATGTCATTCTTTATATTCTGCGCATGTGTGAAATGTTTTCAACCTTCAATGACATATTTAATTTTATATGCTTGAAATGAATTTCGGCGAGTTGAAAATTTTGTTTATCTCTTTTATATATTTTCAACAGCATTTTTAATAGAAAAATTGAGTTTGATTCTGAACAAGGCTCCTGTGAAGTTAATAATTGTGTATACCATAGATGGCCAAACAAAATTCCAACCCCTATTCAGTTATGAGGCCACCCGCTACGCAGCATAGTGAAGAGGGTCATCTCTTATGAGCAAGATGGAATTCAAAGACATTGCCAGATGTATTATTTTAAAGCTTAAAACTTTTTAAAATTTCTAAGAACACAACGTTATAAATTCTAGTCATATTTTAAATATTGTAGTAAAATTTGGAACACTTATAGTCTCAAATGTTTTTTTTATAATCATAAGTTATTTTCATCCTATCGTCTTTCGCAACGTTCTTATAATCATGACAATTGTATACTTTGAAGAACAACAAGTGTTTTTATTCAAACACAGGTTAGGCAGTGGCAAACTATTTATAACTAGGTTTATAGACACTACAGTACTTAAATAAAACTCGTTACCTCATGATAGCTACTGTAAAGAAAATTAGCAGGACTTAACAACAATTGTTTGGTAATACTAAAAATAAAACATATTTCTTTTTTGTCTATCAGATTGATAAATAAACAAGAATTTAACTTAAAACTAATTATCATTTTTGAACCTGTTGAAGACTGCTTGAAAATCAGGTGTTACATCTGTTATTGTCATTCGCAGTCGATCAGAATGTTGGAATCTGATACTCCAGATCTGCATTTAGATTTTCTTGTTTTCATATCCGTAAACCGTTCTTCACACACATATACAGTAAAATCGTAGGTACCGAACGTAACATCAATACCATATCAAAAATAACGAAAACATGGATATTTATTTTTACACATATTTGAAAACATTGTATTGTCACTACATGCAATACAAAAATACACTTATTCCCACTGTGGATGCAATAACCTCTTTCTTGAGGTACATGGTTTGGAGAGTGACATTGTGATACGCCACGTACACAAACAGTGAACAACAGTAGCCTACTGACTGTTCAGACGTAGAAGTGCTGAAAATTGAATTGAATTGAAAGAGGAGAAATGGGAGGAGAAGTTTAAAATGGCCGGAAAACGCGCCCTCGAAAAGGGTTCGGGGCTGAAAGAAACTGAATATGTGAGCTCCAAGTCTGTTGGCCACTTGTCTCACTCCAGATTGCGGTGCTTCACTGAAGGTGCTCTAGAAAATTTTGAAGGTTAAAAGCCGAAAATGGACGTGACCTCTTAGGTAGCACATACGCGAGGGGAAAGGAATGTGATCAAACTGATCACAGGACAGGATGAAGGGGAAATGGCGGAAGATATAAGCCTGCACATTCGTCTGCTGTTCGATGACTAAGGCAAGCGATGGCCGTCGGAAGAGACGCCGCAAGTTCTAAATCTGTAATTTGAAAGCTTCTGTGTACTATCGCGGAGTGCTGGTGTGGAGTGGAAACATACAGCTGCAGTGTGCATGTAAAGAGTTTCACAAATGATCGCGATTCATGATTTGGGTATCTATTTTGTACTTGGATATACCCAAACTATAAAGCAGAAATTGCAGATATTCAATATAGCTAAATGAATTTATGTAGTAGATGCGATATAAATGAAATGTAATAAATGATACACTTAAACTGTATTACTAGCCATGAATGTCCACGGAATAGCGGGAGTTTAAATCTTCCAGGTTTACAAACAACGACATCACTGCTTCCCGAAGTTTTGAGAATCAGAAATGCCTTTCACAAGAATAATAATTGACCGAACCCATTTTCAATGAAAATAAAATTTAACAGCCTTAAATTAACTTAAAATTGCTGTAGTTACGATAAAAAAACCCAAAGTTAGGTTTCCCCTCCAAAAATGACGTAAAACTCATATACTGAAAATACTTAAGCTCAAATAAGTACACATTTACTTTATATTGAAAACATTAAAACTGAACTGATACAGGTAGTATATTATATTAACCCATTAGTGCATAGTGTCCGAAAAATCGGACACACAAGAATTTTGTTGTACAGGTTACAGTGTTCGAGCTAATTTGCTTAAATATGCTATATTACTTCCTCAATGTAGTAGCTATATTGATTTTAGCAGTTTCTGCTTTTCAGCTTGAATTTACAGTGTTAGAGAACACACATTGTTAAGATAGCAACCAAGCAGTACGATGTTGTGCGCAAGGGGTAACTAAATTTATAAATTAATGTATTTTATAACAATGTAATTTTTTGATACTAGGCTTATACTATTGTTAATGCTTCCATTATTGAACCAGCACATAAAAATCTCCATTGTCATTAAAAGATTTGTTGTTAAGGAATTGTAAGTGTTAACGTCCGAAAAATCGGACGCTATGCTCTGGATACAGTGAATGAAATTTGTAATACGAATGCTGTTATGATATTTTCGTTACTCTTTTACTGCCTAAATGTGAACGAGATATTGAAATAATTGAAAATAAGGATAAATTGCATAAGAGCTCATATTTTATGTTATATCACCAGACGATGGGTTGGACACATACGGACAGCCACAAATCTGATGAACACGAAGTCAATCTCAATCTCCTTGGTAGAAAGATGCTTATTAGTGCTTGTGAATTACAGATTGCTTGTAAGGACAGTGATGGTGTTTCTGCAATATGAGACATATCCAGAAAGTAAGTTTCCCTGGGGACATTTAGACATAGAAACAATTTCTTTCACGGAAGGATTTATTGGAACAGATAAAGCAACTTTTGAGCCATTTTTAAACATATTTCCTACCGGAATTCAGACATTTGTCATACCGTGGGATCAACTTTTATATGCCTGTGTCGTAGAAGTTTGTCGCCTGGGATCAAAACCAGTATGTGACAGCCGCCAGCACCTCTCTCCTCCCAGACGCTGTGAAAATACTGACAGGACAGGAGTTTGTTGAGGTGTAAGAAAGATGGTAATCGCTCAATCTCTTACGGCTCTATGCATAACAGCCCTTCTGCCGGGGGTGTGTCAACGTCCACCCTACAGACCAGATCTCGCTCCCTAATCAATAACGTTGGAATTTCCAGGCATGGAAGATATAAAGTGCCTTTTTGATAACTACTTTACATCTGTGAAGTTGTTTATGCATCTCGCTGAAAAAAGGGATTGCGCTACGGGATCTGAACCAGTGTGTGACAGCCGTCTGCACCTCTCTCCTCTCTGACGCTGTGAAAATTCTGACCGGACAGGAAATTTGTTGAGGTGTAAGAAATATGGTAATCGCTCAACCTCTTACGGCACTGTGCATAACAACTCTTCTGCTGGGAGGTGTTTAAACATTCACCCTACAGTCCAGATCTCGCTCCCTAATCAATGCAGTTGGAATTTCCGAGCATGGAGGATATAAAGTGCCTTTTTGATAACTACTTTACATCTGTGAAATTGTTTATGCATCTCGCTGAAAAAAGGGATTTTCGCTACTTGAATTTGACAGGAAAACAGAACTGAAAACTGTCCTCTGTGAATTCAAGAAAAAAAGTGACAGATTGACATGACTTCAGAACCTGTCATAACGGCCTTATTGTTCGATGGAATGATAACAGCGTTGTTACAGCAGCCACTAACTTTGAAAACATGATGAAGTGAAAAATAATGTAAAGTTTCCATTTCTCAGCCTATACTATTTTCTTCGAACAACAAAGGAATGGGAGGAGTACATAAGATCGATCAGTATGTGACTTCATACAGATCCAGAATGGTCAGCAGAAATGATGCTAGCCAATATTCGCATACATATCGGACGACAGTGTAGTAAATGCGTGGTTACTCTACAGGAAACAAAATATTGGCAAAAACGTCTACAATTTCGACTTTTTTTTTTTTTTTTTGGAATTAGCACTGCTAAAAACATACGGACAAACAACATATCAAGGAAAAAGTGCACACACGAATATTAAGGATGTGTGGTTATGTGGACTGAATCACTGGTTCAAAGAGAAGTAGTAAGTGCAAGGACAAACCCAAATTTATATGTTGCAAATGTAAAATATGTCTTCACCGTAAATGTTTCACAGAATACCACAACCAGTAGTAAATATATGACAATTGTTATCTAAAGTAAAATAAATACGTGGCAGTAAGTGATTTTGAGTGATTAGAGGGATCTTACTATTATAAAATACCTAAAATAAGAAACAGCAATGCAACTGATCAGTGTGCATAGCGTCCGATTTTCTCAAATAAGAAAAAAAAAACGTTTTATTGCTTAATATGTGTTCAACTCATGCTAAACAGCAACGAAAAAAAATATTTTAAATACAAAATCCAACTTTATGCACTAATGGGTTAATGTACCGAAGTACATATGATTTTTCCATGCAGACAGTCTGCGTCATCATACGATGAAAGAGTAATGGAACGGAGAAAAATTCTCTCCGGCACCGGGATTTGAACCCGGGTTTTCAGTTCTACGTGCTGATGCTTTATACACTAAGCCACACCGGATACCCATCCCGGTGTCGGACCGAATCGTCTCAGTTTAAGTTCCAACTCTTGGGTTACCTCTAGTGGCCGCCCTCTGCACTACGTCATACATGTCTATGAACGTAGGACTGAAGTCCACACATGTGCTGAGGTGCACTCTTTCATCGTATGATGACGCAGAATATCTGCTTGGAAATATCATATGTACTTGAGTACATTAATATAATATATATGATATGCGTAAATTACTTCGTGATTTAAGACGGCGCTTATTCCGTCGGATCCCGGCCAACTAGTCACTCATAACGAGTGCACCTCAGCACATGTGTGGACTTCAGTCCTACGTTCATAGATCGTATGAAATAGGTAAGTTAATAATACAATAGTGTATGCTCTCGTCTTTAAAGTCACACTATTAGAATTTAAACATTTTAATTTGAACGTACACTGAAAATTACTTTATTGATATGATTTATATATTTCATGTAGTGACATAATTCAAAATCGGCTTAAGTGGTAAGGTAGTTTTAATATTTTGAACATCTCTTTTTCATTATACAGTTACTCACTCCTTTATTTCATATTCAGTTAGAAAGATGCGAATGCTTTCGACGGCACAGAGCTTTGAATTCGGGAACGAAAGAAGTTAAATGAAGTCTGACAAGCAAACGTTCTGATGGGGGCAGATAAAAAAAGTTAAAATTTTTTTCCCATCATGTTAATAATGTCAAAAGAAGTGCTTATACAAATTTTGGCCAATCGACCGCAATTACGAGGCCATCGAGAAAGTGATTTTCCCTGGGGCTGTTTATAGAAAAAAGCACAATTGCATGGACATATTTATTGAAACAAATACAGCAGTTGTTGCACTATTTGTCAACATATCCCCCCACTGGAATTGAGACATTTGTCATGCCGTGGGATCAATTTTTGTGTCGTAGAAGTCAGCCGCCTCAGATCGGAACCAACATTTGACTGCGTCTGCACCCCTCTCTGTCGATCCCATGATATGAGAAATGTCTCAATTCCGATGGAAAATATGTTGAAAAATAGCTTAACAATTGCTGTATCTGTTCCAATAAATTTATCCAATTAAATTGTGTTTTTTTTTCTGTTAATGGCCCCTGGCGAAATTATTTTTTACGGCCCTCGTAATTGCGGTCGAGTGGCCAAAATTTATATAAGCACTTCTTTTGACATTATTAACATGGTGGAAGAACAAAATGTAACTTTTTTATCTGCCCCCATCAGAACGTTTGCTTGTGAGATCATTTTCAGCACGAAGACTATTTGTGGCTTCATTTTTATTTATTTATTTATTTTTTTTTTTTTTGGAAGACATTATGTTGAACGCGATCTCTCGCGTAAAATAATATGTGGATGAAAAATGTAATAATAGCCTTATGACTTTTTCACTAACTCTCTTAATTTAAATTTAACTAAAATATACTTATTGGCAAAGAATTATAAATTGCTGTAATTGAAAATGAGTGGAAATGAAGTTTACGTAGACAAGGTTTCACACAAATATTAGCAAGAATGTAACCATCCACACAGAGTTATAGTTTCTACAGTTCGGTAATCCAGGTGTAATTTGTTATTGTAATGTCATAATTATATAAAAACAATAACCTCAGAGTTCACTATTAGGGCAAAACTTTAGCGAACCCCTTGCAAAATTTACCACAATTTGGTAAACCATGAACTTGATTTGTAGCAATAGGCATGCCAGAATCAAGTGCTTGTCGCCTTCCCCCTCAAGGAAATACTTCTTGTATTCATGAGTAAAATCTAGGGCCAGCCCATAGTACAGACGAAGAATTCGATCATTGGAGAAAATTAATGACCCCCTGAGGAATTCAACCCGCAACCTTCCTGCTTACAGCGCAGAGGTTTAACTGCAACGCTACATCACGTTCTGTATCAAATAGAATGTCGATACAAAGTTAGTGGTAAATTGCTGTGAATGAGAAAAGACAATTCACCTAATAAATTATTTTATTAAATGAACTGAAAATTGAAAGGGAATATATTGGATCAGAATAATTATTAATATCTAAATGAAATACAATAAGTTACCAATAAGTATAAGATGAGATAATATCACAAATTGGATAAGATAATAGATAAACCTATAGAAGAAAGAAAGTTTTTATAATAAATTAAAATAAAATTAAGGATCGAATCATCAGTGCTCGTGTTTGGTCATAGGTCCATAATAATAATAATAATAATAATAATAATAATAATAATAATAATAATAATAATAATAATGCGACAAGAAGAGAGAAATAAACTATAAAGGAAATAAGACAAGATTTATAATGGGATATCACAAATAATACAGTATGCGTTATTAGGATAGAGAAAAATTTACATAATTATGTACCTTAATTACCTTAATCAAAATTTTTATGAGTAACTAACTAGAAAGACACGAAGTATAATGAAGTTTGTAACAGTAAAATTATTTAGAAGTTACAAAATACAAATAGAAAATATTTAATTACTACAGAGATAAATTTAGCTAATGAAATTCAAGACAAAATACATTTAATTTTTTAAATATATTACAGTTTCTTGCATGTAAAAGTTCTGGCTGTAGTTTAGTTATACAATTATCCAACCCAAAATATATTGTACTTTTGGCCAGCAGATGTGGAATATTTTGGTTCTACGAACATTAAATTATTATTTCGACCTGTATTACAATTGTGTCCGTAATGTATACTTACTTCCAGTTTGATGATAAAAATTTTAGCAACGTATATTTATAATCTTGTGCAGTTTTAAATGCATAAACGTCAGGATAAATTAGTTTAGTTCCATTAATCAAAGCGTTTTTTTAAGCAAATTTTAATTATTTGTTTTGGTAAACTAGTTAATGGATTAACATATTATTCACTTCAGGGGAATTAATTAATATCTAAAGTATTATTTACAACCTATACTCTATTAGATATTACCGTCTAAGACACTACGTTTCCAGCTGGATGAAACATAAGTCATAATAAATTATATCGTGACAATAGGGTAGTAACAACAGTAGGATGACAAAAATTCCGGGTCCCTTTTCTTCATCGAAGAGTCAAACCTAAGTAACTCCTACCATTTGTCAGGACTACAGTCTGGCAAGTGATATTTCGTCAGTTCTCGTGGATAAATTTGTCGCCGTTTCAGGAGTCTACAGATTGGCAAGTGATATTTCAAGTGATGAGTGAGTTATTTGAGAAATATGACGTCCTCTTTCCTATTATTAAAGGACTTTTTTTAAGAGTTTAACTAAGTTTAGTTGAAATAACTTTCACGTTAGAAATATACTATAGAATACAGGTAAATTGTATTAGTGAAGTGTAGAATGTTGTCATCACTATTACTTGTGGTAAATAATGTCATAATATACAGTATACTTGTTAAAATAATATTGTTTCGATATTATAGGATCGTAAAATTTAGATTTATGTTATTTAAGACTAATTGAACGTATACATTGTAACTTGCACTTTGTAGGGTTGAATAATGTTTTTGCTGCTTCTTCTGCTGCTACAATTGTCTGGCTGGGCCTGTAGCACCAAATTCCCTATCGTGGATGAAGGAAGAATCCTTGAGGAAGAGATCTCGAATTGTGTCCTCTACATCAGCTATAAATACCTCGTACATGAGTCTCCTATATCTGTACTAACACCAAACACATGGTTACCAGAAGAGTTAAAAGAAAGCCGCGAGAATTGGAAACACTTCGACTACGGTGACATTATACTTAAGGAACTGTACGCTCACAACAGATCTATTGTGAGTTACGGTAATACAACTATCGCAAAGGCGATTGACCTGAATGATTATAAGGTTCCAGCATATAAACAGGAGTCATTTATTTTGATATTGCCAAATATTGACTCCTATGATCAAATGCTCTGTTTAAGCGACATGCTATTAAGACTGCGATATGACTCCTGGTATCCAAGATCGCGTTACATCATAATTTCAATGATCCCTTATGTTTCTCGAGCTGAAGAACAGAGAAACGTGCTACTTCTCTGTACAGCTCTTAAGGCCATGGAAGTACTAGACGTTATTCTCATCATTCGAGGCCGTAATTATGGACATACGATAACATTGGACATGTTTACATGGATTCCTCAGGAGGGACAGAATTGGTGTCAAAAATATGTATGGATTGCTAGATATTTGGATACTTGGTACTCGTCACAAAATTGGTTCCGATTAAGTGCGGAACTTTTCCCTTCAAAGGAAATGAATAATATGTCAGGTTGTGTTATCAAGTACTCGGTGTCAAACTGGTTGCCATTTATAAGCAGTAAAGTTACAGGAATAGACCGACTTATCACTGTATTTGGTGTAGAAGAAAATTTGTTAATGGAGGTGAAGAGTAAAATAGGTGTTAACGTACAATTTCATTTTGATTCTAAACCTCAAATGAGTGTTATGTCAGGTACGATGGATGTGTTGGGTGTAGTGAAGATATATCCACGTGACTACAATAACTTCGATGTTTTATACCCCTATCGTACTGATGGAGTTACATTTGCAGTGCCAAAACCCAAAGATATTCCCAAATGGCAGGGAATTTTCAGAGTATTCAATGTCAGAATTTGGTTACTAATTACAAGTTCTTACATTTCAGCTGTGTTAGTATTTCGATGTATGGAGAGTTTTCAGAATAGGGTCAATCAATCACCAAATCAAAGTAGCTTTATTAGCTTAATTCTTAAGACCCTCTGCAACTTCTTGGGAATTGGTGTTAGTGTAACACTTCGAGGAAGTTTCAAACTGTTATTTCTTGTTTGGATCTTGTACTGTATGCACATCAATACTGCATATCAGTCATCGTTGGTGGGGCATCTTATTGATCCGGGAACATTTTCTCCCTTGAAGACATTGTGGGATATGAAGGAATCTGGAATTGAAATTTGCAAGCCGGATGAAATGTTGAGTATAACGTATATATCACTCGAACGATGTTTTAAACGTCTAGAAGCCAATGAATATATGGCTCTAAGTTGTTATCGAAGTGTCTTGGAAATCATGAGAAAAACAAGACAGAAATCCGAGTTCGATATCATAGAGGAGGACTTGGAACGCTTTATGGTGTCTGTAACTTTTCGAAAGGGAAATCCACTCTTCAAATTGTATGAAACTATACATAAGAGATTGAAAACTGCAGGAATAATCGATTTGTGGATTTCGCGATTTTTAGCGCCTAGTAGGGAAAAGTTACTTTCACACAATGAATCAACCACTGCTCTGAATTTGTCTCATGTGCAGGGTCCTTTCTATTTATTAGTAGTTGGTTTGTTGTTATCGGCTTGTGTATTCATGATTGAAATAATGTATTTTATGGGAAAGAAATTGTATATGAAACTTATGTTAGAAAATTAGTCAGAAATGAGATCTAGTGATGGATAGATCAGTTACACCTATAAAGAACCAAATTTCTCAAATTTACTAATATTTGTGCAGCTAACATAGAAGTGTTCTCGTTTGATATGATTGGGTTTCCGTTAAAAGATAAGCAGGAACTTCGAATTCAATCAATTGCCATACTTTTTAAGGTTGTATCTGGGGTATGTATTTTAGAAATATTTTCTTTTTTGGATTTGATTGGGTTTATTGCACTCTACATTGGAAGAATTATCTGTTACCATTCATTCTTTTTGGATTTTGTTTCATTATGGTTTCGTTTCATCAACCTAATATTCGTGTTTGTTTTGGATTACTGTTGTAATTCGATTAGATAATAAAGTTGTGACTTTTTCTAACATTATGTTTTATGTATTAAAAATCGTAAGAAATTTTCGTTACTAGCGTAAAAATTTAGGTGGTTTGTGAAGTATTTTGTGGATGAAATAAGGCTATTCTTGAAGATCGTTAACTGAGGTACTTTGCGGTTAAACAACTTTATTGCATGCTCATATCCTACTACATTAAATGGGAAACATTAATAGTACATGCTGTTTGTATGGTGACAAATCAATTTGTTAGAGTAATTTCGTGATTAAATAAAGTGTTTATGCAACGTTTTTGCCGTAGTGTTCTTTCCACTCGTTCAAGAAAGATCACAACATTCTATTGAGTGTACAATCTAAGCAAATATAACCTTATGTCAATATAATATTTTTAAAGTGGTCCTAGATGACGGCGAGCCTTAGTTTTGACAATTTAATAGCTGGTTTATCGTTTTATTTTTCTTCTCTGATCAGTAAGTGAATTAACTATGTTATTATGTAAAGCTACTACCGTACCTTGTATATAGACCGGGATTGTTAGCTCAAACTAGCAGAGTGCGTCAATCCCCTCCACGATTGCTTTGATTCCCTTAATCCCGCGTTCTCAGTAATCTCCTATGTTGCCGTGTATAGCCTACGACGACGTTGAGAGGTCATATAAGATGGGACGCGTAGTAGAGAATATTATACACTGAAATTGTGATGAATATTGAGAGGGTTGAACCTTACAAGGAAAGTATCACATTCTGCATGCCGAAACTTGCCTCGAAACTTTGGTGACATAACCGATGTGCTACGAGAAGACCATGTGTAAAATATTACTTGCCTATTTTCACTGCAAGGCCCTGAAATAAACCCCGGAATTATGCATATAAGCAATAAGGAAGTGGATACTAGTCGCTACAAGTTGGAATGGACAGCCCTTCCTGTGTGCGGTCGGGCGGTGGCAACCAGCAGCGAACAGAAGCATGTGAATCAAGCGGACGGCTACAGGGTTAATGTATCCAGTACGATGTTGAGGGTTGTTTAAGAAAGGAGAACTGTTGCAATGAGTTCCACGGAGCAAGACGTAATTTCGATTAATGTACTTGAGTTCGCCACGAGTTATTTCCGTAAGAATATTGTTTCGTCTTCGGAAAAAAAAAACGCGAAAGAAAAGCAAATGGCCCAGTTCATTATTGAACTGATTCAAAATAGTTGTACAGGAGTGGACCGGTATAAGGAGACAACTCTCGATGTGTGTGAAGGAAGTGATTGTGTGATTCAAGTGATAGTGATACCGATCGCAAGACCCTTGCTCCTGCCACAGGTAGTGTTGCAGGCCCGAGTTCTATATTCGAGTCAGATAGTGAATCCCCAGAAGCCAGTGATAAGTACAATCAGTCCCCTTGCAAATCATCCTGTTCAAGCTACGTCGTAATTCCTGTAAAAAAATGTAAATGTAGGTGTCAGCAGGGACTACAAGAAGAAAGCCGTGCAATTCTAGCTGAATGAATGTGATAAAAAGCGGGATCAGTACCGTAATTACAGTCACATATACACAGATGGATCGCAGACTAACCAAGGATGTGGATGTGCTGTAGTTTACCCTGACCACACGATGTTGCACACATTGCCATCTCTTTATTCAGTTTTCACATGCGAGTTATACGCCATCAAAAAAGCTTTAGAATATATTCTGGAAACAGAGACTGATAAATCTTATCTTCTTCACACTGATTCTCAATCAAGTTTACAAGCTCTTCAAGATATATTCTCTACAAACGCACTAATTCAAGAAATCCATCAGCTCCTCACTGACTTGATGAAACAAGGACGAAAAATAACTCTAATATGGATCCCTTCTCATCAGGGCATTCCTGGAAATGAAACTGTAGATGCCGCAGCAAAAGAAGCTACAAGACTTCCATTGCATTTTTTCACATCTATTCCTCATACAGACGCCATTAAATACATAACCAGAAAACTGCACAACCATTGGCAAACATCATGGACAGAGTCATCATCCAGCAAACTTCACGAAATAGTACAGCATTGCAGAATGAAATATCCACTACAGAATTTTAAATGTCAAGACCAAGTAATAATCACCAGATTGCGAGTTGGCCACACCAGAATTACACATTCTTATCTTCTAGACAGAACTCCTCCTCCAACATGCACCAATTGCCACATTAGAATCTCTGTACGACATTTAATTTCTGAATGTCCACTATATCACCTTCATCGAGATCAACTCCATATACCAAAAGACTTATCAACAGTTCTAAACAACCCATCATTCAGTTCAAACTTAATTAAATTTCTGAAAGCTATCAATATTTACAAATGTATCTAAATGATTATTGTAATATAGTAAACTAATGTAAACTGTAAGAATTGTTTATGTACGTATTGTCGCGATATGACTTCCTAAGTTAAAGCGACATAAAATAAATAAATTAAAAAAAAAAGCGGCATTCAATATCATACGTTCGCACGAACTTTTGTCGAGTTACATCAGGGCGACAACTATATTTATGGAAGAAACAGATGAAAAATATAACGACACTTCCCATAGGACGTAAAAACTTATGTATGAGAAACTGTTTGCTCGTTTTGAAAATTCTAGAAGACCATCGAATTGCTCCAGATTCCTCTTGGTACTATGGGAAAAACCCAACCGCTTGATAAGTTCTTCTCCCGGCAGTGGAAAGCCCTTTACCGCCGCTTATCACAGAAAATAGCGACGCTCGAAGATATTCACACCGAAGATTTCATAAGGACACCATACTTAAGTGGCAATCCTTTATCCATTTTCAATTTTCATCTCCACTATTCCGGGATATAATAAGGTATTCTTGGTTTGCAAGCAGATACACCAAAGAACTACCTCCTGAATTTGTAGTACCCGTGAAATATTGTCTTGAAACGATGAAAAAACAAAGTGAAGAATAGTGTCACAATGAAGTGTTTTTTCGTTGTGCATGGTGCCGAAAAGAATTGTTTTCAACATTCATCAATACGAGTCACTTCTGTCCCTTGTTTACGCTACGTTGAGACGCGAGAAAAATTACTTCATTTCACACGCGCACTCCACTCCGCTCGTCAGTGAGACAGGGATGTCCAGCTGCGTTGCGTTATCGTCTGACCGCAGGAGAATTCCAGCTTCGATTTCGGTGCCTTGCAGTGAAAACAGGCAGCTAATATTTTGCACGTGGTCTTCTCGTAGTACATCGGTTATGTCATTAAAGTTTCGAGGCATGTTTCGGCATGCAGGGTGTGATACTTCCCTTGTTAGATTCTGCACTTCGATTATTGTGACGTTTTGTTAAGTGATCTAAGTTCTGAACTGTCAGTCAAGTTACAGCGAGCTCAGAATATGTGCGTCAGATACGTGTGCAACATCCGACGATATGATCACATATCACCGTCCTTCGCAAGTCTCTCGTGGCTCCGACTTAAAGAACGCAGAACTTTACACTCTTTGTCTTTACTCTTTCGAATTCTGCACACCTCAACACCAAATTACCTTTCGTCTCGTTTCTCTTATCTATACTCTAACCACGACGTAAATACCAGATCACTTATCTGTGGCACGCTAAATATACCTCTTCATAGAACATCTTGTTATTCCTCATCTTTTACAATATCCACCTCGCGTCAATGGAATTCCTTGTCACAAAGTATTAGGGGCTGCAAGACAACAAACACCTTTAAGAACAGCTTAAAAGATAACCTTATTAGCATTTCACTCCAATCATACAGATTTAAAATATTACTGACTACACTGTTGCTTTTTTTCTTTAGACATCATCCTGATTGTGCTGCATTTTCAAAATTGTCTCATAATAATCTCTTTCTATTATCTAATATAATTTGAAATATATTAACATTCTATGTATTTTACTTTAATTCTGCTACACAGTTTATTTCAGTGTTTAATTAGTAGTTCATAGTATTTTGTTGTTTAATTCGTAAATAACTCTTGTATACATGTAACTCTCATCTAAATCAAATTGTTGAATTCTTTGTAAGTTCATGCATATGTATATACACTTTTTGCTGGTTGTGTGGAAGAGAAGGCCTTACGGCCTTAACTCTGCCAGCTAAAATAAATCATTATTATTATTATTATTATTATTATTATTATTATTATTATAATATTACAGTTGTGTATATGAAACATGAGCAATAGTTAACAGTATATGTACTACAATACACATTTTGTAAGTTAAGGCAAACATTTTTCCTCAGAATTGTTTAGGCAAATAATAGAGTTACTTGAGGCAGTACATTACGAGTACTGCACAAGTTGCTATGCCGGTGTGTTTTCAATATGACCAGTAATTGTGAATTTTTTCAGTTGTGCTATAGACTAATTTTTCTTTGCTTGGAGTTTCTAAATTAGTGGCGTTTGTTCTCGTTTTACTGTAAAGTGATTGTTTTAATATTTTAAGCACATCTATTGCTCCGTACTTCATTCCTCATAGCAAAACCTACTTTACTACTAACTTTGCCAAGGGACCTCAAATACGTAATTGTACTTAAAAGAGAAACTTATTAATGGTATAAAACACCTTCTAACATATCCTTCGCACACCGTGAAGGCGTGTGGGGGGCATGCAGACTCATCTTCATGTTTCCGTGACGTCGACTGTTGAGTGAGGAATTGTGGCACTTTCCGCTCGACTTTCATCTTGGAGAAGACCCGGTATTCAATTTGACAACACTTTGAGTGGACATCGATCCCATTCTGAAAGTTTTGGTAACAGAAACAATCGTGACGTCATCTGAAATGTAGGCTAAATGGATTTGTTATTAAATATGATATGTTTTGAATCTATTTGTTTCCCCACGATGTTTATGTATCTATTTTTTTGCTACACCCTGTACACATATGTGATTTTGATGTAAATAATTTTTGTGTGTCATTAATAAACAGAGTTATGAAATTCGAAATGCTTTTTTTTTTTTTTCAATGACGTACTGCATTTCCTACGAAAACTGTTATTGACGTTGTATATATTGAAGAAGAACAATTAAGTAAATTACTACTGTTAATAATTTTTACAAGGATTATTAAATAAATAACACATCATACTATTTTTTCTTATTTTTATATAAACCAACATAATCGACAGGGGCGCACTTTTTCACCCATTCTTTTCAAGTTGTATATTGACCAAATCTGAGAATATTTAAAAAAAATCTTAATAAGTAGAAGCCACAAACTAAACAATGCACTATTTTCAGAAGACATAGTCATGCCATAAAGGCTACATATTAGTTCGCTTAAATGTTTTTATGCCTGTATTTTATTCACATAACAAATATTCTCAAAACTAATTCTTAGCATTCATGGATATTTAAATTCTGGCTGTGCAAGGAATAACATCGTTCGTCGTGGGTATTCCTTCTTGTCCTTTCATTACTCAAAACTTCTTCTCTTATCACAGGAGATGGGTTACAGACACACACAAGCAGGTTATATGAATTAGTTTGAATGGAAGGAATAATATTTAATTTTCTGAATGAAAAGCGTGTTATCATCAAAGGCATACACAGTACAACCACATTTTATTTAAACCATGCACAGTATACATTATGGAATATTATTTTGCACGTTTTAAAAATATTTTATTGCTTTTCCTAGTGGATAATATATTACTGTAGAACGAGAAATCTTATAAGACACAGATGAGATTAATATGTGACATATTTTGAGCACGCAAAAACAATGAATTGAATTAATTCTAGACATAATAAATAAATAGAGTTATAAAATAGTTTATAATGTAATATTTTGAGCACGCACAAACAATGAATTGAATTAATTCTAGAAATAATAAATAAATACAGTTATAAAATAGTTTATAATGTAACAGATAATTATCAAAATACTACGCGACCAAGGCGGGAACCGTCTTGTTTGGTGGCGCTGCGATTCGCTTCACAACACAGGCCGTGTTGTAAAGTCCGCATCAGATGCGAAATGAAGCACATGCTGAACTGCGCTCTTGTTTCATTATTATTAACACGCTTTATATGTTATATGTTCTTATACATAGTTAACTTTATTATTTAGTTTTATTTTATCACAGTTATACATATAGGAATCTATTCAGAAAACACAACACAACATCGGTGTTCGTAAAGGAGGGAAAATGAATCGAAAGTAACGGAAACTAAAGTAGGTACTGTATTTTATACAATATTGCATTTGATATACATTTCTTACCTTAGCATTTTAAAGTGGCCGGACTCCGGACATCATATATGAGGAAAGCACCCGGTATGAAACAATCACTACCACCAGCATGGGCTACTATAAGTCGTTGACCTGCAATGCTATTTGTATAAACTCCTGACACATTTACGTCTTGCCATTATTTGTTGACAGTGTAATGAGTATGGAACCATATTTCGTCCAGGTAAGTAACGGGCTTTTGTTCACCTCTCTCGTTATTTCTAATTTAACGCAAATAAGATGCGCGCTTAGCTACTATATCAGAGAGTTCTATTAGATATTTCCTTTTATCTCTACATTTTTTGAATGCAGACCCCATGGATGGTATGAGTTTTTGTAAAGTTTCCTTGCACCGTTTAAAACCAAACTCTCTCTTACAAAATGTATGCAACTTTCCTAATGTTGAAAGTTCTTTGTAGATAGACCATAATATTTATTTATGAACTCCTCTTCTTATGATACATTTGTCCATGTCGTCTAATTGAATCTTATTTGAAAGAGGTCGTCTAACTTTGTTTGCTGTCGATATTTCTACACCCTTGTTCACACATTCTTTACCTTCCTTTCTAATCCTACTAATTGTTTGCTTATTTAACTTCACAATATCTGCAGCACACTCTGTTGTCTTCGATAGAGATAAGAATAAACCCGTTGTCTTTTCTTCATAAAAAAACTTTATGGCATTATAAATAATGTTCCCCGTTTGGCTACGAAACACACGTCTTCCTACATGCGGCATTGCGACCAGATCGAAACGCTAGGCATTGGATGTGACGACAAGCAGTAAACATACGCAGCGAGCACGGAGTTCCTCATTCTACCACGACGGGTCCCGCCTTGGTCGCGTAGTATTTTCAATAAGCCACCGGCGTGACTCAGTCGGCTAAAGGTTGACGCTCACTGGCACGAACCGACCGGAACGGAAATCTACAGCCGTCCGTCTTCCGCGGAAGCTCTGACGCTCACTGCTCGGAATATTCCGGTACAGTCGACAGGCAGTCTGGTTTAAACATGGAGTGGGATAGTAGTTCCGAAGATTATTTTATTTTACTGAGTCTTTAGCTGATGAGGAAGGAAAAAAGAAAAGAAAAAAGAAAATATGGGTCCATAACTAGAGCCCGGATTTTATGTAATGTGAAAATGAGAACTATGTAGACTACATAAATATGGAGCTAAAAATGACGAAGTATGTAGATAAATATGTAATAAATAAAGAAACTTTGGTAATTTAAAATCTAAGCTTTATTAGATGTATTTTTGCACACTAATAAAACATTACAGGTGCACATGTGATTGAACCTCATTGTTCGGAGGCGCAATTAATAATTAAATATTATTACATATTTTCTGCGATTATTGATCGTCTCGTCAACGGCAACCCATACGTAGGAATCATCAAGTCCATCTCTAATCGTTTCCATTGTGTCAGTGTAGCAGGAGTTCAAATATTTTTTCCGGAGTGTTGATTCATGCGAAATATTGAATTTATTGATTAAAGTTCACGTTAACACTTTGTTAAAAACATAAAATTTACTCTGTCACACGTTAAAAGTGTTAAAATTGTTTAAAAAGGTATTTACCTTCGACAGACGGCCCGTTTCGACGCTATTTGTCGTCGTCTTCAGTGTCTCTTGAACCGCTCAGAGACACTGAAGACGACGACAAATAGCGTCGAAGCGGGCCGTCTGTCGAAGGTAAATACCTTTTTAAACAATTTTAACACTTTTAACGTGTGACAGAGTAAATTTTATGAAATATTGAAGATGCAGTATTTGCGTAGGAATGCTTGGAACTTTGGAACTCCAAGTTTATACCACTGTATATGTTTGCAGCAACCATTGCCATGCACAAATTTTTATTAAATTCACTTGTAGAAGACGAATGTTTCAGCACCACTTGTGTAAGAAGAACTTTTTCTTTTCGACGGAGCACGTTTTTTATTTCTCACATGAAGTCCAATTTTTAAGTGCTATTCTAATTGTGACTTCATGGAGCACCCAATGCGTTTGTCACACACTTAGGACTGCACGATTTTACCATTTTAGTAAAGGAATCGTCAATTGAAATCCAGTCTTTTAACTTGGATGCGAATGGCAGTAGGCTTGCTACTTGTATTACCTGATGTCAAAATAAGTTTCTTAAAAAAAAACAGAAAAAAAACTATTGTTTTCTTTTAGAGCAACTGATTGGGGGTGTTTGTGCGAAACGGTCATACCCACAGGGTAATTTTCATTCCTTCCTTCACTACTACCATTCGCATTGGTATTTGTACCTACTTTACCGTTACTTCTCAAGGGATATAGCCTACAAACTATTAGCATTGCAAAGAGATGTCCATTTTTTGACAGAATACGTTATTATTTTCAATTATCAAATTATATTTATGCACTAGAGACGAAGGGCTAAGCTTAATAAACAATTTTAAAAAATAACTTAAGCACTACGTAGAGAGAAAATTAGTGAAAAAATGTATATATTCTTTCAAAATATACAATATCCTTCAAAATATTTAAAAATATATAATATATGCCAAAATATTTGTTATGCACCAAAATATGTAAAAACATTTAAAACTTCGGAATAATGATCCCTTTCGCTAATCTTCGATGCTACTTACCCAATAGAGTTGTACGAAATGTTTATTTGGCCATTATTCAGTCTACCATTCAATATGGTATAATTGTTTGGGGTGGAAGTGCAAACATTAATCTTAGTTCGTTAAATTTACTACAAAAACGAATAATTAAAATTTGTTTGAAGAAACGTTTCGATTATCCAACTAAATTAATTTATTCTGAATTTAATGTATTTAATATTGAACAAATTTATAAGTATACGCTGTTAAAATTTTATAATAAAAATCGTAATAAGTTTGTATTACAGACACATAATTATGACACAAGATGAAATATTAATTCAACATTAATAGAAAATAAATTTCTCACATCTGCTGGTCTAAAGCATAGCATTAATTTTGGCCCTCGGTTGTACAATGCTGTAATTTAAATTTTAGTTCCTATTTTATTTTACTTATTTATTTCTATTATTTTTTTCTATATTTCTCTTATATTAATATTGTATTATATAATTTCTGTAACTGTAATTTTTATTTTATTTCCTATTTTATTTTATTTTATTTTATATTCTCTTATAGGCCTATTAATATTATATCTGAACTGCGACCGAACACGAGCGCTGCTCATTCGGTCTCAAATTTTGTTAATACTACTGTATCTCCTTTTTTATATTGATTGTATTATTTTATTTCTATTTGTCTTGTTTGTTTGGAATTATATTCTTTATTCTGTATATTTAAATTTAAATTTAATACGATTCGCGGATTTTTAGCTTTCCTTATAGCTACATATGTAGGAACGGAATATGTAATTACATACAATCCGGGCTCTAGTCATAACAATATAAAAAAGTGTTTTGATTAATTTAACCATCTTTGCCCACATTTGTGTAAAGATCGAGTAATGGTTTTTTTTAGTACTTTCGTATGAGCGAAGAAAAATGTTTAAAACTTCATCTGTTATTAGCACCTGAAATAATGAAGGGAAACATCACATTTCGAAGGCCAATCAGCACAGAAGCGCGATTAGCACTGTTAAAATTAACTTTTCATCACCCATTTTAAGAATAATCTGTCTGGACAACGCACCAGCACATGTTGAGTGGGAAAGTACTGAGAACAGCCAACACACTTTTCTCCGAAGACCAGCGAAGACATACGAATGCTGACGATCGTCATCGGAAATTCCGCTAGGGTCGTGTCGCGAGAACCCTGTCCGTCAGGACCGGCAGCCGGTTGCTTCCGTTCGGACAAGTGAGCGTTTGCAGTTTAAAATACATGCATACGTCTCTCACAGAATATTTCCGGTTCGTTCCGTTCCGGTCGGTTCGTGCCAGTGAGCGTCAACCTTAAGGCGCTTGCCTGCCGATACGGAGTTGCGTTCGGGGGCGGGTTCGATTTCCGCTTGGGCTGATTATCTGGTTGGGTTTTTTCCGAGGTTTTTCCCAACCATAAGGCAAATGTCAGGTAATCTTTGGCGAATCCTCGGCTTGGTCTCGCCAAATATCATCTCGCTATTACCAATCTCATCGACGCTAAATAACCTCGTAGTTGATACAGCGTCGTTAAATAACCAAGCAAAATAAAAAAAAATATTTTCAATATTTTAGTGAAATTGTGGACAGCTTATACTTCTCTATGTTTTTTTCATTATCATCATTCATTTTCATCCTATCGTCTTTCGCAACGGGGTAATTCCATGCAAAACATTATGACGCAAAACATTGATATCTCCAAATTTGTTAAAAATTGCACATTCAACTCTTTATGTTATATATATTAACCATGTACAAAATTATGTTTGCGGCACCTACCGTTTAAATGTTATGGACAGTTAAAATAATTTGATTTGAGCACATAGGCATATTTTCAATGTGTTTTCTGACCATAAGAATAATTACAAAAATTTTTTTAAAGGTGTCTTTAGATAGCTCAAGAAAGAGGTTATTAAGATACTATCATTCAGTGCAGCTCTGAAATTTTTTGTTTAAAGAAACTTAAAAATACATTTTAGAAAATGCCATTACATTAAATTTTTTTATTGGGTTATTTTACGACGCTGTATCAACATCTAGGTTATTTAGCGTCTGAATGATATGAAGGTGATAATGCCGGTGAAATGCGTCCGGGGTCCAGCACCGAAAGTTACCCAGCATTTGCTCGTATTGGGTTGAGGGAAAACCCCGGAAAAAAACCCCAACCAGGTAACTTGCCCCGACCGGGATTCGAACCCGGGCCATCTGGTTTCACAGCCAGACGCGCTGACCGTTACTCCACAGGTGTGGACTCCATCACATTAAATCGAATACTTCAATTCACATAAAGAAATATATGATAATTTAGGTATTTGTCTGTCGTCGTGATCTAAATTTGGTTTTTACTATTTTCATTGTTGAAAATAATCTTTCACAAACGTAAGTGGTAGCGAACATGGCTTCAACAGAGCAAGCGAAAGAACGAAGCTTCGGATATTTTTTTTGGCAAAGATTTGAAAAGTTCAATATTTGTTAAGGCCTTACATCTAGCTAATAATAATAATAATAATAATAATAATAATAATAATAATAATAATAATAATAATAATAATAATAATAATAATAATAATAATAATTATTATTATTATTATTATTATTATTATTATTATTATTATTATAATTCACCTCTTAATGTTTCATGAGTGACATGTAGTGCGGTTTTATGTTATACAACCGTTTGCTCGTAATACTTGTGAACAAACCATATATTTAATATTCTCATCATATTGGCAGCAAAAAAATGCGTCCTTCCAGCCTACTTGAAACTTTGTGTTTGTAGCGGTACATTTGTTTCGAGAGAGACATTGGACGATACGCCACTCGCAGTTAGAGACAAATAAGCAAATGGAACGGAGTTTGATTCCAGTGAGTGAGAGGGTGAGGGTTGGGGAATGCAGGAAGTAAGAGAAATACACAGCTATCATTGCGAGCCACAATGTGCTCGTGAGTCTCATTTTCGCCACGGCTGGCTTGAGGTAATGCAACTATGATAACCTTCGATTTCATTGAAGTAGCATAAGAAAGGCATATAATTGAGTGTGATTGTATTATGTTTCGTAAGTAATAACACGTTGCCATTTCTTATGAATGACCGTCAGTGACTGTCCGTCATGTCAGGCTTTCATGCGCTTTGCAAGAGTAAGATGGACCTTTGAGTAGAAAAAAACGATAATAATAATAATAATAATAATAATAATAATATAATGTAATGTAATATAATTTATAGAATAATATAATATAATATAATATAATATAATATAATATAATATAATATAATATAATATAATATAATATAATATAATATAATATAATATAATATAATATAATGTAATGTAAATTAATATAATATAATATAAAATAAAATAAAATAATATAATATAATATAATATAATATAACAATCCCAAAGTAAAGTTAAATCAAGGATTACATTAGACAGAGGACTATTTAAAGTCAATGGCATGTGCCTTAGTCGTTGGTAACACTGTTTGTTGCTCTGTTGTTCTTGGCCATGCACCGTCTGTTGCAAGCCGACGTCGTGACGCTTCCTGACGAGCAACTCCCTACAACACCGAAGTTTATCCTCCGCAACTGGAGTGCAAATGTGAGCTAAGTACTACGCTGCATGAAGGATTTAAGGCACACTTCGTTCATTGTTTTATTATCTGTTTCAGGAACGAAGGTTTTTCCATTCCTTGCATTTGAAATGGTAAATATACCCCCTGGAGAGAATTCTAACTGGTATATTACAATAGGTGACGTGACTTTTATCTTAAACGAAACTTAAATACTATGTTGGAAATTATTCACAGATTCTCAATTCTTTGACCCGTTTAGATAGCAGATGTAATTTATTAAGAAATATATAAAACAAAAATGTATATTTAAATATGTGTGATTTATTAATTTTTAAACAAATACAGTCAACTTCGGATATAGTGAACCTCTGCGGACCTCGGCACAATATATACTGTGATTAAAATGTTTTCAGCCAAGTCAGAATTGATTCATTCCATGCTATTGCTTACACAACTCTTATACGAGTACGTACAGTTCTTCAATAATTCTTCTGTTACTCTAATACCATGTCTTTACGAATATCGTACATTTTCAGAAATCGAAAACAGTTTTACGGGCCGTTATCAGTTTTTCTGCACAGCATATTATAATAGAACAATAGCGTGTGTGTTTTGTGTCGGTCAGTTATTTGTTGTATGTTGTGTGTACTGTTTCAAGGTATATACAACTAAGACGATCCATACCGAATCGTGCTTTCGAAAGACAGTCAGCCATATTATTACCAAAGGAATATTTTGAAATAGCGGAAATATTTGTATAGTACTTAGTTTGCTGAAAAAACTTATATTAATCTGCTATACTTCGCACAGACGTTCAGCTAACTACTCGTGCGTTACTCTTTCCACTGTTTCTGGAACAGAAATTCTTCACAGACCATAAAAGAAGTCCAAGTTAAATAGACAAATACCGCTACGAACGCAAAGCACGTCTTGTATAATAAGGTAATATCAAAGTCTTCAAATTGAAATATATAAAAATCTTTGTTTTGTAGTGTATTACCACAATCAGTATCTTAAGCAACTCTGTAATATATTTCTTGATTTTGAACTTTTCATCGAATGTCTAGAAAGATGATACTAAGATTTCATAATATGACAAATTATAATTTTTACTATATTCTGTGCGTAGGTATGTGGTTTCTAACCTTCAGAGAGGTATTTATTTTAGTTGTCTACAATAAAATAAGCTATGACAAATTGGAAGTCTTATTTGATAGTTAATAATAATATATTCTTCAGAATTTGTGATAATAGATACTGGTTTGGACATGCTTTCACTGAGAGTATTAGAGTAACTTACATGGATTTATCCAATTTCTTATAGGGCGTATTTTATTGATATCCTTTATCTGCAGGTGAATTTGTGTAGATGCGATATTAATGAAACAGAATAAAGAGATAGAGTTACCCTGTTACAATCCATGAATGTCCACAGACTAGCGGGAATTTAAGGCTCCCAGCATACAGACAACTATATTAATAGCTAAAGGCATGTTAGGCTTAAGTGCCTTCCGCCTATTCTCACAAGGAAATGCTTCCTGTGCTCATGAATAAAATCCAGGGCAATAGTACAGCCGGAAGAATTCGATCATTGGAGAAATCTAATAACACCCTGGGGAATCGAAATCGCGACCTTCCTGCTTGCAGCCCAATTCCTTAACTGCGACGCTACGTCACACCTCAAATTAAATATAATGACGTATAAAGTTAGTGGTTAATTATTTCAAATATGAGAAGACAATTTACCCGACAATTAACACTTTTTCTAATTCATACTACTTTTGACAAATAAAACGGTACGGAACATCATGTTTGAACCAATCCTGGCTGCGCGTCCTAAAATTTTTATCACCTCCCTAGCGTTTGTTTGTTTTTATCACCTCCCCAGCATTTGTTTATTTGCCTACATTATACTTTCAATAACTGTAACGTTTAAAATGATTAATGTTTTTTCATCATCCTTAACTTAAAATTTCTATCGTATAATTTGTTTATATTATTAGGTTATGGTATAGCTTCTGCTGTATGAGATTAAGGATAGTCACTTATTAGAGATTGTTTAATATTATATTGATTGGCAATTGAAGTGGAATGCAACTGTTTTCGTGAAAATGAAAGCAAATCAACAATTCGTATTATAAATCAACACAGCTTTCTTGACTAGTAATCATCCATAGAGTTGAATGATGGTTGTAGAGTTGGCACTACTGGTAGGAAGAGAGCAGCTGATTATAGCACATTACTGTCATCTGACGGAATATTTGTAATGACTGTTACGCTTTTACTACGTCACAATACTTTTGACCTATAAAACGTTACGAAATGACGTCTTTCAACCAATCATGGCTGCTTATCTCACAATTTTATCGCGTCTTTAGCATTTGTTTAATTTTATCGCGTCCCTAACATTTTTTTTATTTTTATCACTACCCTAGCATTTGTTTCTTTGTTTGCCAACATTTCAAACTTCACTGGTCTGGACGTCAAAAAACAGAAAATTACAAACCACTCCAGTCGATGCACAGCACTTTCAAATATGACTCACATTGGCATTCAAGAACAAGATTTAATAAAGATCACTGGTCATATATGAAGAGCACCATTCGGAAATCCTGAATAAGTTGAGGGATAAACCATGTAGATCAACGAGTTCACTTCTTTTACGTACACGTCCAATATAACATCAACTGAACCACCAACCACTAAAACATTCAAATTTGAAAATTGTACTTTCAATAATCGTTTCTTTTAAAATTATTCACGTTTATTTTTTATTTCATCATGGTTAATTAAAACTTTTCTTGTTTATTTAATCATCCCTAATTAAAACTTTTCTAACACTTGTTTATATTATTTAGGTTATGTTGTAGCTTCTGCTATATGATATTATGAGTAGTCACGTATCAGAGATGGCTTAATACTAAGATTTATTGAAAATCATCTGTCATGTGACGTTGATTACTGGGGTCGAGATAATTGAAGTGGAATGCAACTGTTTTAATAAAAATGAAACTGAATCAACAAAGCCTTCTTGACCAGTAACCGTCCACAGAGTTCAATAAAGATTGCATAATTGGCACAATTGACAAGGAAACAGCTATTCATAACACACTACTGCCATCTACTAGCGTAATATTTATAATGTTGAGAAGGTACAAATTTGAAGACCGTTTTGTATTTTCGTAAGTCAATTAATATTTTATTATATTGGAGTACTTCGTTATTTCTAATCTTTATATACTTTCTTCTAATCGTGTAATAGTCAATTAAATCCCACTCGAGTTTTGATTTTCTCTAGATAAATTAAAACCTGCAGTGAGATTACTGTTGATAAAATGGTACAATAATACATTTTCAAGAGAGTTTAATATTTTAGTATATCAGTTTATACTTTCTTGTATTAGGGTACCAGTATTTTACTTCTTCTAATATTTGTATACTTTCTTCAAATTGTGTAATAGTCAATTAAATCTCATTCTTGTTTTCATTTTCTCTAGATAAATAAAATCCTCTAGTGAGTTTACTGTATGTAAATTTTTATTAGGTAAATTAGGAAGCTTAATCTTAGTTCAGTTTATATTTAAATCATTCTTGATGATAAGAAGTTTACTTTAGCAGTTTATTCACATTTCTTTTGTTTTATTTCTATTCCATGATCAGTTAATGAATTAACAATGTTTTATATAAAACTATAATCTGTTCCTTGTTAATTTACCGGTGTTGTTTGCAAGAACTAGCAGATTCCGTCGTCCTCCTTAACAAATTCTTTGATCCCCTCAATGCCCCGCGCTCCGTAATGGCCGACGATGTCTATTCACTAACAGTGGGGACTCTTTATTTGAACTTAACTAAATTCTGATTAATGACAAAGACTTATATCTTTCCCTGTAATGAAAATGAATGGAAATAACGTTTAAGTATATAAGGTTCCGCACTACTTTCAGCAGGAAAGTTACCATCCACACGGAGTTATAATTTCCACAGTTCGATGTTCCAAGTGTAACATATAATTATAATACTATAACAATAGAAAGTCCCGCACCGTGGCTTCGTGATCTGAGGGATCCTGCCTAGGACATGCGTTACGGAATGCGCGAAGGTTCGAATCCGCGTGGGTGAAGAAATTTTCTCATGAAATTTCGGTGTAGAGGTGTCCACCCAGCATCTGATACACTGAGATAGGTAGCGAAATCCGATAGAGAAAGCCAGCTATAACGGCCGAGGGCATCATCGTGCTAAACAGACGATACCTCCGTTCTGGTTGGATGATCGTCCACCTCTTCTCCGGCACGTGAACATAAGGCCAGCATCCGGCTGGTAGTTCTGTACCATTCATTGGCTTGGAGCTGTAGATTATTTATTTATAACAATAAAAAAACGATCTCGGAATTTCCCATTAGGGAAAATGGCGAATATCCTTGCAAAATTTACCGCAATTTGATAAAAGATGAAGTAGATTAATAGCAATAGACATTCCAGGCTTAAGTGCTTGTCGCCTTTTCCACAAGGAAATATTTCTTGTAGGCTCTTCATGAGTAAAGGATTCGATATTGGAAGAAATTAATGACCCCCTGAGGAATTGAACACGCAACCTTTCCTACTTACAGTGCAGAGCCTTACCTGTGACGCTACGTCATGTTGTATAGCAAGTAGAAATAGTGATACAAAATTAGTGAGAAATTATTTTTAATATTAAAATACTTTTCACCGCATAAATTATTTTCTTAAATAAAATGAAAATTGAAAAGAAGCTTTTGGATCAATAGAATTACTTATTTATAAGTAAGGTAATATATAATAGATGTAGAGATGAAATACAATAAGTTACTAATAAATACAATATGACATAAAATCACACATCACTTAAGATAATGTATACCGGGTATTTATATAGCAAAAATCAAGTTAATGTAATAGCTTCTTTTTTAATTTAAGGATAGAATCATCAGTACTCGTGGTTGGTCGCAATTTCGTAATCATTAGTTACGAGATGAAGGGAGAGAGAAACTATAAAGAAAGGGAGATCAAGGTTTAAAATGGAATATCACAAATAGAGCAGTATGTGATATTAAGATGAAGGAACATTTACGTAATTTTGTACGTTAATCAATCAAAATGTTTATGACAAGGAAACTAGAAAAACACGATATAATTATAAACTTTATAACAATGAATTATTCAGAAGTTACAGAATACAAATATAAATCAATTAGTCTCTACAGAATAAATTTAGTTAATGAAATTGAAGACAAAAAACTTTTCATTTCCTAAATATATTTCAGTCGTTTGCATGTAAAAGTTCAGGCTCTAAATTAGTTGAAAAATTATCCAAACGAAAATTATTACAGTACTTTAGGCTAGCAGATGTGAAATATTTTGATTATACGAATGTAACATTATTATTTCAACTTGTATCATAATTATGCCAATGTATAAGGAGTTCTAGTTTTATGATAACATTTTTAAGAACGTATATTTATAAATTTGTTGAATTTTAAATGCAAGACATCAGGATAAATAAACATAATTTTATGAAACGTTTCTTTAAACAAATTTTAAATACTTATTTTGGTAAATTATTTAATGGATTAAGATTTTATGCACTTCAAGTGTATTAATTAATAATTACAGGATTATTTGTGGTCTGTAATCTATTAGACATGACCATGTAAGTCTTTAGAGTTTCCAGCTGACAGAAACAAAATTCGTAACAAACTATATCGTGAAAATAGGGTAGCAAACACGGCATAATGTCAAATGTTTTGGGTCCCTTTTCTTCTACAAAATATCGCGTACTAGTAACATAAGAAGAGCCATACATAACACTGCTGACTTCTGAAAGCACTGCAGTTAGGCAAGTGTTTTTCGTTAGTTGCCGCGGATAAATTTGTTGCCGTGTCAGAACACTAGAGATTGGATTGTGGAAATATATTCCAGAATGCAGGAAAAATGTTAATATCAGTGAGATACAGAATCTTAACAAAACTACTACTTGTGGAGGAATAATTATCAGTGAATGCCATATTATATAGGAATCTACAAACAAAATATTATAGGAACATAAAATTTAGATTTATGTTATTTAAAAAGTAGTTGAGCTTATACTTTGTAACCTTCACTTTGTAGGGTTGGATCATGTATTTGCTGCTTCTTCTGCTGCTACAATTATCCGACTGGGCGTATAGCACCAGATTCTCTACCGTGGATGAAGGAAGAATCCTTGAGGAAGAGGTCTCAAATTGTGTCATCTATATCAGCTCGAAATATCTCACACATGAGTCTCCTACATCTGTGCTAACACCAAACACATGGTTATCAGAAGAGGTAAAAGAAAGCAGCGAGAAATGGAATAACTTTGACTACGGTGATATTATACTTAAGGAACTGTACGCTCACAACAGATCTATTGTCAGTTACGGTAATACAAATATCTCAGAGACGGGTGACAGGAATGATTATAAGGTTCCCGCATATAAACAGGAATCATTTATTTTGATATTGCCAAATATTGATTCTTTTTCGCAAATGCACTGTTTAACGGATATGCTATTAAGACTGCAATATGACTCCTGGAATCCAAGATCGCGTTACGTCATAGTTTCAATGATTCCGTATGTTTCTCGAGCTGAAGAAAGGAGAAACCTGTTATTCCTCTGTAGTGCTCTTAAGGCCTTCGAGGTGCTGGACTTCATTCTCATCATTCCAGGCCGTCTTTACGAAAATAAGATAACATTGGACGTATTCACATGGATTCCTCAGGAGAGACAGAACTGGTGTCAAAAACGTGCATGTATTGCTAGATATTTGGACACTTGGTACTCGTGCGAAAATGAATTCCGACTAAATGCGGACCTTTTCCCTTCAAAAGAAATGAATAATATGTCAGGTTGTGTTGTGAACTACGCAGTGGCAGACTGGTTGCCATTTATAAGCCTTGCATTTGATAAAACAGAATATATTACCCGTGTATTTGGTGTGGAAGTACATTTGAAAGTAGAGATGAAGAGAATAATAGGTGTTGATATAAAATTTTCTTTTGATTCTGATCCTCGTTTAAGTATTGCGTCAGGTAAGATGGACATTTTGGGTCTGGTGCAGATATATCCACGTGATTACAATAATTACGATGTTTTATATCCGTATCGTAGGGATGGAGATACATTTGCAGTGCCAAAAGCCAAAGATATTCCCAAATGGCAGGGAATTTTCAGAGTATTCAATGTCAGAATTTGGTTACTAATTACAAGTTCTTACATTTCAGCTGTATTAGTATTCCGATGTATGGAGAGTTTCCAGAGTAGGGCTAATCAATCACCTAATCAAAGTTGCATTATTAGTTTAATTCTTATGATCCTTTCTAACTTTTTGGGCATTGGTGTTACTGTAACACTTCGAGGGAGTTTCAAATTATTTTTCTTGATATGGATCTTGTATTGTATGCACATCAATACTGCATATCAGTCGTCCTTAGTAGGACACCTTATTGATCCGGGAAAATTGTCTCCCTTGAAGACATTGTATGAAGTGAAAGAATCTGGAATTGAAATTTGCAAGGAGGATGTAGTATTGGGTGGAGAGTTTACATCACTAATAGGATGTCTGAAACGTCTACAAGCCCATGAATATATGGCACTTAGTCATTGTCGAAGTGTATTGGAAATCGTGAGAAAAACATGGCAGAATTACGATTTCAATATCGTAGAGGAAGACGTGGAAGGCTATTTGGTGTCTGTAATTTTCCGAAAGGGAAATCCACTCTTCAAATTGTATGAAACCATACATAAGAGATTGAAAGCTGCAGGAATAATTGATTATTGGATTTTCCTAACTCTACAACTTTTTTCGGGAAAGTTTCTTTCACAGAAAGAATCAACCATTGCTCTGAATTTGTCTCATGTGCAGGGTCCTTTCTATTTATTAGTAGTTGGTTTGATGTTTTCGGCTGGTGTGTTCATGCTTGAAGTAATATATTCAAAGGGAAAGAAATTCTATATGAAACTTATGTTACACAATTTTTGAGAAATGAGATCTAATGATGTGTAGATCAGTTACACCGGTTAAGAACAAATTTGTCTGTTTTTGTTATTTTTGGGGCAATACATGGAAGTGTTCTCTATGGATCTTGATTGGTTTTCAGTTAGAAGACAAGCAGGATGTGCTGTTTCAGTCAGTTCCCGGACTTTTTAATGTTGTATGTTGGCTATGTATTGTAGAAATAACTTGTTTTCTGGGTATAGTTGGGTTTATTGCAATCTACAGAGAGTGTGTAATATTTCTTGCTACGTCTTTCTCATAGGATTTTGCTTAGTTATAGTTTCCGTTCATCAACGTAGTTGTCGTGTTTGTTTTGGATTACAGTTGTAATTAAATTAGATAATCGTAACTTTGCTATACATTATGTTGAATGTGTTAATTCTTGGAGTGTCAATCACGAGTACATTGTGATTTTATAACTTGGTGCAAGTGCCGGCCACGATCTAATAGTGATATGATTCAATGAAAAGGTTCACTTGTGTAAATTTACTTCGTATTTTACTTCTGTCGGCACTAGGAGGGTTAATATTAGTTAGAGATTGGAGTTACCACTGTTTCAAAAAATGAAGTGTTTTGTGTAGTGTTTTGAGTATGACGTAAAGATATTCTTGTAGTAAATTTGCGGTTACTTGCACGTTCAAGATCTACTAGAATATAGCTTTAGGTAAAATTAGTAGTAATAACGTTCTGTTTCAATGGTAACAAGTACATTCGTTAAGGTAGTACCGTAGTAAATTCGTAAAATTGTACATGTAACGTGCGTGCCGTAGGTTTCTTTCTACTTGTTCAAGACAGTTCACATCATTCTGTTCTGTGTAAAAACTAAGCAAATTTAAGCTTAGGTCAGTTTGTATTTAAAATGATTCTTGATGACGAAAAGCTTTAATTTAACAATTTATTCGCTGCTTCTTTGGTTTTATTTTTGTTTCCTTATCAGTTAAAGGATTGACTATGTTTTTAAATAAAACTATAACGTGTTCCTCGTAAAATATACCCGTGTTGTTAGCACGAACCATCAGAATGCGTCATCCCCCTCCACGGATGTTTTGGTCCCCTCATTGCCGCGCGCCCGGAAGTCGTCTAACGATGTCTTGTATATACAACGACAATGGAGACATCAGCGCTCATCAGTCTTGTAATCTGGGCACGTAATAATAGATATTATACACTGAAATTGCGTTCAATATTGAGAAGATTGAACCACATAATATTACTCTTCTGTAAATCAAATATGAGCAATATTTAACAATACCGCAATATAAAGCTGATGACTTGCGACCAAGTTTGTCCTCAGAATTCATTAGGGAAATACCTATAATAAGCTTTATAGGAAAATAAACTCTCGACTGAGATTTGGAAAATAGTAACGGTCTTACTAATAAAAACTCTATATACAGACGTTTAACTGTCTTATACTTATACAATGAGTAGCTCGTTTATAAGTCGTGTGTAAATTCCTTACTAATAATCACTACATACATCGTGTATAACAGTATAACTGTTAACACAGCTACGTCATAGTTTCGTCATTACTTCATTACAAAAGGTAATAGAATATCTGAGATTCTCTATTGCATCCGGTAGAGCGCTCTAGTGTGCCGTGTTAAGTATCGATAGTACAACTGGCTCTGATCGATTACACACTATATTTTGTTCAAAGAGTACACGCTACAGGAATATTATTCTACTTATTCTGTGCTCTTTGGTGTGTTCTTCTGTGGTTACAAGGCATCTATCATCATAAAATGACAGTCGATACAACAGCTGTTATAGGGGCGGCCATTTTTTCTCTAGATACAACGTTTAAACAAGGGATTTCGTGTATACAACTACTGCAAAGCAATTCCCATTGTATACTTACAGTTTATACATCCATCGCTTATGCATGGTTTATTAGTAAAGTTGTCTGTCTCAACTCTGCATAAGTTTCGTATAAAAACTGTACACGGTTTATTAGTAAGACCGTAAGGTGATTTGAGTCTGTGTATTGCGATTACTTCACATGTTCCTAGGTCAGAGTGTTTTCAATATGAATAATATTTGTCAATTTTTTAGTGTTGTGTTGTAAACTAGCTTGTTTTTTTCCGAGCTTCTAAAGAAAAGGCTTTTGTTCTCTTTGACTGCAGAGTGATTGTTTTAAAATATGTATGCACCTCAATTGGTCTCTCTCCATAATTTGTTAGTCATAAGAAAATCTACTCTGATTCTGGCCCGGGACCTCAAGGCTTTATTCATAATAAACGTACAAGACTACCATTTTAGGGTACAGGTATCTCCTTCGCACATCATGAAGGCGTCTGGGAACATGCAATTTCAGCTTCTTGTTTCGGTGATCTCGGCGCAAGAAAGAGATGGTGAGGCACGTTGAGACCATCGTTTACCCGATTTTGTTTGTCAGCTGGTTGAGTGTACCTCGGTGCCATTCTGGAAGTTGCGGTAACAAATATAATCCTCCACCATTCAGGAATATAAATTGATTTGTTATTAAAAATGGTGTGCTTTGATATCTTCTAATATCTCACAATGTATGTCTACCTATTTTTGTTAAACTCTGTATAAATGTATGATCTTGATGTACAAGAAGTCAGTTTTATATGTCATTAAAAAACATACAACTCTGAAATTCAGAATGAATTTTCTTCAGTGAAGATCTGTATTTCAAACGAAAAGTATTTTTGTAGTCTTACAAAAGGAAGACAAATTTTTAAGCATTAAAGAATAAGTTGTATAATGTTAACACATTTTACTACGAAACTAATTGACAAATGAACTTAGTTTTTCTTCTTGAAGCTTGAATTAGTCTTAAAGTAATTATTTCTGAAAGAAGTGTGAATTTTATGTGTAATTAATAAATCAGTTGTAATTCTTTATGTTTTTGGATACATAAAAGTTTTCGTATGTTTTCACTCACTGAAATATTTAAAGAAAGGAAAAGAGCAAAATAACTATTTATTGAATGTCAGAATTATTCAAACCTAAATTCTTAATCTAGTTTATGTTTGAAATGATAATTGATGACGACAAATTCGAAATTGATCTATATGATTAGAAACAGAGAAGGGAAATAAATTGTACGGCGAGGAGCCAGTTTGCATCAATTGTAGAATAAGGAAAAAAATAAAGTGCATAATAACTTTTTTGCAGAAGCTTATTGGTTTAAAGCAGGCGTGACAAAACCTGGGCAATGTTTCGAACTGTTGTCTATGAAAATGCACTTTGCGATCTGTGTGGTTTCTGTGAGCGTAAGGAAATGCATCAGTGATGGGTGTAAATTGTACAGGGAATGAGTTACTATAAAAATATAACATTAATACTAGTCTAAACATAGTCCCACTAGAATAATTTATTTAGGAAATTCATGTTTCGCCAATCGTCTTAAATAATATATCTTTGGGGATATACTTGACAATAACTCTAAATAAAAATTATTTCACATTATATCGTAATTTGGAATGTTTCCATATTGTGACTGACACTACAAAATAATTAATAAGTGCGCAGTAGACTATATGTTAACAACATTCCAAAATATTTACATACAGAGAATGTTTCGAAATAAAACTAAAATAATTGATACCTATTTATTTTTTACAAAGATATACATAATTCTAGGTTTGCTGTTATTCGCGAAAGTTTCAATACTGACAATTTGTGTGATGTTCTTTAGAAATAATTCTTTCAGTTTTGCTGAAAAGTATCCTCATAATAGACTCGATGTGAAAATCTATCCTACGTGGTCTCGGCCTAGTTTATTGACATTGATTCGTAGAAAAAAAGAAAGAAAGAAAACTGTTCGTACCAAAGAGTGCTCACATTTATTGACATTAATTCTGCCGAAAATATTCCAGCGAGATGGAATTTAAGCAAATAAATTATAACCACAGCAAAACGTATAATATTTTTAAAAGCACAACGTCATAAATTCTACCTATGTTTAAATATATTAGTAAAGTTGTGGACTGCTTATACTTCTGAATGTTTTTCTATTATCATCAGTCATTTTCATCCTGTCGTCTTTGGCAACGTTATTATATTCATTGAAATTGTGTACACTGAAATGTAGCTGTAAAATAATTTCTTACATATAATGTGTTCTTTAAGTATTATATGTTGTCTCTCTCTATCGTAATTGCGGCTTGAAGGCTTGCATAACCAACCTTCATGCTACGATAAAATATCAACTAATGCTGATTATAGAACTAATTTTGCGATTTGAGTACCAACTAATAGTCTTCATAAGTGCACTGATCTCCCTAAGGTAATTTAATCGTACAATGAACAAATATGACCAACTTTCCAAATATAAACGTATGAATTAAAAAAGGGTTTATTAATTATTTACATCAGCACATAAAATACATTCAACATTTTAAAATAAAGTAATCAAAGAGGCTTAATTCATAAATATATACAACTCTATGGAATCTTAATAATGCGTGCCATATTGTTGTTTTGAGTATGTAATGAACAGCAAGAAATTGTATGATTTGTACCAACCGTGTACCTATTCACTTTGAGTCGTAAAAGGGAAAGAACATCGTTGCACGTGAGCCGGAGCTGTTTGCACTGGGGGCGCCTTACACACAGAGGGTTCATACTGGCATGAATATAAATAAATGAAAAAATAATTTGAATGTAGCAAAGGTGATCGCAGTATCATACTTTATTACTGGAATGCATTTTCAACATTCTCCAGAGTCCTGCGATACGCACGCCAGTGTCATCTTTGAAACCTAACCTTAACTCCGTACGCTCTGAAACAGAATATGGTCCCTAATGAAGTGTACCGTTCAGAGCAAAAGTGGTGTAAGTCAAAATTGGATAACGAGGTTTAAAGTAAAAATTTTGTAAAGTACAGCGCAAAGTATCATTTAATACGGTAATTCCGGGAGAGTTGCCCCACTTAAGGTTTTTAATCGTTTAAAAATTTAACAAAACAAAGCAGATATTTTATTCATGTGTTATAGCAAGTGAAATACATTAAAGGTTTATGTAAAATATGAAACAATCGATAATTCGTTCACAATAAGTGGTAAAATAAAAATTAATCAGATACGATATCACTGTAATATACACACATATAGGGGAGATATGCCCCGCTGTGGTAATTGCCAAATTAAACTATTAATTTGATAAATAACACTCTAAATAATGTTGCTTATTTTTTTTTGCAATAAGTTCATTTTCTGAGCTCTTTTTTTAGTGCGACCACACATATGGCACTTAGCCCACATATTATGCAACTTCTTGCAGGAAAATCACTGAATCAAATGAAAAACTTCCTTCATTTGATAAAATTTTCAAGGCAATCAACAAAGTAGGAACTATCTACTTTGTTTCTTTTGACGACACTCTCTTCATATTTTCTCCAAAAGTGTCTTCTATATCTACTAGATTTTGAAGAATTTGACTTTGACCTTTTTGGAACTGGGAGGCTTTCAAAGATGGTGTTTCTATTTTTATCTCAACCTGTAACGCGTTCTACCGATCGCTTTCTTTTGTTCACAGTAAAAGATATTGCTGGCACATAGTTTATTTCATGAAGAGATTTGAAAGGAGTCGCTGTCGCTGAATTTGCCATTGTGGCACTTGAGCTGAAATTACAACTTATTATCCCGTTATCATTAGAACTTGTAGCCGATAAAGTTTTCTTTTCTTTGAGATTTCCTGAAGAGGCACAGAAAGGAATTCTTACAGCTGTGTTGTTGATTGATGCATCATAAATACTGAAGAGGTGCTCAGGAACTGCATTTGGATTGAAAGGATAGAACCCTCTGGCTCGAAATCCAAATGACCTCTCTATTACTACCAACGCAGCTTTCTAGATGAATAGTCAGGCTTGCTTTTTATAAGCCATTCATTGCTGTGATTCTCTTCTTGAAATAATGCTTGAGGGACTTAAAATTTGAGCGATCAAGGTATTGAAGTGCCTGAGTTGCATAGGTTGGTAGGCAAACAATTTTTTTTTAGTTTTTTTTTTTTAGTTTTTTTTAGTTGGTTATTTAACGACGCTGTATCAACTACTAGGTTATTTAGCGTCGATGAGATTGGTGATAGCGAGATGATATTTGGCGAGATGAGGCCGAGGATTCGCCAGAGATTACCTTGTATTCACATTACGGTGGGGGAAAACCTCGGAAAAAACCCAACCAGGTAATCAGCCCAAGCGGGAATCGAACTCGCGCCCGAACGCAACTTCAGACCGGCAGGCGAGCGCCTTAACCGACTGAGCCACGCCGGTGGCCAAACAATTTTGATTCATTATCGTCATTCTAGCATTTTATGTTATCTAAATGTGCTGAATGTTCATCCAAACTTAAGATAATCTTGCCAGGATTCTTTCTTGGAGTAAAATTTTCTTTCAATCGCTTCATAAATAATTCTGATGGAACATAGGACGATTTTGGATTCATATAAAACCCCGTTTCTGCTAGGAATCCGTCAAAAAAACTTCCATTTTTCCTCTCAAACATTGCCGGTAGAAGAAATGTTGCCCCGAATTGCAACATGTTTTGGCAGAATCACTTCCACCTTTTTCGTTTGAAGTTAGGACTTGAACATCTTTGGATCCCTTTTCTCAACCACTTTTCCTTGTAAATTTGTTTAGTTGGTTTCCACTTTCCTCTATTTTATGTGGCTTTCCTACAAATTGCGTTCACATAGAGTTATTTCCTGTAGGTCAAAATACTACTTGACTTCTTGTCTCGACATACCTAGACCTCTTCAGAGATGGATGATTCTTCTGACTGCCTGACAGGTAACTCAAGGCTTCGCTCTAGAAATAATTGCAGCCATTGGATGTTTGTTGAAGACTCCACTAGATTTTAGTCGGTGGATTGTTCTCTAAATAATTGCATAACAATGTGATGCTTCATTAATTCCCAATTCCCCAAAAAGTTACAGTAAGATTGAAGAAATGTCTGGGATTGCATTGACTAACGTTTGGTCGTGAAATGTGTCTTTCAAACACAACTTTGAACATCCCTTAAAATTTTGAAGGCCCTCAACTTTGGGCACTTATTGAAAATGTCGCTGCAACAAATTTAGAATACCGGTATTCCTTAAAATGTTCATGGGTTTCAACTTTGAACACCTGTTGTAAATATGTGATCCTCTAGCAAGTTTTGGTCACCCTTTAAAATTATTGGCGTATAATATATAATAATTCTATTCTAATATCATAATTCAATTAAAATTCCAATAAATTCAGCAAGGACACTAATAATAATTAGTTATGTACGGTAATATCACTCTTAAGTACATGGGGCGTCTCTCCCTCAAAGAGGTGGGGCATCTCTCCCTTTAGCATGACCATTACGCCTTATGTATTTAAGGGTAACCGTAATGAACAATTACTTAATTTTTTTTAGAATGGAGTACAATGCATCTACTTGTCAAATATATTGGATTAAACAACATATGCATAGCCATTATCCCAATTACGAATTTTGAAAAATTATAAATATTATAACAAAGCCTACGAAAAACAGCACTTTGTTTTTCTATTCACTTTTCACACACAAAAAAACCGTCACAAAGATTGCACTGCTTGCCTCTTCGAGGGTAGTATACGAATTAAACAAATGGTCCAAAGATCGATTCCTTAGAGGTTTTGAGATAAGGAGAAAAGGAGGGTGGGGCAACTCTCTCCGTGGGGCATCTCTCCCGGAATTACCTTATGTCCTCCTTGCTATCCACTGACTACTAATATTTTAAATAAATTGAATATTAATTGATACTTTACGCTGTATTTTAAAGAATGTTTACTTTAACCCTCATTACCAGGGAAAGGGATTTGGAGTATTATAACGAATGGTGAAACGTAGTATAGACTGTCAAGCGAGCTGCATGGACTAGTACAGTCCACTTCATACAAACTTACACGCAACGTGCTGTAAACGTATTTTAGAATAAACAAATGTTATAGTTTAATGACATATAATAATAATAATAATAATAATAATAATAATAATAATAATAATAATAATGATGATTTATTTAACCTGGCAGAGTTAAGGCCATACGGCCTTCTCTAACACTCAACCAGGAGTAAAGACTGCGTTAAAAAACGCTACAAATTTACAAATTACACTACAATTTTACACACAAAACTGAATAAGATAATAATAATAATAATAATAATAATAATAATAATAATAATAATAAAATATAAATAACAAATAACAAGAAATCAGACATAATATATAACATACAGAAAGAAAGAAAAAAGCATAATAATATGTGAACAGCAGGTCAAAATAAATGAGGCATACAAAAAAAAGACAATTATTCATAATAATAATAATAATAATAATAATAATAAATAAGAATAGTAATAATGATAATAATAATAATAATAATAATACTAATAGTAGTAATAAAATAGTGCAGTACAAAGTATACAGTGAATACAATATTTCTAAGTACACACAATAAGAAAAATTAAGATTATATATAGCTCAACTTACACATTAGAGATATAACATTATCGGAAAATATGAAAACAAAAATATAAAATAAGTTGAATATCATTAGAACATAAAAAAAATGTGAATACGTGGAAACATGCAATACAACACTTGTCATAATAGTAAGTTAGTTTGGCAACTCGTCATAAGATAATTTTCTAACTTGGATTTGAAAGAATTCAATGTTCGGCAGCCCTTTACTTCAGGCGGCAGAGAGTTCCAGTGACGAGAGGTAGCAATAGTGAAGGATGAGGAATACAGAGACGATGCGTGAAGTGGAATTTCTAGCGTGTTATCGCGTTGTGATGGAGTATTAATATTATGATAGCGAGAGAGAGTATGAAATCGAGCGAATAAATAATAGGGGGATGAAGAGTGCATAATTCGATATAAGAGAGAAAGTGAGTGCAGATTTCTCCTCTCATGTAACCTAAGCCATGATAACTTCTTGAAAGAAGGTGAGATATGATCATAGTATCGAACATTACAAATGAAGCGGACGCACGCGTTATGAACACGCTGTAGTTTCTGAGTGGAATCAATCCTGAGATCACTGAACAAAACGTCGCAATAATCGAAGTGAGGTAGAATGAGTGTCTGTACCAGCGTCTGTTTTAATTTAGATGGATAATGATACAATCTTTTTAGTGAATGGAGAATAGAGAATGCCTTCTTACATGTATATTTAATATGCGTATCCCAATTGAGATTAGATTCGAAATGTACTATAATGTACTATAATGAATATAGTGGCCTACATACGTAATCTGCATTTCATTTTGACCTACATGTGTTTTTTGTCAACGCACAAAACACCAATAAACAACATTACAAATATACATAATTAAATATCAATCTCTACATCCTCGCGTGTCAGTGGAAATATTGATGCCTGATAGACAGTTGTCTTCTGTATGGAACTCGCCTCTGAATATGTATGTTTTTCGGTCAGGAGCGTGTTAAATTAAAACCTTTATTTACAATATTATGAAATATGATAATATGTATACAACGAATACTACAGTATTTACAATATATACAATATACTATAATATTTACAACATAGCCAAATACAGTATCATTAAATGTTGAACAAAATGTAGAACAAAACGAAATGGCATTTTCAATTAATGCTATGTTTTGTTGATAAAACAATTATTCCTGCTGTGCCTTGTTATAATAAATTGTAAATATCATTTCCAAATTTTCAAAATACAACTTTGCTCTGTTGCAGGGAAGGAAATTTTTTAACATGGAAAAACTCCGCTCTACATCTGCAGAGACAATTGGAGAGTACTTGAAACAAGATACGTCAATTAAATTCACATGTTGAATGACGTCATTGGGACACGTCTTTGTTAGTACATCTGAAATCCGACTAAGAATACTATAACTATCATTTTTAATCAAGCTATGTTCATTTTTTCACCAACACGTTTTCCTACTTCACCTTCTACTGCACTCTGTTTATTTACAATAGTCCTCATAATATTTATCTGCTCAACTAGTTCTACTCCTGACTTTACTAACCAAATAATGGCATCCGGTAAATATAAAAAATTGACTTTATATCCATGACTTTTTTTTAGATTGTTCTATCATTTAGCAGTTCCTGGCGTATTTGAATCGCAGCCGCGTCATCGGGAACTTGTTTCCTGAATTGTGATACTCGATCTGGAGCTTTTACAAATATAGTCTTTCAATTTTGTACTGTTAGTTGGTTTCACTTTCGGCATTGTACCTGCACTTCACTACTCTGAACTGTAAACCTGCATGTTGACATTCTTATGCGACAACTGTCCCATTCACCTGTTGTTGACGTGCAGAGACCTGCGAGTATGTCATGGAGGGGAGGACTTGGTATAAGGGGTTGTAAACAAATGGCTGTGTAGATGCCAATACTAGCTTTTACTACTCCAAATTCCGTTCCCTACTCATTACCCATTCTTGACTTACACCACTTCTGCTCTGAACGGCTCATGTGATTTAAATGCTCGCAACGAAGTCGAAATTTTTCATTACTTGCTAATGCTTATATTACTTTTACCCGTGCAATTATTTAATAATAATTGTTTTGTTATGGTAATAGCATGATTTGACACAAAGTGTACATTTTTGTAAATATGAAATTGTTTTGCTACCGGTTTCAGTTTTCCTCCAGAGCATGCTTTTATAGAACAATAGCGTGTGTATTTTTTGTTCATCAGTTGATTTGTAGTGTGTCGTGTATACTGTTTAAATATATGTACGACACACGCACGACCCATACATAGTTCTGTTTTCGGAAAGCCTGTCGGCCATATTGTAATTGAAGGAATATTTCGAAATTGCACAAATATATGCCTAGTAATTTGGTGAGCAAAAAGTTATATTGATCTGGTATACTGCGCACAGTCGTTGGACTACCTAGCTACATTACTCTTTCCACAGTTTCTACAACAGAAATACTTCGAAAAGTATAAAGGAAATCTATATTAGTTTTCAGAGAAATACACAAATACCACTACAAAAGCAAACTGTTGTATAATAAGGTAATATGAAATCCTTCAAATTGAAATTATTAAAATCTTTGTTTGTATTACCATAATCATAAACTTAAGCAGTTATGTAATATATTTCTTGAATTTAAACTTCTCACGGAATGTTAAACGGTGACATTAAACATTCCATAAGGCAAATTAAAATTGTCATTTTTTATATTCTGCGCATATGTGGAATTTTTTTTAACCTTCAACGAGATATTTAATTTTATATGCTTGCAATGAACTTCGCGGGTTGAAAATTTCTTTTGTCTCTGTTATATTTTCAACAGCATTTTCGATAGAGAAAAATTGATTTTGATTTTGAACATGGTTTCTGTGAAAGTATTTGTGTATATCATAGATGGTCAAACTGAAGTCCAATTCCGATTAAGTTATGAGGCCACTCCCAACGCGGCATAGTGAAGAAAGTCCTCACTTACGAGCGAGATAGTATTGAAACAAATTGCCATATGTATTATTTTAAACCGTAACAATTTTAAAATTCTCTAGCAGCACAACGTTATTTTTTGTAGTTATATTTTAAATCCTAGTAAAATTTGGAACAGTTATAGTATCATATGTTATCTTCTTTTTTTTAATCATTAGTCATTTTCATCCTATCGTCTTTCGCAACTTTCTTATAATCATGGGAATTGTATATTTTTATGTAAAAGTGTTTCAGTACAAACATGGTTTAGCCAATGGCTGACTACTGGGTGTTCAGTTCAAAGTGTGTCATGGCTCGTTGTATACCGTCACGTGGCTAGTCGATGAGCAGAGAGAATTCAATCTTCCTACACTTCCGCAGAGGTGTATTACTTATCTGCCAGAGAAGTTGCCTAACAAGTACGGCGGTCATTCAGAAGAGTACTTACCGATACGTACAGTAACGCCGATAGTGGCAGGAATGTGAACTGTTTCGAAATATGTACTGAGGTGAGTTTTTTCTTACTGTCGGGATATGGGGAGAGGGTGAAGACTATTACTTACGTATTTGTTAACATTAACTTCGACGGTCAACATGGACACGGAGCATTTGATTTGTATTGTGGAATATTGCCATACGCAACCGATGATAACAACGTACGACTTGGCCGCGCAAAACACAGTTCGAAAGAGGTTATAGTAGCACACAGACCGTACAGACCGCCATCTGTTGCTACGACGTTTAAGTTATACCGTACACGTTCTTCAAATTCAGATTGAACGCCTTGATTAATAGGCAACTTCTCTGATATAAAAGCTGAAACTCGCTTCAAATCGCAGACTCATCAACAGTGACGTCATGACACACTTTGAAATGAACACCCAGTATTTATAACTAGAGGTTTACAGACAATACAGTTGTTAAAAAACTCGTTACCTCAGGACAACTACTATAATGATAATTAGCAGGACATAACAATTGTTTGGTAATACTAAAAATGAAACATATTTCGTTTTTTGTATCAGATTAATAAATAAGCAAAAATTTAACTTCAAAATAATTACCATTTTTGAACTTGTTGAACTACCGTCGCGCAGGGTGACTTTGTGCCATTTGCGCATTTCATAAAAAAAACGTAGGGAAGTAGTCTTTGAAACCGTCACAATGTTTTAAAGACTACTAAACGTAATGAAGTAGACTTTAAAACCTTGTCACGGTCTTAAAGAATACTTCCATACGTTTTTCGCGAATGGCACAAAGTCACCCTCATGGCACAAAGTCACCCCGCGCGACGGTACTGCTTGAAAATCAGGTGTTATATCTGTTATTGCCATTTGCAGTTAATCAGAATGTTGGCATCTGATACTCCAGATCTGCATTTTGATTTTCTTGTTTTATATCCGTGAACAGCTCCTCTCTCACATATACTGTAGAATCGTACCGAACATACATAGCATCAATTACATATCCCAAGGAACGGAAACATGGATATTTATTTTTACAAGTATTTTGAAAACATTTTCTTATCGTTATAATAAATAAAAGAAAAATACATTTATTTCCACTGTGGATGTCATATTCTATTTCTTGATGTACATGTTTTGGAGAGTGGCATTGCAATCCATCACGTATACCAACATTAAACAATAGTAGCCTACTGGTTGTTCAGGCGAAAGAGTCTTGGAGAGCTGTGGAAACATAGCAGCAGTGTACATGTAAAGGGATTTACAAATCATCGTGATTCATAATTTTATCATCTATGGTGCACATGGATTTACTCAAACTGTAAGACGGAAATTTCTGATACTCAATAGCGCCAAGTGAACTTATGTACAGTAGTGGCAAAAAAACCTGACCGACCCTTGTAGCTGATTTCAGAGTCACAGATTCAAATTATGCTAGTCACAAAACACATCCATCTTGTATAATTAATTGTAGCAATGAAATTTATTGCATTTGTTCGATTGTTACCGTCTTTTGTTTTCTTCAGTGTCTCAAACTTACACACGAAAAAAATTTGAGAGTTTTAATTTCATCTGGCATCAATACTACATTTCTACCTCTATTCGGGAAAGATAACTGCGTATTTTTACATTAAATAGCAGTACATACCTTTGGGTTCACTATCCGTATTGAAATTACCACAGTTTGACACCACACACAGCACAGGATTCTTTTGTATCAGCTACAAGGGTCGGTCCGGTTTTTTTGCCACTACTGTTGATGGGATGTAAATGAAATACAATAAATGATAGGTTTACTCTATTGCAGACTATGAATGCTCGCGGAATTTCGGGAGTTTAAGTCTTCCATTTTTATAAAGGGCTAGATCTGTGGTTCCCAATTTTTGAGAATCGCAAACCCCTTTCACAAGAATCTTAATTGAGGGAAGTCATTTTAAAAATAAATAGAATTTAACAACATTAAATTAATTTAAAGTTGTCGTAGTTACGGTAAAAAAGACAAAGTTAGGATTCCCCTCCAATAATGACGCAACAACTGTTCAAATATTGAAACTTCTAAAGTTCAAATAAGTACACATTTACTTTATATTTAAAACATTAAAACTGAAATAAAAGAAGCAAGTTTATAATACAATAGCGCATATTCCCGTATTTAAATTCAAACATTTCAATTTGAACGTACACTGAGAATTACTTCATTGATATGATTGAAATATTTTATGTAATGAAATAAATTAAAATATGTTTAAGTTGTAGGGTACTTTCAATATTATAAACTTCTCTGTTAACCTAAAATTTTGATTGTAGAATACTCATTTCTTTATTTGATATTTTGTCAGGAGGATGCCCATGCTTTCGACGGCACAGAGGTCTTGTTTCAGAAACCAAAGTAGTTAAATGAAGTCTCAGTTCATTTTCCCCGCAAAGTCTATATGCAGATTCATTTTTAATTCTTTTACTAGACACATGAGGAAGAAGGTGACCTCCGCGCAAAATAATTTGTGGATAAAAAATGTAATTAGCTTATTACATAAGACTTTATTCACTAACAATGGGAACTCTTTATTTAAGCAACAAATAGGGTAAACATTGGTAATTTTGTGATAATTTCATGAAAATTAATTTAAAATGCAAATGTGTAAATATACCCTTATTCCGATTTTTTCTTCTAAAATACGATAATTTGCTGTACAAATCTGGAGACATAAAACGTTGGACACGTTCTTGAACAAGTGCCAAAAACCACTTTTACAACTTAAGGTAAAAGGTTGGTTATTTCGTGATAACCTTGGTAATTTCGTGATATTACATTGATAATTTCATGAGAGTAGAAGAATTGTGGAAAAATTCATTAAAGTCAAATGAAATTCTCATTTATTGTTACAAGACTTCAAACATAGTAATTCCGTCTAATATTCATAGCAAGAAAAGATAGAAATTCATATCAACACATAATAAGAATGAAATCAAGGTAAAAATTGAAATTGAAAAGGCATCTTCTTTGCCCTGAAAGGGTGAACACTTTTATTACAGACTTTACTATAGCCTTTATTACTAGGGTAACTCCAAAAGTAATGCATAACATTTGTTTAAAAATTATATTTTTATTCTACAGTATTGCTATTTTCACAGAATGTAGATACCTCCTTTTCCACATAATCCCCGTTCCTTTCAACTGCCTTACGTAACTTAGGAACGAGGGCCTGTGGACCAGCACGGTAAAAGTCTGGACCAACACGTCTGAGCCACTCTTTAGCAGCGTGCGCAAGGGAGTTATCTTCTAACCTCGTTCCGCGAAGGGATTCTTCAGTTTACCAAAGAGATGGTAATCGCACTGTGCCAATTCAGGACTGTAAGGCGGATGTTTCAATGTTGTCTATCCAAATTTTCTGATCTGGTCTGTGGTCTTGTGACTGACATATTGCTGTGCGTTGTCGTGCAATAGCAGAATATCCTGCATCTCCCGATTTCGTTAAACACGACCCAGTCGAGCTTGAAGTTTCTTGAGAGTTGCCACATACGCGTCAGAATTAATGGTGATTGCGTGTGGCATGATGTCCATAAGCAAGAGTTCTTCTGAATCGAAAAACACAGTAGCCATAATTTTTTCTGCCGAAGGTGCACTTTTGAATTTCTATTTCCTTGGTGAATTTGCATGATGCCACTCCATTGTCTGCCTCTGTCTCCGGTTCAAAATGGTGGAGCCACGTTTCATCTTCTGTCACAATTCTTCCAAGTAAGTCATCTAGCACTTATCATTGACACTTAGCATGATAACAAATCAAACAGAAGCTACACTGAACCCACTGCGTTTCCGTTTTCTTTTTTGTTATCACATCTTGTCTTCAGATTTCTAAAATTCGTATTTTAATATAATTTTTAAAATAGTATAAAATGTAACGCATAATGCTCAACACAATTTCGCCTCAAGCAGCTAAGATTTCTATCAGTAAAACTAAGCCTATAAGGCGACTACAGCTGTATCTAAAATTCCAAAAACATTTCCTAAAATTTCATTAAGATATAATAAATCTTTGTACCAAATATCATATACTTACCTTTAATAATAAGCCTGTAATTTAATTACAAACATCCACAAAATTTGTACGCCTGAGAAGTCGACGCTAACTTGCTCTCTCCAAACATAAAAGCTCACTGAAGCAGCTACAATAGTCACACAAGGCGTAGCTATATGTTTCTGGAAACTCGACAACATATGCAATCCCTTGGCGGAAATTTGAATCTCGTAACACCATTGGTTAGTTCACGAAAGAGCAAATAAAAATTATCACGAAATAACCACTGCCACGAAATTACCAATGTTTACCCTATCTGATTAATGACAAAGACATAACTTTCCCGTAATTAAAAATGAGTGGAAATGACGTTTAAGTAGGTAAAATTTCACATAATATTATTAACAAGAATGTCACCATTCACACGGAGTTATAGTTGCTACTGTTTCATATTCCAGGTGAAACTTGTAATTGTGATACCATAACAATAAAAACAATAACAATAATAACCTCAGAATCTGCCATTAAGGATATGTTTTGGCAAACCCCTTGCAAAATTTACCACAATTTGGGAAACGATGAACTAGATTAATAGCAATAGACATGCCGGGCTTAAGTACTTGTCGCTCTTCCCTACAAGGAAATACTTCTTGTAGACTATTCATGAGCAAAACAAAGAGTCAGCCCATAGTACAGCCGAAAGGATTCGATAATTGGAAAAAATTAGTGACCCCACAAGAAATTGAGCCACAACCTTCTTACTTATTCTTACTTATAGCACAGAGCCTTAACTACGTCGCTACATCACGTTCCATATCAAGTAGTACTACTGGTACGAAGTTAGTGGTGAATTACTTGAATGTAAAAAGGCATTTTGTCTCATAATTAATTTTATTAAATAAAATGAAAATTGATATTGAGTATAATGGATCAAGGATTAGTTATTTATAATTACAATACAGTACGGTAGGATGGTAAAAATTCCGTGTCCGTTTTGTTCAACGAATAACCACGTGCTACTAGCACAAGGAGAGTCAAACCTAAGAGACCGATACTTCTGCCAACTGTGGGCATTGCAGTCTGGCAAGTGATATTTCGTCAGTTGTCGCAGATAAATTTCTTGCCGTCTCAGGACTCTATAGATTGGCAAGTGATATCCCAAGTGATGAGCGAGATATTTTAGAAATATTACTTCCTCAGTCTTATCATTAAACGAGTTTTTTTTACAAGTTTAACGAAGTTAAGTTCAAATAACTTTTACGTTAGAAATATATTACAGAATCCAGGAATATTGTATCAGTGAGATATAGAATGTTGTCATTACAATTTTTTGTGGCAGCATTGTTCCATAATATACAGGACATCATTTTATTTTACTAACATTTTTAATATTAACTTGCCTATCCCTCTGGATCAACGCCGTTTGCTACCCCATTCCACGACTGGAGTTCGATGATACTGGCGTAATATACAAACAAATCACTTTACTAGGTATAGGAGGGAAGAAAAGTAGTTCATCCAGTTACGTAAACTAGGAAATATTGCTCTTTTGAGTTAGATCATTTTCATTAGGTTTTTGTTTAATCAGAATATAGTACAGTATTAACAATGAGTGCTTTTACTCACGAACTGAGCTGTCCATGTTGACGTATTCATTATGCAGTGTACATTATACTGTCTACAGCATATTAGCGTAGAATATAGAGAATGAAGTTAAATTGAAAAATAATCATAATATGGATACTAAACACATTTTTTAAAATAGTGGCCGTTCATTACGATACAGGTTTCAGCTCTAATGTGCATATTATCGCACTATAGACTATTGTACCTAATCCCAATTACCAGTTTCGTTCTTCGTACTAGTAACTCATGTTGAAATAATTCTGTATCTGCCCTATAAAAGAGTACCTTACGTACTATAAATTCAATCTTCACTTCTGCCCGATCCGAAAAGTTAAAATTACTGAGACATGCTATCTACTGTCCGTCCAAGTGGTTTTGTCGTTGAGTCGTAGAAAGTGAGGAAATCACATGACAGTTAATTACTTAACGAGGCCCTATTTTTTTAAGTTATTTTAAACAGTTGTATAATATTACGTAGGCGTCCAATTCCTAACAGAAATTAATGTTCTCAGAAAAGAGCTAACACAGCCCAGCCACTAGCTGGCGAATAAAATCTGGTGGGGGAAACGGGGATACAACGTAAGCAAATGGACGACAGTACCTGTGCGAAAATGATTCAATATTGAAAGCTCTTTCGTCACTGGAAAACGCGAACATATTTTTGGAACGTACTGTTTACTATGACCATAAGACTACTATGACTGTATATGCGGTCTTGGATTTGTGTGGAGGACGGTTGAAATTCATTAGGAGAAGGGGTGGGAGTGAAGTACATTCTAAAGCTCAGGTGCAATAAAAATTGAAGTAAAAATAAAATGATGTCCCTGTACATCGTATCTAAAAAAAAAAAGATAATATTTTTCCAATAATATAGGATCGTAAAATTTAGCTTTATATTATTTAAAGTCTCCATAAACATATACATTGTAACCTGCATTTCGTAGGGTTGGATCATGTTTTTGCTGCCTCTTCTGCTGCTACAATTATCTGACTGGGCCTATAGCACCAAATTCCCTATCGTGGATGAAGGAAGAACCCTTGAGGAAGAGGTCTCAAATTGTGTCCTCTATATCAGTTACAAATACCTCACACATGGGTCTCCTATATCTGTGCTAACACCAAACACATGGTTACCAGAAGAAATGAAAGAAAGCCGCGAGAAATGGAATAACTTCGACTACGGTGATATTATACTTAAGGAATTCTACGCTAACAACAAATCTATTGTCAGTTACGGTTATATAACTATCCCAAAAATTATGGTCCTGAATGATTATAAGGCTCCAGCATATAAACAGGAATCATTTATTTTGATATTGCCAAATATTGACTCTTATGACCAAATGCACTGTTTAAAGGATATGCCATTAAGACTGCGATATGACTCCTGGAATCCACGATCGCGTTACGTCATAATTTCAATGATTCCGTATGTTTCTAGAGCTGAAGAACAGAGGAATGTGTTGCTTCTCTGTGCTGTTCTTAAGACCGCCGAGGTGCTAGACGTTTTTCTCATCATTCCAGGCCGTAATTATGGAAATAAGATAACATTGGACGTATTCACATGGATTCCTCAGGAGGGACAGAATGGTGTCAAGAACATTTAAGGATTGCTAGATATTTGGATACTTGGTACTCGTCACAAAATTGGTTCCGATTAAGTGCGGACCTTTTTCCTTCAAAAGAAATGAATAATATGTCAGTTTGTGTTATGAAGTACGTGGTGTCACACTGGTTGCCATTTATAAGCATTATAAATGAAGGAGCAAACGGATTGATGGGTGTATCTGGTACAGAAGTAAATTTGTTCCTGGAGGTGAAGAGAAAAATAGGTGTGGACATAGAATTTTCTTTTGATTTTGATCCTCAAATTAGTGTTATGTCAGGTGAGAAGGACGTCTTGGGTTTAATAAAGATATATCCACGTCACTACATTTATTTCGATGTTTTATATCCGTATGGTACGGATGGAGATACATTTGCAGTGCCAAAAGCCAAAGGTATTCCCAAATGGCAGGGAATTTTCAGAGTATTCAATGTCAGAATTTGGTTACTAATTACAACTACTTACATTTCAGCTGTGTTAGTATTTCGATGTATGGAGAATTTTCAGAGTAGAGTAAATCAATCACCAAATCAAAGTAGCTTTATTAGTTTAATTCTTATAATCCTTTGCAACTTTTTGGGTATTGGTGTTACTGTAACACTTCGAGGGAGTTTCAAACTGTTTTTCTTGATGTGGATCTTATATTGTATGCACATCAATACTGCATATCAGTCGTCGTTAGTAGGACACCTTATTAATCCGGGAAGATTTTCTCCTTTGAAGACCTTGCAGGATATAGAAGAATCTGGAATTGAAATTTGCAAACCGGATGCAATCCTGGATACAAATTATGCGTCATTAGATCGATGTCTGAAACGTCTAGAAGCCAATGAATAAATGGCGCTAAGATGTTATCGAAAGTTTTTGGAAATCATGAGAATAGCAAGGGACAAATCCGATTTCGATATAATAGAAGAAGACTTGGATCGCTTTATGATATCTGTGACGTTCCGAAAGGGAAATCCACTCTTCAAATTGTATGAAACTGTACTTAAGAGATTGAAAACTGCAGGAATATTTGATTGGTGGATTTCCCGAATTGCAGAACCTAGTAGGGAAAAGTTACTTTCAAAAAATGAATCAATATTTGCTCTGAATTTGTCTCATGTGCAGGGTCCTTTCTATGTATTGGTAGTTGGTTTGATGTTATCGGCTTGTGTGTTCGTGCTTGAAATACTATATTTTATGGGAAAGAAATTGTTTTTTTTTTTTTGTACTTAGGTTAGAAAATTCTTCAGAAATGAGATCTATTGTTGGGTAGATCAGTTACAGCGGTTAAGAAGACAATTTGTCAGTTTCTGTTATTTTTGGGGCGCTAGCATAGAACTGTTCTCCATTGATCTTGAATGGTTTTCAGTGAGAAGACAAGCAGGATGTGCTGTTTCAGTCAGTTCCCATACTTTGTAATGTTTTATCTAGGTTATGTATTGTAGAAATAACTTTTTTTGTGGGTTTGGTTTGGTTTATTGCAATCTACAGGGGGTGTGTAGTATGTCTTGCTACGTGTTTCTCTTGGGATTTTGCTTTATTATAGTTGCCGTTCATCAACGTAGTTGTCGTGTTTGTTTTGGATTACAGTTGTAATTAAATTAGATAGTCGTGAATTTGCTATACATTATGTTGTATGTGTTAAACCTTGGAGTGCCAGTCACGATTACATCGTGATTTTTTAATTTGGTAGAAGTACCTGTCACGATCTAATCGTGAAATGCTTCAGTGAGGCTGTTCACTTTTGTAAATTCGCTTGTAATTTTTGACGTAGTACTAAACAAAATGGTCGGCAGTAAGAGGGTTAATAATCATAAGAGTTTGTGTTTTCTGTGGTGTTTGAGTATTACATAAGGCTATTATTGTAGTAAATTTTCGGTTAAATAATTTAATTTTGCGCTCAGGAACTTCAATATTATAACCTGTAGGTAAAATTGGTAGTAATAAGATTCTGTTTGAATAGCGACAAGTACATTCGTTGAGGAAGTACCGTAGTAAGGTAATAAAATTGTGCATGCAACGTGCGTGCCATAGGTTTCTTTCTACTTGTGCAAGTGAGATCACAATATTGTGTTGAGTGTAAAAATTAATCAAATTTAAGCTTAAAACAGTTAAATATTTAAAATTATTCTTGTTGACAAAGACCTTTAATTTGGCAATTTATTCGCTGATTGTTGGGTTTTATTTTTGATTTGTAATCAGTTAATAGATTGACTATGATTAGAATAAACCTATAACCAGTTTTTTTTTAAAATATGCGGATGTTGTTAGCACGAACTATCAGTTTGCGTCATCCCCCTTCATGAATTTTTGACCCCCTTAGTGTCGCGCGCCCTGTAATCCTCTACGATCTCTCGAATATACAACGACAATGACGACATTAGGGCTCAGCAGTCATGTAACGTGAGGCACGTTGTGAAGTATAAGTACACTGAAATTGTGTTGAATATTGTGAGGATTGAACCACATAATATTACGTTTCTCTAAATGAAACACGAGCAATATTTAACAATACTGCAATATAAAGCTGATCACTTGCGGCCAAATTTGTCTTCAAAATTCATTAGGGAAATAAGCATAATAAACTTCAGAGGAAAATAACCCTCGAGCCAGACATGCAAAGTACAGTAGTAAGGTTATTTGAACCTGTGTATTGTGATTACTGCACAAGTTCCTGACCCAGGGTGTTTTCAATATTAAAAGTACTTGTAAATATTTTAGTTTTGTGTTGTAAACTAGCTGGTTTTGTTCTCTCGGAGCTTCTAAATAAATAGCTTTTGTTCTCTTTTATTGCAGAGTGTTTGTTTTAAAATATGTAAGCACCTCACTTGCTCTCTTTTCATAGATTATTGATCGTAAGGAAACGTGCAGATAATTATAGGTTCTGCCCTGGAACCTCAAATAAAGAACATTACTGAAAGAATACCATTTTAAGCTACATGTATCTACTACGCACATCATGAAGGCGGGTGGGGACATGGAATTTCGAATTCTTGTTCCGGTGATCTTGGCGCAAGAAAGAGGTGGTGTTGGTCGTTGGGACCATCTTTTACCCGATTCAGTTTGTCAGCTGGTTGAGTGTACCTCGGTGGCATTCTGGGAGTTGCAGTACCAAAAATTATCCATGCACCACTCAGGAATATAAATTGATTTGTTATTGAAATAGTGTGCTTTGAGATCTTCAATTATGTCACGATGTTTGTCTACCTATTTCTGCTACATGCTGTATTAAATGTGTAATTTTGATGTACAAGAAGTCATTTTTATGTGTCGTTAAAGAGATACAACTTTGAAATTGAGAATGGATTTTTCTTTAGGGACGAATTGTATTTCCTACGAAAATGTTTTTTTTTCTTTGGAGCCATCCATATTGAAGACAAGAATAAAGAAGCAGTAAACAAAAATTGTGTATTGTTGTCAAGTTTTGCTAGTAGGTCTAATAGTAATTAACACATCAACTTATCTTTTCTTCTTTAAGCTTCAATTTGTTTTAAAATAATTGTTTTTGAAACGAGTATGAATTTTTTATACTATAGGTAATAAATCCGTTGTAATTCTACGTGTATAAGTCTCGCAAGCACGGATTACCGACGGAAGGAATGCGAATGAAACACTGCGATAAGGAAGAGTGGGCGAAAGGAAAGGTCACGAGATAACTTGAATGATATTCAAGAGTACAGTCGGAAGAGAAATGACATCGATAGAATCAGTCTTGCGTTGTGATAGTTACATTACGACTTTAGTTTATTCCATTGCATGTGAATACTTGTCTTGTATCGCACGGTATTATTATTTCATTCGTTAACATATGTTGCGCGTTTAATTAGCTTCGAATTTTTCTCTTTCTCCTTACTCGGCGTGCCTACATACACACGTCAAAACAGACAGCAACGCCACCATTGGTTTTCGGTAATCGTTTCATGCGCGAGCTATAGTTATCTACATCATCCTTTTTCTAATGTTTTTACTCGATAAAATACATAAAGAAAGGAAAGGAGAAATATTAACTTTGTTGAATGTACAAAGTACAGTAAGCAAACTTAAATCCATAAAGCACTTTATATTTAAATTGATTCGTGATGACGCAAAACTGACAAATGATCTACAATTTTAGAAACAGAGAAGGGAAATAAATTGTACGGAGGAGTAGTTTACATAAATAGCAGAGCAAGAAAAAAGATAAAAAAATATAAATTTTGTACAGAAGCTTATTGTTTCAAATCAGCATGTCAAGGATATGGACAAAGATAGGAATTGTTATGTTCTAAAGTGCACTTAGCGAGCGCTCTGGTTTGAGTGATAGTAAGGAATTCATGAGTGAGGAGTGTACATTTAACAGGAAATAAATTACTACAATTATATAAATTTAATACTAGTCTATACATAGCCCAATAAGAACATTTATTTAGGAAATTAATGTTATGACGATAATTTCAAATAATATATAGATAATATATTTAGGTAACATTATGCTGAGGAATAATAGGTTGACCTTAAAAAAATGTGTTATATTTGTAGATATACTGATCTAAAATCGAACTGGTTAAAAGAATTACAATCGGAAGTAAACACATTAGTATTAAATTTGTTATGGAAATAAATAAGAATTCTAATTATTGTCAAGATTATTGGTGAAACTATAAAATATAGAGAATACTAAATCTCGAGACAGAACGTTTTTAGTAATTCAACGAATTTGGATTCATTAAGGTATTTTGAGAGAGGAACAGAGATTTATGGTGTTTGAGAATAAGGTTCTTAGACTAATATTTGGGACTAAGAGGGATGAAGTTACAGGAGAATGGAGAAAGTTACACAACACAGAACTGCACGCATTGTATTCTTCACCTGACATAATTAGGAACATTAAATCCAAACGTTTGAGATGGCCAGGTCATGGAGCACGTATGGGCGAATCTAGAAATGCATATAGAGTGTTGGTTGGGAGACTGGAGGAAAAAAGACCTTTGGGGAGGCCGAGACGTAGATGGGAGGATAATATTAAAATGGATTTGAGGGAAGTGAGATATGATGATAGAGAGTAGATTAATCTTACACAGGATAGGGACCGATGGCGGGCTTATGTGAGGGCGGCAATGAACCTGCGGGTTCCTTAAAGACCATTTTTGAGTAAATAAGTAAGTAATAAGGTATTGTAGGAAGAATATGCCAGATTAAACACGAGAAGTGAGAGTAGGATTAGCCTGGTGGAGATTAGGTATTTGGAGACTTCAAAAATAGAAGAGGTAATGTGGGTAAGGATATTTGCCTTCTAACAGTAAATGAACAATTGTTAAGCATCATGGTAATAACTTTTTTAACCAGTACAATAGACTCGTCAGGATTAGCTTCCCAGGCGAGGATAAGGAGAGCTCACCCTGCTTAATGCAGGAGGCCCTTGCCCTAATGGGATGTAGTGGGCTTGTTTATTTATTAATTTTATTTATGCCGGTGTTTGGAAGACGCAATCAATATGCTATTAAAATGCACCGCGACAATTGATATCAGAATTGGCGGAATAGATAATGCATTTCTGAAAATAAACGAGAATATAGCCTTCATAAATCTAAGTGGCCCTCAAACGTTAAAAACCTTAATAGTTTATACGATGAAAGAGTAATGGAACGGAGAAAAATTCTCTCCGGCGCCGGGATTTGAACCTGGTTTTCAGCTCTACGTGCTGACGCTTTATCCACTAAGCCACACCGGATTTCTCCGTTCCATTACTCTTTCATCGTATGATGACGCAGAATATCTGCATGGAAATATCATATATATTTCGGTACATTAAAATAATATATATGACATGCGTAAATCACTTCGTGATTTAAGACGGCGCTTATTCCGTCGGATCCCGGCCAACTAGTCACTCATTACGAGTGCACCTCAGCACATGTGTGGACTTCGGTCCTAGGTTCATAGATATCTATGACGTAGTACAGAGGGCGGCCACTAGAGGGAACCCAAGAGTTGGAACTTAAAACTGAGACGATTCTTCCGACGCCGGGGTGGAATCCGGTGTGGCTTAGTGGATGAAGCGTCAGCACGTAGAGCTGAAAACCCGGGTTCAAATCCCGTCGCCGGAGAGAATTTTTCTCAGTTCCATTACTCTTTCATCGTATGATGACGCAGAATATCTGCATGGAAATATCATATGTACTTCGGTACATTAAAATAATATATACTTAATAGTTTAGGTGAATTTCTGTTCAGAGTCAAATTTAGATGGGAAAAGAAGATAAAATAAATTTGTGATGACAGATTATAATGTGAGAGAATCCTTCGCTCTAGAAAGGTATTAGTTAAGGGGTAACCAAATTAGTAATTTGTTAAACAGTTTAGTAAACAAGTGAAAAGATGAATTGAGGATCGTTTTTGCAAAACTTGCTAACTCTAAAATGTGCAAAATTGAGATTTTGGTGGATTCGGTAACATAAGCAGGCTACTACACAATGTTAAATTTATCTTAGTAAAATTGATTTATTTCTCTTCATTGTAGTGTGTCAAAGTGTGATGGCTGTACCTAAAGCCTATTTGTCTCCATTCATATTTTTATCTCCTGTAAAATTAAGTTTCTTCAGTTAGCAAGTTTTGCAAAAACGGTCCTCAATTAGAATAATAATAATAATAATAATAATAATAATAATAATAATAATAATAATAATAATAATAATAATAATAATAATAATAGTAAACAACTTAGCAGTGGTAAAAATAGTGAAATGAGTTTATTATGATATTATTATTATTATTATGATAATTATTATTTTAATTATGATTATTATTACTGCATTGATGTGTGTTGTATAGTATAGTATGTATGCAGTATTAAATAGTACTATACAGTTATTAGCGGAGCTGTAAAAATTAAGTAGTACATAGGCTAGTACTTGTGAAACTATGATATTATGTTTACATTGCATTTGATATGGAAATGACGGATTTGAACTGGAATGCATCAAATAAAATAAATAACTAAATAAATAAATAAATAAATAAATAATTATGTAAGTAAATAAATAATTGAGCGAGGAGTAAATAAATAAATAAAAATAAGTGAATGAATGAATAAATAAATGAATGAATAAATAAATAAATAAGTAAATACATATTTAAATAAACAAATAAATAAATAAATAAATAAGTAAATAAATAAGTAAATAAATAAGTAAATAAATAAATAATTGAGCGAGTAAATAAATAAATAAAAATAAGTGAATAAATGAATAAGTGAATAAATAAATAAATATTTAAATAAATAAATAATTAAATGAATGAATGAATGAATAGATGAATAAATAAATATTATAGAACATTAGCGTGTGTGTTTTTTGCTGGTCAGTTGATTTATAATGTGTCGTGTACTGTTTAAATATATGTAGGAGAGACACCCGATCAATACAGAGTTTTGTTTTCGAAAAGCTAGTCGGCCATATTGTTATTGAAGGAATATTTAGAAATTGCGCAAATATGTCCCTAGCAATTTGGTGAGTAAAAACTTATATTGATCTGGTATACTACGCAGAGTCGTTGGGCTACCTAGCCACATTACTATTTCCACAGTTTCTACAAGAAAAATACTTCGAAAACTGTAATGGAACTTCATTTTAGTTTTCAGTAAAATACACAAATACCACTACAAACGCAAACTCTTGTATAATAAGGTAATATCAAAGACCTCAAATTAAAAAATTTAAAAACTTTGTTTTTGTGTGTATTACTGTAATCATAAACTTAACAGCTCTGTGATATATTTCTTGGATTTGAAATCCTCATCGAATATTAAACTGTAACATAAAATATTTCATAAGGCAAATTTTAATTTTCATTCCTTATAGATGGGCAGATCATGTACCATGTATGAGCGAATTCAGAAATGGATATAGTGTGTTAGTTGGGAGGCCAGAGGGAAAAACACCTTTGGGGAGACCGAGACGTAGATGGGAGGATAATAGTAGTGGATTTGTGGGAGGTGGGATATGATTGTAGAGACTGGATTAATCTTGCTCAGGATAGGGACCAATGGCGGGCTTATGTGAGGGCGGCAATGAACCTCCGGGTTACAGTAAAAAAAAACGAAAGTTAGGATTCCACACTTTTGTTATTCTAGGTTTAATTTGTAATTCAGTAAATATAAAATATTCTTTGTTTTTCTATGATAAATTAACTAGCTTTAATTAGTCAGGTAATGTTTTCGTACTTTGATTTTTATTGTAAAGCCTCTGACTTTGCCATGGGACCTCAAATAAGTAATTGTACTTAAAAGAGAAACTTATTAATGGTACAACACCTTCTAATGGTAAAGACTAACATTTTAAGCTACAGGATCTCCTTCTCACACCGTGAAGGCGTGTGGGGGGCATACAGATTCATCTTCATGTTTCCGTGACGTCAACTGTTGAGTGAGGAATTGTGGCACGTTCCGCCCGACTTTCATCGTGGAGAAAACCCGGTATTCAATTTGACAACAGTTTGAGTAGACATCGATCCCATTCTGAAAGTTTTCGTAACAGAAACCATCCTGACGTCATCTGAAATGTAAATGGATTTGTTAGTAAATATTATCCGTTTTGAATCTATTTGTTTCCCCAGATGGTTATGTACCTATCTTTGCTATACCCTGTATAGGTACATATGTGATTTTGATGTAAATAATAGTTTTTGTGTGTTATTAATAAACAGAGTTTTGAAATTCGGAATGCTTTTTTTTTTTTCAACGACGTACTGCATTTTCTACGAAAACTGTTTTTGACGTATATATTGAAGAGAAACAATTAAGTAAATTACTACTGTTAATAATTTTTGCAAGGATTATTAAATAAATAACGCATCATACTATTTTTTCTTATTGTTATATAAAACAACATATTCGACAGTGGCGCACGTTTTCACCCAATCACCAAATCTGAGAATATTAAATAAATATTAATAAGTAGAAGCTACAAACTAAACAATATACTATTTTCAGAAGACATAGATATGCCATAGAGGCTACATATTAGTTCGTTTAAATATTTTATGCCTGTATTTTATTCATGTAACAAATATTCTCAGAACTAATTGTTAGCATTCATGGATATTTAAATTCTGTGTGTGCAAGACATAACATCGTTCGTCGTGGTTATTCCTTCTTGTCCTTTCATCACTCAAACTCCTTCTCTTTTCACAGAGGATGGGTTACAGACACATACAAGCAGGTTATATGAATTAGTTTGAATGGAAGGATTAACATTTAATTTTCTGAATGAAAAGCGTGTTATCATCAAAGGCATACACAATACAACCACGCTTTATTTAAACCATGCACAGTATACATTATGGAATACTATTTTGCACGTTTTTAATATATTTTATTGCTTTTCATAATGGATAATATAGCCTATTACTGTAGAACGAGAAATCTTATAAGACACAGGTGAGATTAATATGTGACATGTTTTGAGCACGCACAAACAGTGAATTGAATTAATTCTAAAAATAATAAATAAATAAAGTAGTAAAATTGTTTATAATGTAACAGATAATTGTCAAACTACTGATGTGGAAATCAGAGTTATTAAAATATTCGTTTTCATGACCATTAACACATATTTCTAAGGACATTTCGGTCAATTTATCAATAGAAAACTTTATCTAGAAAAAATCAAAACTCATATGGCTTTAATTGACTTTTACACTATTAATACAAAGTATATAAAAATTAGAAGAAATAAAGTACTCTAATACAAGAAAATATTAATTGACTTATTGAACTGTCTTGAAAATGTGTCATCATTACAAATAATCCGCTAAATGGCAGTAGTGTGTTATGATGAGCTGTTTTCTTGTTACCAGTTGTGCCAACTATACCATCTTCGTTGAACTCTATGGACGATTATGCAAATCTGGCTTTCAGGTAGTAGCTCCCTGTAAAGCAGGTTTGAATAATTTCAAGGAAAAATTGTTCCGGGGCGGGTATCGATCCCGGGACCCTTCACTTAGCGCACGAATGCTCTGCCGACTGAGCTACTCCAGGAACTATACACGACACTGTCACAATTTTTCCTTTATATCCACACAACTCAAATGGGCTGACATGACGCCAGAACCCAACTTTGAGTGCACACAATTTCTGAGTGACTTAAATTGTGGCTTTCTGTTATCGTACCTCCAGTAACGAAATATATTATGCAATTCTATAGACGATTATTAGTCAAGAAGACTTTGTTCATTCAGTTTCATTTTTATTAAAACTTTTGTATCCCACTTCAATTATCAATATACATTAAACAATCTCTGATACGTAACTATCCATAATCTCATACAGTAGAAGCTACAACATAACCTAAGTAATATAAACAAGATAAATGATAGGAAAGTTTTAATTAATGATGATGAAATAAACATGAATCATTTTAAAGGTACAATATTAATGAAATTACTATGTTGGCAAAAAATAATTGCTAAGGAGGTGATAAGAAACAAATGCTAAGAAGGTGATAAAAATTCTAGGATAAGCAGCCATGATTGGTTGGAACACGTCATTGCGTACCGTTGCATTGGTAAAGAGTAAAATGACGTTGTGAAAGCGTAATGGCCCATAGAAAATTTTCTAAAGCCGGACATATTATATAAGTAAAGCGAAGCTACTTTTCTGGAAAGGTGTTCAAACGTACTTAGATGTGGTTTAATGTTTCACACACTTGTGGATAAAGGAAAACCGCTATTAAACACGATTTGACACATTATGCATAAAGTATTTTTGTCGTCATACACAGTCAGATAAATGTTCTCTCATATATCAGTTTCTGATGCGCATGCGCATTGGATCTGTCATCTGCTGTCCATAATTTGTTTCTTAGTTTAAAACAATTATTTTGATTGTGAATCATTTATGGTTTGAACCAATATGGGGATAGACGCAGAAAAGTATTTTTCCCTGGTATATCTCATACCTGCTTTGTATAGGCCTAATTTATTAAATAATAGTAAATTTTACTATACAAACTTGGTTCTGGTGTGATGATTTTTCTGCAGTTACTCTCTTTTCATTATTTCCTCACTGATTAAATTTAAAAAACATCAATTTTTCAAAAGAGAGCCTTTAACGGAAGTGAACAAAATACGTGGACGCAGAAGCTTAAAAAGTTCAAGCTTTTTCGTTTACAATAACCATCAGTGATTGTTGATTATAATCATATGTTATCGGCTATACTGTGTTCCATAATCTTATAGTGACGTAAAGATTCCATTGTGAATGAAGATTAGATGTAGGAAGTTTGTACAGAAGCTATCAAGTTGTGTGAGAATGCACTGTATCTCTACGGAATGAAGAATAGTAACACAGCTCTAAACGTCAACAATCTAGCACAACAAACGTGTATAGTCATTGGTGTCATATTAAATATACAATTCTATTGAAGGACACTTTTCATATATGCTACTGTGTAATGAATATCTTACATGGATTGGTATATATTATTACGGTATATTATTTTTCCACATATCTCACTGCTTCAATCGTTTTCACATTTCAGGATTGCAACAGAACTTTAATTCAACTTCAATTCAATATAATTCATGTGTTTGAAAGGATAAGTCAACATAGCAGCATTATAGGTATATCTAAACTAATTATGTATACATGGCTTAGGTTTTAAAGAAGACGGTTTCTTTCGTTGCTTATTTCTTAAGTAAAGACTGGTGTTCCACTTGTTTCTTTCATAGTACAGTGTACTTAAACTAGTCTACTATTCGTTTTAAAGATTAAATTTCCACTTTACATAATTTACAGTAAAATATTTCTCCATTTGTTAGCATGCTTACCCGCAAATTCTTGAAGTATTCCATTGAACGTGTTGTGATTTGAGGACTTAACATCTGTCACATCGAGAGCCACTCATTGAACTGCACAACTCCACTGCGAACGCTAGTACGTGATGAAACTGCTTCTCTACTGTGCATATTATTGTAATGTAGTGACTGATCAAGGTCATCACCCATAGTTACGGACTGTCAGTTGTTTATATTATTTTGAATTTTATTCAGCTTCCTCCAAGCGAAGGCTGCCTAGAAGACAAAGGTTACCAAAAAATTGTTTTTTTTTTCTTTGAGTAAATAGTAGGTACACAATTATAATGAAAAAAAAAACCATGGAGAAGGAAAGGGAAAAGAAATACCTCAATTATAAATAATTGAAGACGACTAAACAAAAGGTCATTAATTCCAGAAAAAACATAACATTTCCCAGTACGGTATCTATTTGCTATTAGGTGATTACAATCGTCTATTTAGCACTAGTTGCAAGGCCCAACTTAAGTGAGCAAATCGCCATAGGAAAGAGATCAATCTATTTACGTGTAGAGATGGTTTCTTAGGGTTTTTATAGATCCCTTACTGCAGACAGAGATACTTCAGTGACAAGAGTTTGTCCTAGACCAAACTGCTTGTAAAAATATGCGAATCTTTTTTGGATGGTCCCTCTAGCCCCAATTAGTAATCCAATAACTTCGATTGACGTTAGATGATATTTTTCCTTATAATATGGTATAGTGGGGTCGTTATGTCGCATTTTTCCTGATTACCTCAGCAGGTTGATTTTATTGTGTTTCCATCCTTACAGTTGGATCAATTATGAATCCGCTTGTTGATCTTGTCTGGATAGCGATGATGTCAATGCACCTTGTAGATCCATCTGTGGACAAACCATGGACCTCCTCCTCTACTTGGTAGCCTTTTCCTTGTAGGGGCGATGCTAGGAGGAATCGAATCTTGTGGTGACGACTATTTCTCAGTAGTTTTCCATGAGGGCAGGCTGCCAGAATGTGAGCAAGTGTTTCTTTCTCATTCCGACAATGTCGGCAGTGGGTTCCATTCTGAGACCTATCTGGTAGAGCACGTATTGGGCATACATTGGCAGTCATCTTAATAGCGTCCTTCCATTCGTTGCTGGTCAGTATCCTAGAGAAATAGATCTATATTCCTGGCTGCATTCAACCCTGGAAACAATGTTTTGGTACGAACTTCCTAAGGCTGATAATGAGTAAACTGCTATTGCTACTTGTTTGCGTGCTCACATTAATGTTAGTTTCAATTGTGAATGGGTCCTAAGACCTAAAGTCTACAATTATCTGTGAATTCTCTATAGAGATCTGAAATAATAGTTTACTCAGCATGTTTACACTTCAAAAAGACATAAATTTGCTGCACAACTATTGAAATGGCGTTTATTAAGTTAAATCTTTGAAACAGCAAAGTCTTGTCAATACAAGTGACACGAATCATGGAAGCTGTAGTATAACAATGCAATATGTACAAACAGCACCAATTGATGAGCAGAAAAACGATAAATTCAGGTTAAAGAAACCGCAGGCTGTGAACTCCACCTTGTTGTTCTTGAGTTGTAGCATAAACCTCTCCAGTTCAGACTGGACGCTGTGATCAAGATTATCCCTTAACATCAACTTCAGGATTTGTGCCACAGATTCATTAGATTCTTCGGCAGTGATGTGACAAGATGCAGACATTTGAAAGAGGAACTGGAAAGTATGCACACTGTATATAATGATTATAATTAAGCCCCAAGTGTCGTCAGAATCTTTCTTTATGTAGGTAATAATGATATACAGAAATCCTAAGACTGCTTTAAGAAGCCTGCACTATGTAAGTAGTACCGAAAGGCCAAACAGAGAGTTAATGTGTCTCGAGATGTCAAAAAGCTTACTGTATATAATTCTTAATTCCTTTATCTGCTGTTGAATAGTCGTACCTTTCAGTACAGGTATCAGTGAAGAATTATTACTTTCAATGTTAATGAAACAGACACTGTCAACTGATGGTTTTATATACCTTCGACTACTTACGTCTAAAAACTGCATAATGTTGTTCAAGTATGCGTGTCTGCTTTTTAAAGCCATGACAGTGTTTACGAACAGAATAGTTACAACCAAATTTGAAACTGATAAAATTGATAAAATCATAATTGCTCTCCATACTAATGCGTTTCTAGTCGTGGTATAGATTACAGGAAATATAAGTTCATAAATGCCAATGAAAACAGTCAGATGTGTGACAAGGTATACGAAATGCTTCCTGTACACTTGCACGGCCTTCTTTCTCTCAAACATCATCGCATCAACTTCGTTCAATTCTGTGATTATCTTTGGAAATGTACGTCTTTTGAAGATGCCCATGCTCACCAACGAACAGAAATGCATTACATACCCGATGTTTGTGAAAATGAAGCAAGTTACATCTGAAATATTAAGGCATTTTGTATTTTGCTGCACTGAAATTGTTAGACACAGTGCTGCCAACATTAATGCTGTCCACTCGAAAGTCCACCACAGACCGGAGTATTCCACAACATAAATCAGTTTTCCACTCTTTTTCTGTTCCTTGAAGAAATAAGGCGATATTCCTATAAATTTACACAAGTAATACATAGGTTTTATAGAGGAATATATGCTGTTGACTTGGATAAAACGCGCCATTTCTAGTTGTATGATTTGTTCACCTTAATGGAATCGCAACTGATTGTTAATGAATCGTCTTTTAATGTTATGTAGATTCTCGAATATGGAGATAGTGTGCGCGATGGGAACTGACTGTCCTTGTAATATTAATGATTACAATCATAATAAAATATTAATGACTTGAACGCATGTTAGCTGTTGTGTATATTTATCTCACGGAACGTAGAAATACTCTTCTTCAGTATTTACTCTAGATTTTAATCATTCAATGTCACGGAAATAAAATGTATAATATTTGAACAGAGCTCTGTTCTGTTTCCGTTTCACTGTTCACTAACTGGCGTTGTTGGTATCCGATTGTTAGTTTGAGTTGTTTCATCAACTAGTTTTAGGGAACTGAGATAACTCTAATCCTCATTCCATACAATAAGATTCCGCATATCAACAAGCATTCCTTAAATTTATTCCGTGACCCAACTGCTGTTTGGTCGATGTTCGTAACTGAAAATGAAGCATTTCTCGACACGTGGGGGGCAGTGACTGGTGACGTGACTTAACAGATAACTGTTTAAGCTAACATCCTAATATAAAAAAGAATGGAGATATTTTACAAGAATATAGTTACTTTATAAAGTGTTCATGTCAGGTAAAGGACTAATTTTTATTTGGTTATTTAACGGCGCTGTATCAACTGCTAGTTTATTTAGCGTCGATAGGATTGGTGATAGCGAGATAGTATTTGGCGAGATGAGATCAAGGATTCTCAATACATTATCTGATATATGCACTAAGATTGAGAAAACCACGCAAAACTCAACCAGGTAATCAGCGCAAGTCGGAATCGAACACACACCCGAGCACAAGTCCAAGCGGGAATCGAACCCACGCCCGAGCGCATCTCTGGATCGTCAGGCAAGCTCTCAACAGACTGAACTACGCCGGTGGCTGGAATGGTCTGTTTATGAACTGTCTCTCCTTATGATGTTTTGGATCTGAATACCGGCAACTGACCAGTCACATACACTATTACCAGATGTAGGAAGTTCGTACCGAAACTGTTAATTTGAGCTAGCTACTTGACGATAAAACGCGTAATTCAGTTATATGATCACAAAGAGAGAAGGGAAATAAATCGTACTGCGTCAAGCCAGTTAACATAAATTTCAGAGTAAGGAAAAAGATAAGAAATAAATATATTTTATGCAGAAGCTTATTGGTTGAAATTAGGACATGGGGAAGGTTTCGAACTTTTGTCTAACAAAGTGCAATTTGTGAGCACTGTAGGATGAGTGAGCGTAAGAGAAAGCATCAGTGAGGGGTGTAAATTGTACAGGGAAAAAGTTACTACAATAATGTACATGAATCTAGATATGTCGTTATTCGGTAAAGTTTCAGTCTTGACAACTGGTATGATGTAACGTTTTATGTATATGTTATTATTAAATAAATCTAAAATCTAAATCTAAATTCCTACGATCCAAATTATCTTATTTAACACTAAATTGTAGTTATTTAAATCTTCAGAATTACAAATAACTAAATACATATACATTTTGTTCTTACTAATTATTATTATTATTATTATTCTTCTTCTTCTTCTTATTATTATTATTATTATTATTATTATTATTATTATTATTATTATTATTATTATTATTCTGTTCTTTCTGTATTGATGGTTTTTTGTATTTGATATTTATTTTGTATTGGTTGAGAGAAACAGAAGTGCTTATGGCCTTAATATTCTGCCAGTACCAGTAAAAAAAATCAATGTATAATGAACAAATAATTTGAATTACAACAATAAACAAATAATAATTTGAATTATAGAAAAGGTCACCGTAGTATCAAACTGTAGTGCTAGAACAGTCTCCAGGGTCAAGTTTTGTGTAATTGTAAGAACGTCAATTTCAGAAGAAACAAATGCAAAAGTTCCTGTGATACGCACCAACATGTCGTCACGACAATGTGGTGTTTGATAAAACTAACCTTAACTCCGCACACCCTCAGACAGAAAGCGGTCCCTAATGATGTGATTTAAATGTTCGCAGCCAATTCAAGTTTTTTCATTACATTCTAATACTTATACAACTATTACACGTTTAATTATTTCATACTAATTCTTTCGTTACTTTAATAACATGTCTTTACACACAGTGTACATTTTTATAAATTTGAAATGGTTTTGCTTCGGGTGTGAGTTTTCCTACAGAGTAATATTATTATAGATCAATAGCGTGTGTATTTTTTGTTGGTCATTTGATTTGTAGTTTGTCGTGTATACTGTTTAAAGATATGTACGACACACGCACGATCCATACAGAGTTCTGTTTTCGAAAAGGTAGTCGGCCACATTATTATTGAAGGAATATTTCTAAATTGCGGAAATATGTGCCTAGTAATTTGTTGAGCAAAAACTTATATTGATCAGGTATACTGCGCATAGTCGTTGGACTACCTAGCTACATTACTCTTTCCACAGTTTCTACAACAGAAATATTTCGAAAAGCAGAAAGCAAGTCTATATTAGTTTTCGGTGAAATACATAAATAACACTACGAACGCAAACAGTTGTATAATAAGGTAATAACAAAGTCTTCAAATTGAAAGGTATAAAAACGTATATTTTTTGTATATTACCATAATCATAAACTTAAGCAGCAGCTCTGTAATATATTTCTTGGATTTGAACTTCTCACCGAATGTTAAATGGTGACATTAAAATATTCCATAAGGCAAATTGTAATTTGCACACCTTATATTCTGCCCATATGTGGATTTTTTAACTTTCAATAAGATATTTAATTTATATGCTTCCAATACGCTACCTTCAATTGAAAATTTTGTTTGTCTCTCTTATAATTTCAACAGGATTTTTTTACAGAGAAAAATTGATTTTGATTTTGAACATGGTTCCAGTGAGAGTATTTGTGTATATCATATATGGTCAATCTGAAGTTCAACCCATTTCAGTTATGAGGCCACCCGCTACGCAGGAGAGTGGGGAGGGTCATGCCTTACGAGCGAGATGGAATTTAAACAAATAAATGATAAAAAGCATTACGAGAGGGGTTCGGCCGGCGCCGTGGATCGTGTCCCGGCATGGCTCAGTTGGTAAGAGCGCTCAGAGCGCAGAGCTGTGAGGTCCTGGGTTCGATTCCCGGTGCCGGTAAGAATTTTTCTCGTATTTAATAGTAATAATACAAATTGACTACGGTAGTTCATATTAGTCGTGTAATATTCAGTGAGGTTGGCGAGATCTCATACATATGAATATTTGAAGGTAAATGATAACAATTGTGAAACTTTTAAAATTCTCTAACAAAACAATATTTTAAATTTTAGTTATATTTTAAATATTCTATTAGAGTTTGGATAACTTATAGTTTCAAACGTTTTTTTTTAATAACTATCAGTCATTTTCATCCTATCGTCTTTCGCAACGTTCTTATAATCATGTGAATTGTTTACTTTGAAGAACAAGTGCTTCAATACAAACGCAGGTTCAGCCAGTGGCGGACTATTTATAACTAGGTTTACAGACAGTACAGTTGTTTAAAAAAAACTCGTCACCTTATGAAAATTACTATAAAGAAAATTGGCTGAAATTACAATAATTGTTAGATAATACTAAAAATAAAACATTTTTTTATCTATCAGATTAATAAATAAACAAAAATTTAACTTCAAAATAATTACCACTTTTCAACCTGTTCCACTACTGCTGCTTGAAATTCAGGTGTTATATATGTTATTGCCACTTGATCAGAATGTTGGCATTTGATACTCCAGATCTGCAGTTTGATTTTCTTGTTTTCATATACGTAAACTGTTCCTCATTCACATATACTGTAGAATCGTACCGAACATAGCATTAATAACATATCCAAAGGAACGAAAACGTGGATATTTATTTTGGAAATAGTGTACATTGAACACAAAAATACACAAAATCCCACTGTGGATGGCAAATCTTCTTTTTTGAGGTAAATGGTTTGAAGAGTACACCAATATTGAACAATAGTAGCCTACTGACTGTTCAGAAGAAGTAGTATTGGTGCGGGTGAAAAATATAGCTGCAGTGTGCAACTAGAGAGCACAGTCTAGTAACAGTCACGAAGCTTAATACTTACTAAATATGCAAACATAGACAGTTGAAATATGCATCCATAGATAGTTGCTCACCACCAGGATCGGTATTATCGCCTCATCACAGACTCTTTCCCTAGCAGACCATAAAATGTATTGTAATTTCGATATCATGTTCTTTTGTAAAAATTAACACCTTCCTTCGACTATTGAAATATGAAATACACAAGGTTTATATATTATTTTCATAAAATATATATTATATTCTATAAACTCACGTTCATTGATCTTTCGGAAGAAAGATAACTCTAACCTATTTTCTTACAATTTATAGTACTACAAACGTCTTCTTGTCCCATATTATTATTCAAATTATTGGATTTTAGCCATTTACAACCGATAACGAACACTTCACAGTTTACATAGCTTTTCACAAAAATGTGAAATACGGCACAGTCAATACTTTTTCGATCTAGACCAGACCGTAATGTTTGTTCGAGTTTTCTTTTTCAGTGTATGGAGCTCAGTGAAATATTATATTATATTATAACTTTATTGCGTATCATTGCCAAGCTTTATTTAGTGTAATGTGTCTATAAGTTCCGTTTCCTTCTTGTTGCATAATATGTTGCAGAAATAATTACAAAACTGTGTTACCGTGTTTTAATGTGAAGAGAATTTTACATGTTAACTTAATCTGTTCGCGTCAACATTTCAAGTTTAGAATGGAAGCTATTTTGTGGTTTAATAAAAAAGAATTTATATTGTGATTTCAATGTAGCACATCTACCTTCCTTAATTTTAGACAAAACATTTCCCATACCACTCCTATGAAATTAGTACATTGTGTTACTTCGTCTCTTAAGTAGTAGATAAATACAATAATTCAGTACCGTACTCATGTGTAATATTAAAATACAGACAAATTGAATGTCCGGGGTATCATACATGACATTATGCTTAATTATAATGTATGATTGCGAATTTAGGAATATAAGTTAAATATAGTAAACATAACTTATAATTTTCATATGAATGGCACGGCATTGGAGATCACTAAATTTAGACAGAAAGGGGCAACTGATACAGTAAACATAATCTATAATTTCAACATATCTAAATATCCGTGCGGTGCATTTGAAAATTATTGAATCGTGCATAAATGAATGTACAAGAATTTCGCAACATTTAATCGAAATAAAAGCAGGTATTACACATACGAACAACGTAATTTTCACACAATAAATAATATTACATCTCAACTCGCAAGTGAATTATGTGTGAAGTGTCTCATAATCATTGTTTTAAATTTTATTAATGGAAGTACACTACATTTTAGAGAAACATATGTTACTGTTTATGCATTCCAATTAATTTATATGGTTGAAACGCCGCTCTTCGTGATCGGGTTAAGCGAGTTACATGGTCTGCATTACGGCCTGTATTAGATCACGATGGCTGTGGCACAGTCTATTGTTCCTAGTACTCACAGCGCTCCAAGCGGGTAGCAACTATCGCGAGATTTGCAAAAAATCACCCCAAGCTTCGTGACTGTATATAGTAGACTGTGTAAAGAGATTCACAAATGATCACGTTTCAGTATTTGAACATCTATGGTATGCATGGATTTACCCAAACTATAGGACGGATTTTACTGGTATTCAATATCACCATGTGAATTTATGTAAATGCAATATAGGACTAAATTAAATACATTAAATGATAAAGTTAACTTATTACAAGCAATGAATGCCCACGGAATAACGGGAGTTTAAGTCTTCTAGCTTTACAGACTAGGGTTCCCAAACTTTTGAGAATCGCGAACCCCTTTCGAAAGATCTTAATGGAGCGAATCATTTTTAATATAAATAAAGTTAACAAATTTAAATTAACTTAAAGTTGCTGTAGTTACGGTAAAACTAGGATTAACCTCCAATAATGACGCAACAACTCTTAAAATACTGAAACTACCTAAGTTCAAATAAGTACACATATGCTTTATATTGATAACTTTATAACTGAAATAAAATAGGTAATTTAATAATGCAATAGCGCATGTTCCCATCTTTAAACTCACATTATTAGAGTTCACATATTTTAACTTGAACATACACTGCGAATTACTTTATTGATATGATTAAAATGTATTATGTAATGAAATAATTGAAAATGGGTTAAGTTGTAGAATAGTTAAAGTATTTTAAACTTATCTTTCGAACGAGAATTTTTCAGTATAGAGCTAATCACTTCTTTATTTGATATATTGTGAGAAAGATGCCCATGCTTTCGACGGCACAGTGGTTTGAGTTCAGGAACCAAAGAATTTAAATGAAGTCAGAGGTGATTTTCAGCACAAAGCCTATTTGTGGATTCATTTTTAATTTTTTTGGTAGATATATAAAGTAGAAGAAGACTTGCGCGCAAAATAATATGTGGATGAAAAATGTAATAACGCTATAATAATTTTATTCACTAACACTGGAAACTGTTTATTAATTTAAGATTAAGTGAAATCTGATTAATGACAAAGAATTAACTTTCCTGTAATTGTTAATGAGTGGAAATCGCGTTTAATTAGTTAAGGCTTCACAATACTATTATCAAGAATGTCACCATTCACACAGAATTATAGTTGATACAGTTCGATATTATAATTATAATATTGTAATAATAGAAAACAATGAACTCGGAATCCTCCTTTAGAGAAAGGTTTTGGCGAACCCCTTGCAAAGTTTATCACAATTTGGTAAACGATGTACTAGATTAATAGCAATAGACATGCCAGACTTGAGTGCTTGTCAGCTTCCCCCACAAGGAAATAGCTCTTGTATTCATGAGTAAAACCTAGGGCCAGCCCATAGTACAGCCGAAATATTTCTATGATTGGAGAAAATTATTAATGACCCCCTGAGGAATTGAACCCGCAACCTTCCTACTTACAGCGCAGAGCCTTAACTGCGAAGCTACGGTACGTTCCATAAGAAATAGAATGTTGGTACAAAGTTAGTGGTAAATTACTTTGAATATGAAATGACAATTCACGTTGTCAGTTATTTTATTAAATAAACTGAAAATTTAAATGACGTAATAGTGGATCAAAAGAATTTCTTAGTTATAAATATGGGATATAGAATGGATATAGAAGTGAAATACAATAAGTTACTAATAAATACAAAAATAATTAAAATCACAAATTGGCTAAGGTAATACTTACTTACTGGCTTTTAAGGAACTCGTAGGTTCATTGCCGCCCTCACATAAGCCCGCCATTGGTCCCTATCCTGAGCAAGATTAATCCATCATATCTTACCTCCCTCAAATCCATTTTAATATTATCTTCCCATCTACGTCTCGACCTCCCCAAAGGTCTTTTTCCCTCCGGCCTCCCAACTAACACTCTATATGCATTTCTGGATTCGCCCATACGTGCTACATGTCCTGTCCATCCCAAACGTCTGGATTTTATGTTCCTAATTATGTCAGGTGAAGAATACAATGCGTGCAGTTCTGCGTTGTGTAACTTTCTCCATTCTCCTGTAACTTCATCCCTCTTAGCCCCAAATATTTTCCTAAGAACCTTATTCTCAAACACCCTTAATCTCTGTTCCTCTCTCAAAGTGAGAGTCCAAGTTTCACAACCATACAGAACAACCGGTAATATAACTGTTTTATAAATTCTAACTTTCAGACTTTTTGACAGAAGACTAGATGACAAAAACTTCTCAATCGAATAATAACAGGCATTTCCCATATTTATTCTGCGTTTAATTTCCTCCCGAGTGTCATTTAGATTTGTTACTGTTGCTCCAAGATATTTGAATTTTTCCACCTCTTCTAAGGATAAATCTCCAATTTATATAGTTCCATTTCGTACAATATTCTGGTCACGAGACATAATCATATACTTAGTCTTTTCGGGATTTACTTCCAACCCTATCGCTCTACTTGCTTCAACAAGAATTTCCGCGTTTTCCCTAATTGTTTGTGGATTTTCTCCTAACATATTCACGCCATCTGCATAGGCTAAGGTAATAGATGGTTAAATAGAAAAAGGCAAGTTTATAGAATGATTTTTAATAATTTAAGGATCGAATCAGCAGTGTTCGTGTTTGGTCGCAGTTACATAATAATTAATTGCGAGAAGAAGAGAGAAATCAACTAGAAAGACAGTAAGACAAGATTTATAATGGAATATCACAAACAATTCAGTGTGAGATATTGAGACAGAGAAACGTTTACATCATTTTGTACGTTATTTGATCAAAATTTTTATGACAAAGAAACTAAATAAATAAGAAATATAATAAAGTTTGTAACAATAAAATTATTCAATACTTACAGAAAACAAATATAAAGAAATTCATTTCTACAGAGACAGATTTAGTTAATGAAATTAAAGGCAAAACAATTTTAACTTTCTAAATATGTTACAGCGTTTTGCTTGTAAAAGTTCTGGCTGTAATTTCGTTACAGCGTTATCCAAACGAAAATTAATGCTGTACTGTTGCGAGCAGATGTTATATATTTTGGTTGTAAGAATATTAAGTTGTTATTTCGTCTTGTACCATTATTTCGTCCGTAATATATACTTACAGTTTTATTATGAAGTTTTAATAACGTATGTTTATAAGTTTGTTCATTTTTAAATGCAAAAACGTCAGGATCAATAAATATAATTGTATTAATTTAAACGTTTCTTGAAACATATTTTAATAATTTGTTAATTAAAGATTGTTTTGGATTAAATTATATTCACTTCAGGGGAATTAATTAATATCGATAGTATTATTTGTAGGCTGTACACTATTAGAGATTACCGTATAAGAGCATAGAGTTTCCAGACGGAAGAATCATAATTCATAACAACTATATCGTGACACTAGCGGTAGCAAATACAGTAGGATGCAAAAGTTTCGGGTCCCTTTCCTTCAACGAATTACCGCGTACTTCTAGCATAAGAGTCAAACCTAAGAGTCCGGTACTCCTGCCATCTGTTGGCACTGGATAAAGCAAGAATTATTTCGTCAGTTTTCGCGGATAAATTTCTTGCCGTCTTCAGGACGCTAGAGATTGGCAAGTGATATTTCAAGTGATCAGTGAGTTAATTTAGTAATATTACCTCCTGTTTCTTATCACTAAAGGAGTATTTTTACGCATGTAACAAAGTTCAATTCAAATAATTTTCACATTAGAAATATATTATAGAATGGAGAAAAATTTTAAGTTTCAGTGAGATATAGAATGGTGACATAACTATTACTTGTGGTAGAATAATGCCATAACATAGCCGTATCTAAATAAATATTGTTCCAATATTATAGGACCGTAAAATTTAGCTTTATTTTATTTAAAGATTATTTCAGCTTGTACATTGCAACCTCCATTTTGTAGGGTTGGATCATGTATTTGCTGCTTCTTCTGCTGTTACAATTATCTGACTTGGTCTATAGCACCAAATTCCCGACACTGGATGAAGGAAGAATCCTTGAGGAAGAGGTCTCAAAATGTGTCCTCTATATCAGCTATAAATATCTCTCAAATGAGTTTCCTATGGCTGTGTTAACACCAAAAACATGGCTATCTAAAGAGATAAAAGGACACCTCGAAAATTTGAATCATTTTGGCTCCGGAGATATTATACTCAAGGAACTCTACGCTCAAAACAGATCTATTCTCAGCTACGGTTATATAACTGTTCCAGACACGATTTTCTTGGATGATTATAAGGGCCTAGCATATAAACAAGGATCGTTTATTTTGATATTGTCAAATATTGATCCCTTATCGCAAAAATACTGTTTAAGCGATATGCTATTAAGATTGCGTTATGATTCCTGGAATCCAAGATCGCGTTACGTCGTAATTTCAATGATTCCGTATGTTTCTCGAGCTGAAGAAGAGAGAAACGTGTTGCTTCTCTGTGCTGTTCTTAAGGACTACGAGGTGCTAGACTTTATTCTCATCATTCCAGGCCCTATTTATGGAAATATGATGACATTAGACGTATTTACATGGATTCCTCAAGAGGGACAGAACTGGTGTCAAGAAATAGGTATTGCTAAATATTTGGATACTTGGTACTCGTCACAAAATGGGTTCCGATTAAGTGCGGACCTTTTTCCATCAAAAGAAATGAATAATATGTCAGGTTGTGTTATAAGGTACGATGTGGTACAATTGCCGCCATTTATATTCAGAGAATACACAACAAACGAATGTTTCTTATTAATAGGTACAGAAATAAATTTGCTCTGGGAGGTGATGAGAATAACAGGTGTTAACATACAATTTGCTTTTCCTACTAATCTTTTGATGAATGTTACCTTTATTACAAATGTGGTGGACATTGTGGGTGTATTGACTATACATCCACGTTACTACAATAACTTTGATGTTTTATATCCCTATCGTACGGATGGAAAGACATTTGCAGTGCCAAAACCCAAAGATATTCCCAAATGGCATGGAGTTTTCAGGTTATTCAATGTCAGAATTTGGTTTCTAATTGCAAGTTCTTACATTTCAGCTGTGTTAGTATTTCGATTTATGGAGAGTTTCCAGAGTAGAGTAAATCCATCACCAACTCAAAGTAGCTTTATTGGTTTAATTCTGATGATCCTTTGCAATTTTTTGGGCATTGCTGTTACTGTAACACTTCGAGGGAGTTTCAAACTGTTTTTCTTGATATGGATCTTGTACTGTATGTACATCAATACTGCATATCAGTCGTCGTTAGTAGGACATCTTATTGATCCGGGAAAATTTTCTCCCTTGAAGACTTTGCAGGATATAGAGGAATCTGGAATTGAAATTTGCAAGGAGGATGTAATATTGGCTACAAAGCTTTTCTCAGAAGGACGATGTATGAAACGTCTGCAGGCCAATGAATATATGGCGGTAAATAATTATCGAAGTGAATTGGAAATCATAAGACAAACAAGGCAGGAATATGATTTCGATATCATAGAGGAAGACTTGGAACCCTTTATGGTATCTGTAGTTTTCCGAAAGGGAAATCCACTCTTCAAATTGTATGAAACCGTACTTAAGAGATTTAAAACTGCGGGAATAATTGATCGGTGGATTTTCCAATTACTAGAACGTAGTAGAAATAAGTTACATTCGCACAATGAATCAACCATTTCTCTGAATTTTTCTCATGTGCAGGGTCCTTTCTATTTATTAGTAGTTGGTTTGATGCTATCGTCTTGTATATTCGTGCTTGAAATTATGTATTATATGGGAAAGAAGTTGCATAAGAAACGTAGATTACAAAATTCTTCAGGAATGTAATCTAGTGAAGGGTAAATCGGTTATACCGGTTAAAGAATCGAATTTAGCACTTATGGTTTGCTAACATAGAAGTGTTCTCCATTGATCTTGATTGGTTTTACGTTGAGAAGATAAGCAGGAACTGGGGTTTCGGTCAGTTTAAATATTTATTGCAGTCCCATGTAGGCTATGTGTTTTCGAAATAACTTTTTATCTGTGTTTGGTTCAGTTTATGCCACTCTAGATGGGGGAGTAATAGGTCTATATCTTGCTACTTCATTCCTTTTGGACTTTGTTTTATTATGAATTTCCATTCTGGAACGTAATTGTCGTGTTTGTTTAGAGTACTGTTTTAATTAAATTAGATAATTGTGACTTTGCCATACATTATGTTGTGTGTGTTAATCCTTTGAGTGCCAATCACGATTACATCTTGATTTTATAATTTCGCTTGAAGTGCCGGTCACGATCTAATCGTGAAGTGGTTCAATGAAGCGGTTTACTTGAGTAGATTTTGCTTGTCATTTTTCACATAGTACCAAGCAAAGTGGGTCGGCACTAAGAAGGTTAATAGTTGTAAAGAACTGCAATTACCACCGTAAGAAATATTAGGTGTTTTCTGTAACGTTTTGTGTATTAAATAAGTCTAATCTTGTTAAATACCTTACTAGCACGCTCATTGCCTACTATACAATATAGTCATAAAATTCTGTTTGATTGGTGACAAGTGCATTTGTTAAGGTAATATCGTAATTAAATGAAATTGTGTATGCAACGTGTGTGCCGTAGAGTGCTTTTTATACTCGTTCAAGAAATATCACAATATTCTGTTGAGTGTAAAAAAATAAGGAAATTTAACCTTAGGTTAGTTTATATTTTAAAAGATTCCTGTTGACGAGAAGCTTTAATTTGGCAATTTATTACACAGGTTGTTTGGTTTCTTATTTTATTCTTTTTTTAACGGAGGGAATTGGCTCATGCGAAGACTCTAAGATCCATTGATAAATCTTGTAGATCTCGAAACCTGTTAGAAAATTCTTGAATTGGACTCTCAAGAATACCTGCAAATGCCTGTAATTGATCTTGTGTCAAACTAGATGTTCCCGTTGAGAACAGGAAAATGGGCTAACTCTACTTTCAAAATCTGACGCTGCCAAAGCTGCCAAATTCAGACATCTAGTCTTGAAGCACAAACTATTAGAAGACATCTGCACTCGTCTCTTTCAGGCGCTCATCCCGTTAGCTCAAAGAGCGAGTTCTCTCATTGCCAATCTTTGGTTTACAGGATGCCAAACCTGGAAGAATAAGGTTATTTGAACCTGTATATTGCGAGTACTGCACAAATTGCTGTGCCAGAGTGTTTTCAATTTGAAAAATAATTTTCAATTTTTTTAGTGTTGTGTTGTAGACTAGTTGGTTTTGTCTTCTTGAAGCTTCTAAATAAATGGCGTTTGTTCTTTTTACTGTACAGTGATTATTTTAAAATTTGTATGCACCTGAATTGCTCCCGTTTCATAATTTATTGGTCTTAAGAAACCCCGCTGATTGTTATTAGCAGACCCCGGAGAAAGTATTGCTTACAGGGAAACGCTAGATGTAGTATAGCTAATGTTTATGAACCGAGGACTCTTGCACGCATCACTGTGCAGGTAGGAGTAGTCCCGGCGTAGCTTAGTACAACCAGGACGAATTTTCTTCTATTCGTCCTGGTACAACGCAGTCAAAAGCAATCGACACCGGTCTTCAGAATGCCGAGACCAAAAGTACATAAAATAGAAGCACTAAGGAAATATGTTCGTCAAAAAAGTGTGTTTTCCATCCATGGTAATGAACTGTTTTGTGAATTGTGTCACGTGAAATTGGCAGCGGACATGGCATGCAACGTTAAGAAGCATATAAATAGCAATAAGCATAAACGCGCATGTAAAAGAAAACAGAATTTAAGCAAGGTGCAGCACGAATCTCCTTCACAATTACTTGAACGATTATTTTACGATGATATGTGTGACGCGTTTATTGCTTCAAATATTCCGTTAAACAAATTAAAAAACGCGAAACTCCGTGGCTTTTCAGAAAAGTACACTGGAAGAAAAATTCCTAAAGAAGCAACACTGCGGAAGAATTATGTGCAACATGCATATGAGAAATGTCTGCGTGAATGAAATGTAAATTACAAAATGAGAAGATATGGGCTTCTATAGATGAAAGCATGGACTCCGTTGGACGTCACGTTGCAAATGTGGTTGTGGGTGCCCTTAGTGCGGAATGTTGCTGTAGACCCTGTCTCTTAATGAGTGAAGTGTTAGAGAGAGTTAATTATTCCACCATATTTGAACTTTTTGATAGTGCTATGGAGTTGCTATGGCCATCATGTGTGCAATTCAAAAAGTGTTACTATGCTGCAAGCTATATGAAGAAATCTGCTAAGTTTCTTGAAACACGTTATCCGAACATGATACACGTTACATGTCTTGCACATCATGTCATAGTTCATTGCAACGCATCAATACGTAAATAATATTATTACCAAGTACAATTAAATATTTAGGTCTCTTAATGAGAATAAAATTAAAATTGCACTTTGTAAGCTTCATAGCTAATCACTGAAAACTAGTCAAAAGGACGCACAAATAATGAGACTTTCATGTATTACTTCATTTCTCATGAACCAAACTGTACTGCTGCCAACGTCACGCAGTCTATCATTTTTTACCCCGTCCCTCTCAAAGCAGGTATGCAATGTTGCATACTAAGCTGATACCAATACTTTTCCCGGGGCCTACTTATTAGTTCTGCACCAGGACATCAAATACAGAACTGTACTTAAAGGGGGGCTTTATTAATAATACGACAAGACCAACATCTTAAGGTACAGCTTTCTCCTTCGCACACAATGAAAGCGTGTGATTAATTGCAGTTTCAAATTTATGTTTGTGTAACCGCGGAAGAAGAAAGAGGTGCTGTGGCATGTTCTGACCATCGTTTACTCCGGGAGACAACCGATATTTAGTTTGTCAGCAGAATGAGTGGACCATAGTGCCATTTTAGAAGTTGGGGTAACAAATATACATTAGTCCTGCCACCACCTCAGATCACATATGGAGTGCTCATTCCTATGTTAAAATCGGTTGCAATTTAAAGAGAACAACCGCCAGGATCGCCACCCGTCCGCCGTAAACGAACACGACATGGCAGTACAGTCGCTAATGCAATTCAATGGTAGTTATGACGTGACTGCTTATGTAACACCTAGATGGCAGCATAGTAAACCAGACAAAAGTTGTTACCGTCAAAGTCTGTAACGCAGGACATTCTGGGTATATAATTGATCTAGGCCACCACTCAGGAATATAAATTGATTGTTGTTAAAAATGATGTGCTTTGAGTTTTTCTATTATATTACGATGTGTGTCTACCTATTTTTGCTACATCCTATATAAATGTGTAATTTTGATGTAGACTGTGTGAAGTCAGTTTTATGTGTTATTAAAAAGATACAACATTGAAATTCATAATTGATTTTTCTTGAGAGACGGAGTGTATTTCGTACGAAAACAATTTTTTTGTTGCCTTACATATTGAAGACAAATAATAAGCAGTAAAAAAAGTTATGTATTAACTCCTTTTGCTAGGGATAGCAATTAACACATCGATTTATTTTTTCTTGTTGAAGTTTCAATTTGTCTTAAAACAGTTATTTTTTAAAAAGAGTATGAATTTTATATACAGGTAATAAATCCGCTGTAATTCCAGATGTACAGTACGATTATTTAGTTCCTGACAGTCGCCGGAGATGTGGGCCTGGGTCAGGCGAGTCCATTTAGTTACGCCAAGGGGTGTTTGGATTAGTCACTCGCTTGCCTTCGGAGCGATCGGATGTCTTGCGTGCGGTAGGGCTGTATGTTTCTAGTACAATTAAGCTGTAATGCATTCCTTTATCGACCGATCTCCCTTATCTCTACTCCGGAGCTCTCCCCACTACTCCTATTACTTCCCCTCTTTCGCGTCGCTTAGCTGTCAGGACTAAATAATCGATCTTTAATTTGGCTACATCATTCCTTTCGAATATTTTCACTCACTAAAATATTTAAAGAAAGGAAAGGAGAAAAATAACTTTTTGTTGAATAAGCAAACTTAAATCCTTAAAGCAGTTTATATTTGAAATGATTCTTGATGAGGACAAAACTCGTAATTGAGCTATATGATATAAACAGAGAAGGTAAATAAAACGTAGGGCGAGAAGCCAGTTTACACACAATTTCAGAGTAAGGAAAGAGATAAATAAAATAAGTATTTTATGCGAAAGCTTATTGGTTGAAATTAGGCATGTCAAGGACATGGACTAGGTTTCGAACTGTTGTCTAGCAAACTGCTACTTGCGAGCGCTGTAGAATTAGTGAGCGTAAGAGAAAGCATCGGTGAGAGGTGTAAATTGTGCAGGGAAAAAGTTATAACAATAATATAAAATTAATACTAGTCTATACATAGCCCCACTAGAATCATTTATTTAGGAAATTCATGTTTCGACAATCATTTTAATTAATATTCCTTTGGGGATATACTTGACAATAACTTTTAATAAAAATGATTTCACATTTATATCACAATTTGGATTATTTCCATATTGTGAATGACGCTACCCATCCATTAATAAATGTGCAGTAGGCTATATCCTGACACGTTTCCAAAATGTTTATGTACTGACGAATTTTTCAAAATAAAACTAATATAATCGATACCTTTTTATTTTTTACAAACATATACATAATTCTAGGTTTGTCGTTATTCGGCATAGTTTCAATCCTGACAATTAGTGTGATGGTGTTTAGAAATAATTCTTTCAATGACGGTTTTGTTGGAAACTATCCTCATAATGGACTGAATGTGAGAATCTGTTGAGCTATGTTAAGGTTGATTTGTAAAAAAAAAACTCTTCGTACTAATAAGTGCTCACAAATAATGACATTATCTACGACAGTGGTCGTCAGCACTCTTTGAAATGTGCAATGGGTACGCGGTGCTGTCCCTTGTGCACTGTCGTGCAACAGGAAGAGATAGAGAGCATACCCGCGAGCAGCTACGTAGTGCACTCTAGTGCACAGCGTTTTCCGCGGGTAAGAGAGGCTAGCCCCAGCATGCTCTGTGCTGACGACCCCTGATCTACGAGAAAAGACGTAGCGGTTTTGTTATTGACTTATGTCACTATAAGGAAACTGATGTAAGCATAGACAATGTACAGTTTTGCAAACACTAAGATCTGTGACTTCATCCTACTATATGAAGTCCTGGCGTGCAACCGAATTAAAAATTGTCCCGCAGACAACTGCCCAAATAGATTGGTATCTTTTAGAACGAAAAAAAAAAAAAAAACAACAAAAGACAAAATAAAACTGGAAAACTAGTACGCTAAATAATATGGGGTTGTTAAAGATCATTACTCTCCTCTGTGAAAATGAGATTTATATATAGTAAAAGAATCAGGTTTACTCATACTTAATGCGAATGTAAACCTCAAATGAGGAGTCTAGTATTAAAAACGGACAAGAGTAATTTTTATTATTTTGTCAGTAGAACCATGTTCTTGTTTCGTTACGTTAACTTATAGTATACTAAGGTATGAACCACGCCTGTGAAGTAACGGTTAGTGAGTCTGACCGCGAAAGCAGGCGGCCCGGGTTCGAATCCCAGTCGGGACAAGTTACCTGGTTGAGGTTTTTTTCTGGAGTTTTCCCTCAATACAATTTGAGCAAATGCTGGGTAACTATTGGTCTTGGACCCCGGACTCATTTCACCGGCATTATCACCTTCATTTCATTCAGAAGCTAAATAACCTGAGATGTTGATACAGTGTTGAAATTTTTTGTTTCTCATATTGGTAACTAACAAAGTAATCCAGGTCTCTACTTAAAAATATTACATCAAAACACTTTAAAACATGCCTAAAATTAACATTGTCCACTTTTGAAACGAAGATTGGCTTTTGTCCATTTTTGAAATAAACAAAGATGCAAGTGTTCAGTTTTGAAACTCCTACCCAAAATTAGGATAATCCTATAGAAGTTATAATTTTATTCTAAAACTAATATTTAACTTTAACTATATGTCATTCGTTTCTGTCTGATTGCCAATTTATATTAAATGTGTTTTTTTTCCCTCTTTTCCTCCTTTTTTCTGCTGTACGTTAATTGTCGGTCTAAATTAAGTTAATTATGTACAGAGGTGTGAAAATTATTAGAATAATCTCAATTATAAAGGTTTTTAATAGTTCCTTCACAAATATTCATTGAATTGATGAATATTGCTATATAATACTACTATACTGATGTAGGATATATTTACTACAAACAATGCCGGAAAGCATTGTTGTACATTGGTATTTTTCTTATTTTACAATTGTTATGGGAATTCAGAAATTATTATATTATGTTGGCGGAATTGGAAACATAAAAAATTAATTAAGAAATGCTTTAAACAAATTGTTATTTGCGTTTACATTGTTGTGAAGTTTCAAATGAACGTATACATCTGTTTTGTGCATATAATTTTTTATGTTTCCAATTCCGCCAACATAATATAATAATTTCTGAATTCCCATAACAATTGTAAAATAAGAAAAATACCAATGTACAACAATGCTTTCCGGCATTGTTAGTAGTAAATATATCCTACATCAGTATAGTAATATATACCAATATTCATCAATTCAATTAATATTTGTGAAGGAACTATTAAATAACCTTTAAAATTAAGATTATTCTAATAATTTTCACACCTCTGTATTTAATAAACTGTGTTTGTAAATTATATGTTATATTATTGGCTAAAACCACACGAACCTGGCTCTCACGGGAGAGGTTGAAAACATTTTTTATTGTATGCTTATGAATTTGTACTCACTTTGCTAACATAAAACACCTAAAAAACTTAGAAAATTACATTTATATTATTATTTCTGTTAAATTCATTATTTCTTATTTTACTACAATTTTGGACATAACTTGTGGTTAATTTAAAGTGTCTCCAAATCCATCACATTCATTATGAATCTCTACATTTGTATGAGAACTTTGAATTACAGCACTATATCACTGGAGACGGGGCTTCTCCTTTCACTCATTTCCCACTTCCGAAGTATTTACTTTATAACTTCTGAACATTCGCAAGTTTTTCTGGGTTTAGTTTGACTCCTATTTTAATTATTATCTGCGGTTATATTATTTTTCACGCTCTTTGCATATCTGTGGTCCGTTTATTTGAGAAATTGATATTTACATGGTTTTTTTGAACGTTAAAATTTGTTGCAACTTTCATTATCGGAAACCGCCATGCACAGTTTCTTTCAAAGTTGGACATGACCATTTCAGCCAATCTGACTGCTCAATATGGCTTAAAACTGTTATGGCGACCAGTTAATATTTATATTCTGACAGTTTGAATATTTCAATGTTTATGTTCCCTTCTATATCGAAATTTTATTAAAATCTAAGGATTTTGGAGCAGTTTGAGAATAATATGAAGCGGAATACGTTGGACAATACAACTTAACTCACTAAAAAACGTTAATTTAATCCTGTGCAATGGAAAAGTACTAAAGAAAAACGAATGTAAGTGAATCCTTCACCAATTTGTTTCTGTATGGAGTTGGAACTTCGTTGGTAGAAGGGGTGGGAGTGAAGTACATTCAAAAACTCAGGTACAATAAAAATTGAAGTAAAAATAAAATGATGTCCCTGTACAAACGCCTTGAGAAGCTTCAACATTTCGTAGAGCATTCATCTCAAAGCTATACAAAGTCTCAAGAAGAGACTATTAACAAGGAGAGACAGCTGTTTAATTTAACTTAAATAAAAAGGCCTCGTTAAGTAATTAACTGTCACGTGATTTCCTCCCTTTCTACAATCCTGCAGCATAACCACTTGGACGGACAGTAGATAGCATGTCTGAGTAATTATATATTTTCGGATCCTGCAGAAGTTAAGATTGAATTTACAGTACGTAGAGTAGGTACAGAATTATTTCAACATGAGTTACTAGTACGAAGGACGAAACTGGCAATTGGAATTAGATGCAGTAGTCTATAGTGCGATAATATGCACAAAAGAACTGAAGCCTTTATCGAAATGAACGGCCACCATTTTCAAACTTGTGTTTAATTATTCATATTATGATTATTTTTCAAATCAACTTCTTTCTCTATATTGTACGCTAATGTGCTGTAGACAGTATAATATACACTGCATAATGAATACGTTCGCATGGATAACTCAGTTCGTGAGTAAAAACACTTATTCTTAATACAGTACTGTACTTTGATTAAACAAAAACCTAATGAAAATATCAAACTCAAAATTGCGATATTTCCTAGTTTACGTAAATGGATGAACTATTTTTCTTCCTTCCTATACCTAGTAGAGTGATTTGTTTGTGTTTTACGCCAGTATCATCGAACTACAGTCGTGGAAGGGGATAGCAAACTGTGTTTCCGGTTCTCTAAAGGTATAGACAGGTTAATATTAAAAATGTTAGTAAAAATAAAATGATGTCCCTGTATATATACTGTATCTTCAATTTTACATACCTTATACTAGCTAGCATAAACCAACTATTTCATTTTTAAATTTTGAAGAATATTGAGTATAAATGTGTTAAAATTTAACCTCTCGTTGTACGAAATTTAAAAAGCGTATTGCACATTTAAAGGATAGAAAGTTTTACTTTTATCACTTGTAGAGACTAAATATTAGTTCGTTTAAATATTTTTAGGTCTCTATTTTCTTCACATAAGAATATTCTCAAAACTAATTCTTTGCATTCATGGATATTTAAATTCTGGCTGTGCTTTGTAGTATTACAAGAAATAACATAGTTCGTCGTGGGTATTCCTTCTTGTGCTTTCATCACTGAAACTCATTCTCTTATCACAAGGGATTGGATTATACACACACAAGCAGGTTATATGAATTAGTTTAAATGGAAGGAATAACATTTAGTTTTCTGAATGAAAAGTGTGTTATCATCAAAGGATAGTCGGCCTTGGTAGCGTACTTGGTATAGCCAGAGTCTAGTATATACAGTCACGAAGCTTGAGTTGTGAGGGTACTAGAAACAATAGACTGTGCCGGTACTATTTCGCATTGTCTATAATGAGACAATATTAGCGATCCTAGCGGTTAGCAACTGTCTATGGATGCATATTTACTACGTATTAAGCTTCGTGACTGTATATACTAGACAGTGGTAGAGCGCTGGTCTTGTATGCTCGAGTTGCGGGTTCGATATCGGACCAGATCGATGGCATTTAAGGGTGTTTAAATACGACAGGCTCATGTCAGTAGATTTACTGGCATGTAAAAGAACTCCTGCGGGACAAAATTCCAACATACCGGCAAAGCTGATATAGCCTCTGCAGTTGCGAGCGTCATTAAATAAACTATAGTTTAATTTTTTTTTCAAAGGCGTACACAATAACAATCACATTTTATTTAAACCATGTATAGTGTACATTATGGAATATATTTGCACGTTTTTTCAAATATTTTATTGCTTTTCTTAGTGGATAATATATTAAAACATGAAATCTTATAAGAAACATGTGACATATTTTAAGCACACACAAATAATGAATTGAATTAATTTTGGAATTAGATTGGTTCTAACACTTGAACAATATGTTACATCCTAGTTTTTTTGGACGGAGGTACTCAATTCTAGAAATAAGAAATAACACAACCTTATAAAATAGTTTATGTCGTAACAGATAATTGTCAAATAACCATAGGTGGTACTTCCTGAGCGTTCAATGGCTCAAAGTACACTTAGGAGAAACAAGGGAAAACAATAAAATTGTTTTAATAAGTTTAATTATAATTTACACAATCAATCTTTGCTTCTTGCTCATCTTTAATAAGTTTACTTGCGGCTCTGATGTATTTTTGTGGTATGAAAACCTATGAACCACAGAGATCGGATACCTACGTGCTTGTAAGCTTCCGAGACACATTTTCTCCTCTGAAGCTCGCCGAGCCAGATTAGGGGCTTGCGTGTGGGGCAAGAGCCAAGGCGAAATGCTAACCAGCATGTTTATACTTCAAAAAGACATAAATTTGCTGCAAGACTATTGACATGGCGTTTATTAAGTTAATTATTTGAAAAGGCAAAGTTTTGTCAATACAAATGACACGAATCATGGAAGCTGTAGTAGAACAATGAAATACGTACAAACAACACCAATTGATGAGCAGAAAAACGATAAATTCAAGTTGAAGGAACCGCAGGCTGTGAACTCAACCTTGTTGTTCTTGAGTTGTAGCATAAACCTCTCTAGTTCAGACTGGACGCTGTGATCAAGATTGTCCCGTAACATCAACTTCAGGACTTGTGCCACAGATGCATTAGATTCTTCAGCAGTGATATGACAAGATGCAGACATTTGAAAGAGGAACTGGAAAGAGTACACACTGTATATAACTTAATGATTATAATTAAGCCCCAGGTGTCGTCAGAATCTTTCTTGATGTAGGAGATAATGACATACAGAAATCCTAAGACGGCTGTAAGAAGCCTGCACGATGTAAGTAGTACCGAAAGGCCAAACAGAGAGTTAATGTGACTCGAGATGTCAAAAAGCTTACTGTATATAATTCTTAATTCCCTTATCTGCTGATGAATACTCGTGCCTTTCAGTACAAGTATCGGTGAAGAATCATTACTTTCAATCTTAATGAAACAGACACTGTCAACTGATGGTTTTATATATCTTCGACTACTTACGTCTAAAATCTGCATAATGTTGTTCAAGTATGCGTATCTGCTTTTTAAATCCATGACAGTGTTTACGAACAGAATAGTTACAACCAAATTTGAAACTGTGATAAAATTGATAAAAATTATAATTGCTCTCCATACTAATGCGTTTCTAGTCGTGGTATAGATTACAGGAAATATAAGTTCATAAATGCCAATGAAAACAATCAGATGTGTGACAAGGTATACGAAATGTTTCCTGTACACTTGCAGGGTCTTCTTTCTCTCAAACAACATCGCATCCACTTCGTTCAATTCTGTGATTATCTTTGGAAATGTACGTCTTTTGAAGATACCCATGCTCACCAACGAACTGATATGCATTACGTACCCGATGTTTGTGAAAAAGAAGTAAGTTACATCTGTAATATTATGGCATTTTGTATTTTGCGGTACTGAAATTGTTACACACAGTGCTGCCAACATTAATATTATCCACACGACAGTCCACCACAAACTGGAGTATTCCACAACATAAACTAGTTTTCCACTCTTTTTCTGTTCCGTGAAGGAATAAGGCGATATTCCTATAAATTTACACAAGTAATGAATAGGTATTATAGAGGAATATATACTATTGACTTGGATAAAACGCGCCATTTATAGTTGAATGATTTGTTCTCCTTACTGGAATCGCAACTAATTGTTAATGAATCGTCTTTTAATGTTCTGTAGATTCTCGAATATGGAGCTAGTGTGCGCGATGAGATCTGACTGTCCTTGTAATATTAATGATTACAATCATAATAAAATATTAATGATTTGAATGCATATTAGCTGTTGTGTATATTTATCACGCGAAACGTACATGTATTCGTCTTCAGTATTTACTGTAGATTTTAATCATTCAATATCACTGAAATAAAATGTATATTTGGAAACAAGACACTAAAATTGTTGCCAAATTTGTGAAGTTTTATATTATTATGCGTATTTAATGCTTCGTATAATATAATTTTACTCCATTTTTACATTGAAGTAATTTTACAAAATATTTTTTACATTCCGATTTTAAATTTTCTTGGTTTTTCGGAATTAATTTGTTTCCTCCCGACAGTGGAATTATATTAGTAATAACAACATATTCTAGACCTCCTTTCATTCTTTCATTCTCTAGAATAAGATATCTGAATCGGCATGATGATCTTTTGTTTCTTAAAAATAGATACCTAGAAAAGTAACACATTTCTTTCTGAAACGCATATCCTAGATGATTTTCACCATTTTCAATAAGACAATGAAACATTATTCGTTCTGATATTACTTATGTCTGTATGTACGTTTGAGACCGTTCTTGAGATTTTCTTGAGAAAACTCCACAGAATTCATAAGCACATTAAAGTTCTTGAGATGACCTTGAGGGTGTCCCATGATATTATCATTGAGACTAGGCTGAGACTGCCAGTGAATGATCTTGGGACGATCTCATTCGGCTGTGAGAGAATTATGACAGATATATTTTAGATGAATATAGAGATTTTTATTTTATTTGAAATGAAGATGACATTTTACGCGAATAACGGTTGCCAAAAGATATTTGAGAGACAGTGAAAATGCACTAGAATTTTGCAATGATGACTAGTTTTACAAACGCTGCAGATTCACAAATTACACAGTTCTTAATAATATTTTTGTTCAATTACCGGTTGAAGGACCAAGGACAGTTATGGTCTTCCTATTCCAAGAAGTCTGCAACCTAAGATTTTATGTATCACGAGATTTTAAAGTGAGTGTGTCTGAAAGCTTTATCATAATTAGGCAAGATATGAAACATCATCCCAGTGTATTTGTTAGGTTATAATAGCGAAATTAGCTTGTTGCAAGTGACGTATTTTTAATAATACGAAACTGTGTACGATCGTAAACAATGTTAATTCGCAAACACTGGTCACGTGATCAGCAACGACGACATAAATATATGAAGATATTCGCCTTCAAAGCGACTGTGCAGTAGGGGAGTGTGCATACGAAAATTGAGACCGATCTTGACTTAATTTTGATTTTGGGAATATCTTGAGAATAACTTGGCGTTGACTACTCATGCGAGAGCTAATTTCTGAACAATATTTCGTAGTGGGAAATGTCCAAGAAGCGGAACAGTCGAGAACAGATATGTGGGCAATGTGGTACTGTGGGCGACTCATCCCACCGGCTCTGGCCGGAGGAGAACATCACAAGGGAAGCTTGGAGTAAGGATGTAGTGGAACTGATAAGAGATGTTGACAGGGTCTGACCATTCAGCTACTGCAGGGGATAGTACAGATTTCTTTTCTTTCTTTCTTTCTTTTTTTTTTAATCACTATATGTGATATTTATTATATTATAGATCACAGACAAAGTACAGGGTCATCATTTTATTTTTACTAACATTTCTGATATTAACCTGCCTATACCTTTGAATCAACTGTTGCTAACCCCTTCTATGATTGAAGTTCCATGGCGTAATATACAAACAAATCACTTTACTAGGTATAGGAGGGAAGAAAAGTAGTTCATCCATTTACGTGAACTATGAAATATCATGCTTTTGAGTTTGATAATTTTCATTAGGTTTTTGTTTAATCAGAATACAGCACAGTATTAACAATGAGTGTTTTTACTCACGAACTGAGCTCTCCATACGGACGTATTCATTATGCAGTGTATATTAGAGTGTCTATAGCACATTAGCGTACACTATAGAGAATGAAGTTAAATTGAAAAATAAGCATAATATGGATATTTAAACACATTTTTCAAAATGGTGGCGGTTCATTTCGATTAATGTATGTAATTCCAATTACCAGTTTCGTCCTTCGTACTAGTAGGCCTAACTCATGTTGAAATAATTCTGTACCTACTGTATAAAAGAGTACCCTACGTACTGTAAATTCAATCTTCACTTCTGCTCGATCCGAAAAGATAAAATTACTCAGACATTCTATCTACTGTCCGTCCAAGTGGTTATGTCGCAGGATCGTAGAAAGGAGGGAAATCACGTGACAGTTAATTACTTAACGAGGTCTGTTCTTTAAGTTATTTTAAACAGTTGTATGGGTATAATATTACGTATATGTCCAATTCCTAACAGAAATTAATGTTCTCAGAAAAGAGCTAAGACAGCCCAGCCACTAGCCTTTACCGAGAGGCGAATAGAAGCTGGTGGGGAAAACCGGAATGCGACGTAGGCAAATGGACGACAGTACCTTTGCGAAAATGACGCAATATTGGAAGCTCTTTCGTCATTGGAAAACGCGAACATATTTTTGGAACGTACTGTGACGGTAAGGCTACTATGACTTGGATCTGTGTGGAAGACGGTTGAACTTCATTCGTAGAAGTGGTGGGAGTGAAGTAGATTCAAAAACTCAGGTACAATAAAAATTGAAGTAAAAATAAAATGATGTCCCTGTACATACAAGTAATCAATTGAACCCTTGCATTACACACTTTACAATAATTTTTTACACAAAGATAAATAGTATTTAAATACAATTTCTACAATTTACACATTTTATAAACCATTTTTTTTTTTGCACTTGCTTCTGGTTTTGTGCAAGACTCAACTCATTCTAGTATGTAGTTACAATCACTATTTGTTCACCTTCCTAAGTTGTACTTCACGTTTCAATCTGCAATGTGCAGCTGGCATATCTAAATCTTCTCTTATTCTAGTATTTTCCATCCCTCTTTCATTACAGAAATACTTATACAGTTCATACAAGCTCTCTCTCGTTGGTAAGCCTTCATTTCTTAATTTTATTTCATAGTATTCTTTTGTCGTACCATCAAAACTATTAAATTTAGAAATAAAAAAATAGCTAAATAGTTTCTAACCAAGTCACATATGTTAATATCGGTGAGTCTAGAAAATGCATACTTGCCAAAATTGAATTTATTTGTCAGATCAGTAACTTTACTTTCCTTTAATAATTCCATCCTTTTATTTTTTAATTTTGCAATCTTCTCCGGTATTTTATCTTCAGTGTATTTGTTCATTATTAAGAGATGCTGGCTTTCCTCGTATTTCTCCATACAGCAACACTTGCTACTTTCTTCTATGCATAATTTTACATCTATAACACAAGAAAAAATAAAATAAAATATCATAAAAATAAAATAAAATAAGCGTTAAAAACATATTTGTTTGATAATCATTATTCTTATTTTTACTTATTTATTTAGTTATGTATTTATTTGTTTCTTTCTTTCTTTATTTATATATATATATATATATATATATATATATATATATTTTTTTTTCGTTCAATTCTATTTCATTATTCTATCCATTCTAATTTTTTTAGTCAAAAAACATATAAACCTAATTGCTTTTGCAATTTTATGTTATGTTCAATTTTTTATAGCTATTTGTTTATTTATTTGTAGGAACTTTTCTTTTATAAATTTCGTCCGTATATCTTCTGTATTTTGACATTCAATAACAATGTGAATGTCATCTTCTCTTCTTCCACATAATGGGCACGTGTCTTGAGGTATATTACCTCTATTACTTCTTAATTTCCAAATCCTCAGTCTGAACCAGGCTAGTCCAAATCTTTCTTTCATATTCATATTTTCTATATATGTACTCCTTCCCCATATTTTTTATATTCATTAAAAATATTAGTGATCGCATTTCATTGTTACTACTAAAATCATTTTGCCTAGTTATATTTTTACATCTTGATTTAATTAGACTTAGGCTTGCTGACATATTTCTTGTAGCTAAGCTATTCCATAACCACCCTAGCCCAATATTAAAGATGTTATTTTTAATATTCACGATTGCTTTATTTGCCGTATTATCAATTTGATTTAATAAATATTGTTTCATAAACTTATTTTGGTCACTTTGGATTCTTTTAATTAAGTATTTTGTGTTTCTAAATAGGATTGTGCTCATGATACTCTCCATTCCCATTTCTATTCTAGCTGCATTATTTGAAAAATTTAAACTAATATTTAATACTTTTTTTACAATATGTGGCTCTTATTCTATTTAAATTTATTAATGCTTTTTCTTCTAAACCCCATATCTCACTTCCATATAATAATCTAGATTCAACCGTAGTGAAGTGAAATAAATTCTATTTAGCATATTAACCTTGATGTTGGGCAATTTATACATAGTATTATCTATGGGCTAATCTTTACAGTTTCCCTACCTACATCATATATATTATTTATGTGATATGACCATTCTCCTTTGTAGTTTATATTTATTCCGAGATATTTTAAGTTCGTCGTCGTTTTTAAGCTAAATTAATTGATTAGTATATTTTCTGACATTGATCGTTTACACCCTTTTTTTTTTTTTACAGATTAACAGTTTTGTTTTATCTTTATTTAATTTCAGGTCCCAGTTTATGCAATATTATTCCATAGTGTTTAACAATTTCCTCATACCGGTGACCGTTGTTGACAATAGAAGTGTATCGTCTACAAATTGCAGTGCTGGGGATAATACAAATTTAGTAATTCATTAATGATTTTTAAGCGTGTGGTGTATACGTTATCACTTCGGAAGCTGGCGAATAGACGCGTGATTTCAAGTAACTTTGGAGTGAGTAACATTTGGTTGGTTCCTTTTCAATTCTTCACACGACCGGTAAGGTGAGTTCAGTATAATAAATGTTCCACAGCATTCCGCAGGTTTCCATATCTGGCCTTTCTGCCATTTCATCCATGCATTATCAATTTTCTTAAAACTCTGGCGTTTTCTTTCCCAGTACTTTCATCAGAATTTTTCTGAGGAGAATAGTTTATATTTTGTGAATGAAGTTCTTTTGCTGAGGACACTGGAAGCTGCAGAATAATCCCTGCAATATCAAAGAGGAAAATCATTATGGTTTTGAGAGAATAAAGATTACTGTGATTATTTTGTAATTGAAAAATTCACATGTTTCCGTACGGAAAGGTGTTGTAGCTTTTAAAATTCATAATAGATTATCAAACTCTCGTAATATTTTATGGCACTGTTCAGGAATTGTGGATACATCAATGACTGTTCTTCACTGTGACAGGTTTACTCTCATTTCATTTTATTGATATTAAGTGGTAACCGCCTTGTACAAGCACACGTATTGTAGGGTATTAGATCCTCTTTGTTCGATAGCAGGAACGTCACGGCATTAATATTACTCGACCGAGGTCAGTGGAGTTCTGCAGCCCGGAGCGCCACTTATAGGCCTACTCCTGCTTTCGTATAGCGTCATCGCGATAGTTCACATTACGCCCGCGTCTCCACTCGCCTCGGTCGAGTTATAACGTGTGTTCATGTGAGATATGTGATAAATAGACTTCGTTGAATTGCCACACACAGCATGCAATCAGGTTGCCGATGTACGGTAGTATAGAGGAGATGGGCGAACTCCCGGTCTCGTAGTATAAGCAGTTCGTGCTAAGAGATGTGACCGCTCCAAATAGATAAAGCAGCTACAGCTAATGTAAGCAATTTTTTTGCATTGCTGTGGTTGGAATAGTCAAAGCTTAACTTTTGTTCAGTGCAGACAAGAATTCAATCAAACATACTGCAATGAGAATGTTGCTGTTCCAAAAAATTTCCCCTGGAATACCCTTACTCCCGCAGCCAGTCTTGACCCGTTGGAAAACGTGGTTGGATGCTGTTAATTATTATGCAGGATATTACGGCAAAATAATGGAGGTAATTGATGTATTGGATAACACAGACAGTTCCGCTGTAAAGTCATTGCCTTCTGAACAGCTATTGGAAGATATTCTGTTCATTGATTCTAATTTTAAAATCGTGTACAAAAGCACCACCCTGTTAGAATCGTCTAAACTACAACTCTCAGACGCCCTTAATATAGTGGATAAAGTATCACAAACCGTTATCCAAAATAACAATTGACTAATTTCAGAAAAAGTGAAATGTAAGTTGAGAAACATTATTGCTAAAAATTCTGCCTATTCACAACTTCGTATTATAAATGATGTACTATTAGGTCACGACAAGACATCTGAAGTTGGTGTGCTAAAAGTAGTGACTTTCCGTTCTTCACATATGCACCTATTACATTGTGGGATGTTGAACGTACATTTTTCCAATATAAAAACTGTATGAGTGACCATCGCAGGAGATTCACTTTGCAATCGCTCAAAATGTACGTAACTCTTCACTGCAATTCACATATTCAAGGATGATGTGAGTATATTACATTAAATTTTAAGAGTTAATATATCTCACTACAAAATAATTGCGTATTTACATATTTAGACAATTGCTACTTCAATGTTCATTCATTATATTTCTTGAATGCAGGATACAGGTTTTATTGTAACCGCAGTATACTGCTCAATGTTTACATCAGAGGCATACTCCATCCGTCGCACGCCCCCTTCTCATACAGTCTATACCGCGTGCGCAGTAAACCTTACGATTCTCGTGGCAATTCCAAGAAGTCTAGTGATAAATATTGGGATATGAAGATAATAATGTCAGATAAGTGTTCATTTAATTCCAGTTGGTACTGTGGCATTTCAAAATATGATGATGTTTAACTAACAAAATTGTATGTTTCGTAGTTAAGTTATCTAATAAAGGGTTCAGAATTACGCCGTTGATGGTCTTGAGTTTACTATGCTGGCGATTATGTTGAAAGTTCGGGGATTCAGAGTGAATCCAGACGATAAAATATTAGGGAACTACCGTTGGGAAGGAAGTAAACCTGGGAAGGTAATGTTATAGATTCACACAATTTAAAAATTTCTGTTCCTGAAAAAGAGCTCGAGGAAAAAAAATCATAAATACACTGATCTCCCTATTGTAATTTAATCGTATAACGAACAAAAATGCATTAACTTCCCATATGCATGTATGTATAAACGTATAAATACAAAAAAAAATAATTTATTCTTTACATCACCCCAAAAATAAATTGAACATTTTAAAACAAAGTTATCAAAGAAGCTTAATACATAAATATATGAAAATCTATGGAATCTCGATAATCGTGCCGTCTTGCTTTTTGAGTAGGTAATGTAATGCAAAATAGTGTATGATTCGTACAGACCGATTATTTAGTCTGACAGCTCAGCGACGCGAAAGAGGGGAAGTAATAGGAGTAGTGGGGAGAGTTCGGGAGGAGAGGTAGGAGCGAGCCGTCAGTAAAGAAATGCAGTACAGGTTAACTGTACTGGAAACACAACGCTCTACCGCATGCGTGACATCCGATCGCTTTGAATGCAAGCGACTGACTAACCTGAACATCCCTTGGTGTAACTTAATGGACTCGCCTGACCCAGGCGCACATTGTCGGCTACTGTAGAGGACTAAATAATCGTACTGTACCAACCGTGTACCTATTCACCCCGTCGACGCCTCTGGAGCCGTAAGAGGTGAAGAGTATCGTTGTACCAGAGCCAGACTGTGTGTACTGCGGGTGGCTCACACACAACGGGCTCGTACTGACATGAGTGATGTAAGGGGCTATCAGATATTGACTACTTTTACTACTGTCAGAAAGAGTGCTTTTCGTCGTTAGAGTATGAACTTTATTCAAATGTTACTTTTGTAAAATATTTATTTTTAATATAACAATTTTCCTTCAGTACGGTAATCATTCCTAAGATCCAAATTATCTTATGTAACACTAAATTGTATTTATTTAACGCTTTAGAATTACACGTAACTAAATAAATCTACATTGGATACCTTAGCTCTATTCCACTTGTCGTCAACTTCTAAAATCGCAAGCTCTGAAGCAGAATCTGTCGTAAGCAGTAAACGTCATAAATACGTAGGTACATATATTAGACCATTACATCTTCATCGACTTTGCTATCGAAACAATAGGCACGTGGTTTAAAGAAGCAAAAGACCTGGTTTCCGAAATTGGTAGAAGTTTGGTGACTATTACTGGAGACTCTCGCTGTACCAGTTATCTACGACAACGAATATTAATATCCGTCCAACGTGGAAACGCAGCCAGAATTTTGGGGACCATTCCAGACTCCAATTCTCTGGATGAAAGTTTATTTATTTAAATATCTGATGTGATAGTTCTGATAGTCAACAGTGATTTTGTTAAATGTAAAATTTCTGCTGTTTTTTTGTGTAATTTCATCTTCTGATTCAATAAATGAAGTCAGAATTTTTCTACCACCTTACATTTTTTTGGTAATTTTAGACAAGCTCTATATTTTTATTGCTATACAGGGTGTTTAAAAATACGGGGCATAATTTCAGGTATGTATTTCCCACATGTAGACAATCAAAATAGTTCATTACAACATGTGTCCGGAAATGCTTCATTTCCGAGTTATGGCCTTCACAACATTGAAATTCACCGGAACGTTTTTCTTTCCGCAGGTCGTTGTCATTACAGAAGATGTTCAAAATGTCCACCTCCTGTTTGAATACAGATCTCACATCGATGTCTCATTGTCCTGCGAACACGATCCCAAACTCCAGGAGTATTGCGTATGTCCTCAGAACATGCCACAATTCGATTCCGAAGGGATTCCAAATCAGGCACCGGAGACGAATAAACCAATGATTTTAAATGGCCCCACAAGTAGAAATCGAGAGGGTTCAGATTAGGTGAGCGTGGAGGCCAAGCAATTGGGCCACCTCTACCTATCCATCGATCAGGAAACCTTCGATCCAAGTACCGGCGAGCCGTACAACTGAAGTGTGCACGAGCGCCATCATGCAAGAAGTGAATGTGTTGACGATTGATCAGTGGAGTGTCTTCTAAAACATGAGGTAGCCTATGGTGTTTTCCAGGAAGTTTGTGTACGCCTGCCCCGTAAGTCTGTTTACAAATACATGGGGTCCAACTAATCGATCACCAATGATACCGGCCCACATGTTGAGGGAGAACCGCACCTGGTGATGAGATGGAACAGTTGCACGTGGGTTTTCATACGCCCATACATGCTGATTGTGGAAATTTGTAATGCCATCTCGTGTGAACTGTGCTTCATCTGTAAATAATACTAAGGCAGGAAAGTTCGGATTTACACCACACTGCTGCAAGAACCACTGACAGAACCTAACTCGTGCAGGGTAATCTGCTGGTGACAGGGCCTGTACACGTTGCAAATGATAAGGATACAATTGATACTCTTTCAACAGTCTCCAGACAGTCGTATGAGGAACATTGACTTGCAACGCTACCCTTCGTGTGCTGATAGAAGGAGTCATGTTCACAGCCTCCAGAATCTCCTCCTGTACTTCTGGAGTTGTAGATCTTGGTCGTCCCCTTCCCAAACCAGGAGAGTTAAATTTTCCATACTCGCACAGACGGTAATGGAGACGTACAAATGTCTTCCGATCTGGACATTGTCGCTGTGGGTACCTCTCCTGGTACAAACGACGAGCCAGCGCAGCATTGCTATCAGCCTTACCGTACATGAAGTGTATCTCTGCCAGCTCTTGTTTTGAATACATGTCGCACAGTCTAACGCCTACACAACACTGAATGTAACCTTCGCCTCGGAATGAACTGTCAGAGTGCCCTCTTAATGTCTCCTTTGACGGCAACGACCTGCGGAAAGAAAAACGTTCCGGTGAATTTCAATGTTGTGAAGGCCATAACTAGGAAATGAAGCATTTCCGGACATATGTTGTAATGAACTATTTTGATTGTCTACATGTGGGAAATACATACCTGAAATTATGCCGCGTATTTTTTAAACACCTTGTATACAGTCCTTAACATGCTAATGGAAAGAAAATAACTCAAAATATTTCATTTTATTGCTTTAACAATTGACCTATAACTTTATATCATTGTTGCCTGTGAAGCCAAAATCCATAAGAATGGATTTAATTCCTGATATGACTGCGAGAGTTAGTATTAATTCTCAGATGAGTTGGAACTTACAATTATGAAACAAGTTTTATGACCTGTGTTTTGTTTGTCCTAATTTTAAGTGTGGTAAAAGTGGCTTATAAAGTGAAACATACCTCAGAATATTGTGTAAATGGCATAAACAAAATTTGTGTTACATTTGTGTTTAGATAACTTTCAAAGGACACAGATGAATTTTACTACACTAGTTAAAAGAGCTTACGAGTGTTATTTAGATTGCAAAATAAACGAGGATAGGAATTGGGCCCCTGAAATCTCTTGTGCTCCATATGATTCTACAGGGACGTCATTTTATTTTTACTAACATTTTTAATATTAACCTGTCTATACCTTTAGAGAACCGGAAACACCGCTTGCTCCCCCCTCCAAGACTGGAGTTCGATGATACTGGCGTAAAACACAAATCACTCTACTAGGTATAGGAAGGTAGAAAAGTAGTTCATCCATTTACGTAAACTAGGAAATATCACGATTTTGAGTTTGATAATTTTCATTGGGTTTTTCTTTAATCAAATTACAGTACTGTATTAAGAATAAGTGTTTTTACTCACGAACTGAGTTATCCATGTGAACGTATTCATTATGCAGTGTATATTATATTATACTGTCTACAGCACATTAGCGTACAATGTAGAGAAAGAAGTTAAATTGAAAAATAATCATAATATGAATATTTAAACACAATTTTGAAAATGGTGGCCGTTCATTTCGATACAGGCTTCAGTTCTTTTGTGCATATTATCGCACTATAGACTATTGCATCTAATTCCAATTGCCAGTTTCGTCCTTCGTACTAGTAGGCTAACTCATGTTGAAATAATTCTGTACCTACTCTACGTACTGTAAATTCAATCTTAACTTCTGCCCGACCCGAAAATATAAAATTACTCAGATATACTACCTACTGTCCGTCCAAGTGGTTATGCCGCAGGATTGTAGAAAGGGAGGAAATCACGTGACAGTTAATTACTTAACGAGGCCCTTTTATTTAAGTTAAATTAAACAGCTGTATAATATTACGTAAACTTCCAATTCCTAAGAGAAATTAATGTTTTCCGAAAAGAGCTAAGACAGCCCAGCTATTACAGAGAAGCGAGCAGAAGCAGGTGGGGGAAATCGGGATGCGACGTAGGCAAACGGACAGTACCTGTGCGAAAATATGATTCAATATTGAAAGCTCTTTCGTCACTGGAAAACGCGAACATATTTCTGGAACGTACTATACTAAGTAACTCAGTACTTCTTACTATCTGCGGTCTTGGTTCTGTGTGGAGTTGGAACTTCCTTAGTAGAAGGGGTGGGAGTGAAGTACATTCAAAAACTCAGGTACAATAAAAATTGAAGTAAAAATAAAATGATGTCCCTGTATTAATTCGTTCTATACTTCCTCCAGTTTCAATGATATGCCGAGAACCTAAGAATCATTCAACAGACTGTTACTTTCTAGGAACCACAGATCATAGGATTACAGAGAACTTGTCAATGAGCTGATTCAGAACTGTAACGTAATAGGGTGTCATATATCTCTCAAAATAACTTTTTGAATTCTCGTCTAATTTTTCTTTCCTCAAAACCTTCGGGTAGTGAACGACTAACGTGGGAAGTGTTTTTATCAGGATTTTTCTGAAAAGGAAAGGCGATACGAGAAAAATTGAAGCCAAATATTCTGTCAGACTACTGCTGGACACTCAAAAGAGATGTTTCGCAAGCCAAGTATAGCCTAAAATCTATTTCACACACATTTTAGGTAAGAAAATATGATTTTAGGTAAAACGTTACATGGTGTCAATACTAGAAAAGTTTGAACTATATTGTATATAATTACTGAAAACCCTGGACGATAGAAAAATTTTGAAAACAGATTTGAAATCAGCACGAAAATACTATAATATACACCCATTACGTGGCCGGGAGGAAAAAGTTCTTAAGTCAATTTTTTTGTGAAAATGAGATTTTTATAATATAAAAAGGAATAAAGTATTAAAATAAATATTCTTAACCCCTTTATTCGATTCAAAAAGTACTTAGACATTTGGTAACGCTCTATAAATCCAGTCAGGAGTCTTATTTGACTTTAACCGTTTTACCAGATTGTAGAGAATTGTTTACGCTTTCAGAATATGTAAAATTCTCCTTTTCACAAAAAATTATCCTAAGACCTCTTTTCTCCCGGTCACAGACTTACATTTCAACAAAGTATGTTTAATTTTGTTGACCAGTGTAATTGATGCAAAGGAGCTCAAAATTTCAAAAGATCTTTTATGTTTCGTTATAAATGTCTGTTTAACGACTTAATTTTAACGTGAAATAATATGAAGGGTTGTACATTTGATCTTACCATTATTATTGTTATTATTATTATTATTATTATTACTACTACTATTATTATTATTATTATTATTATTATTATTATTATTACTCCGTTGTTTCCTGTAGGTTATTAACGTTTTTTATATTTGGTATTTATTTTGTACTGGTTTAGTGGAAAAGGAGGCGTTATGGCCTTAAGGCTGCCAGTATCAGTAAAAATATTTTTTAGTTGGTTATTTAACGACGCTGTATCAACTACTAGGTTATTTAGCGTCGATGAGATTGGTGATAGCGAGATGATATTTGGCGAGATGAGGCCGAGAATTCGCCATAGATTACCTTGCATTCACATTACGGTTGGGGAAAATCTCGGAAAAAACCCAACCAGGTAATCAGCCCAAGCGGGGATCGAACCCGCGCCCGAACGCAACTTCAGACCGGCAGGCAAGCGCCTTAACCGACTGAGCCACGCCGGTGGCTGTAAAAATGAATCATATAAATATCTGAACAAATAATTTGATTCTAGCAAAGGTCATCGTAGTATCAAAGTTTATTATTACTAGAATTCATTTTCAACAGTCTCCAGGGTCAAGTTTTGAGTAATTATTAGAATTTCAATTTCAGAATAAACAAGATGCAAAAGTTCCCCTATAGTTCCTGTGATACGCACCAACATGTCGTCACGACGATGTGGTCTTTGAAAAACTAACCTTAACTCGGTACGCTCTGGGGAGAATATTGTCTCTAATTTTGTGATTTAAATGTTCGCAGTCAATTCAAAATTTCTCATGACATCCTAATGCTTATACATCTATTACGCGTGCAATTATTTCATAATAATTCTTTCGTTACTCTAGATAACATGTCTTTCTACATAGTGTACATTTTTATAAATTTGAAATTGTTTTGCTCCGGTTGTGAGTTTTCCTGCAAAGCACATTATTATAGAACAATAGTGTGTGTGTTTTTTGTTGATCAGTTGATTTGTAGTTTGTCGTGTATACTGTTTAAATATATGTGTGACACACACGATCCATACAGAGTTCTGTTTTCGAAAGCTAGTCGGGCATATTATTATTGAAGGAATATTTCGAAATTGTGGAAATATATGCCTAGTAAATTTGGTGAGCAAAAACTTATATTGATCTGGTATACTACGCACAGTTGTTGGGCCACCTAGCTACATTACTCATTTCACAGTTTATACAACAGAAATACTTCGAAAAGTGTAATGGAAGTCTGTATTAGTTTTCAGTGAAATACACAAATACCATTACGAAAGCAAACACTTGTATAATAAGGTAATAGCAAAGTCTTCAAATTGAAATGTTTAGAACCTTTATTTTTGTCTATATTACCATAATCATAAACCTAAGCATCTCTATAATATATTTCTTGGATTTGAACTTCTCACCGAATGTTAAACGGTGACATTAAAATATTCCATATTCTGCCGTGTGGATTTTTTAACCTTCAACGAGATATTTAATTTATATGCTTCCAATAAGCTACGGCCAGTTGAAAATTTTGTTTGTGTCTCTTATGTTTTGTAGAGAAAAGTTGATTTTGATTTTGAACGTGGTTCCAGTGAGAGTATTTGTGTATAACATACAGCTCGACCAAGTTAAGTCTGCGTGCCGAGAGGGGAAGTTGGAGGCAGTTCTGTAGTGAAAGGAGGCGGTAACGAGAGGAGACCAGTACAGTCTCATATGACAGCAAAGTTTTCCTACTGCGCTTCAATTCATAGAGCGGTAACAATTTAAGACACTTTGAAATAGACTGTACTTCTACTTCTTTTTGACAGTGAGGTTTGGCGTTCTGATTGGCAAGCGTGGGCGTAGGAGAGAAAGTTGCATGAGGGGGAGGCTGGGAGACAGCGTAACTGTTGCCTTTATCTGAAGACAAAGACAAAAAATGCGTGCGCTCCGTAGTGTATTTTAAACGATGTGCACACGTTGAAATCTGAGCGTCAAGTGAAATATGTGGCAACTGTGTTTTGCCTCTACATTCCATCCCGATTGACTTGGACAAGCTGTAGATGGCCAATCTAAAGTCCAACCCCGATTCAGTTATAAGGCCACCCGCTACGCAGCATAGTAGAGAGGGTCATGTCTTACTAGCGAGATGGAATTTAAATAAATAAATGATAACCACAGTAAAACTTTTAAAAATTTCTAACAACACAACGTTATGAACTCTAGCTATATTTTAAATATTGTGGTACAATTTTGGACAACTTACAGTTTCAAATGTTTTTTTATTTATAACCATCAGTCATTTTCATCCTATCGTCTTTCTCAACGTTCTTATAATCATGGGAATTGTATACTTTGAAGGATAAGTGGTTCAATACAAACACAGGTTCAGCCAGGGGTTTAACTAGATTTACAGACAGTACAGTTGTTAAAATAACTCGTTACCTTATGGCAGTTATTATAAAGAAAGTTTGCTGGACTTAACAACAATTGTTAGGTAATACTAAAAATAAAACATATTTCTTTTTTGCCTAACAGATTGATAAATAAACAAAAATTTAACTTCAGAATAATTGCCATTCTTCAACGTGTTCAACTAGTGCTTGAAAATCAAGTGTTATATCTGTTATTCTGAGTCGCAGTTGATCAGAAAGTTGGCTGTCTGATACTCCAGATATGGATTTAGAATGTATTGTTTTTATATCCGTCAACAGATCCTCATACACGTGTACCGTAAAATCATATACAAAATAGCATCAACAACATATTCAAAGGAACGAAGATATTGATATTTATTTTTACAAATATTTTGAAAACATTTTATTGTCACTACATTCAATAAAAACATAGACTTATTCCCACTGTGGATGGCATTTCCTCTTTCTTGAGTTACGCGGTTTGGAGAGTGACATTGAAATCGCTGCGTACACCAACATTGAACAATAGTATTGTCCGCGCAACTTATCTAGGCACTTGGTTCCCTAGTGCTCTCTCGCTGCCCCTCTCCTGCCACGCTACCACTACAAGCAACCTCGCTACACCCCGCTGCCCCGCTCTTTTAGCTGCCCAGATAAGTTGCGCGAACAGTAGACTACTGACTGTTCAGACGAAGGAGGGCTGATGGGGGAGGAAAAATATAGCTGCAGTGTGCAAATGAAGAGATTCACAAATGCTCACTATTCACGATTTGAACATCTGTGGTGTACATGGTTTTGCCATAACTATAAGGCAGATTTTACTGATATTCAATATCGCCAAGTGAATTTGTGTGGATGCGATATAAATAAAGTATAATAAAATTGTAGAGTTGCCTAATTACAAGGAATAGCGGGAGTTTAAAGCTTCGAGCTTCACAAACGACTACATAGTAGTTTATTATTTATTTATTTATTTATTTATTTATTTATTTATTCTGGTGTAGTTAAGGCCATCAGGCCTTCTCTTTCACACCACTAGAAATACAAATAGGCCTACAATAATAGAAATAAAAAGAAAAAGTCACACTATAAACAAAGTCAAGCCATACAAAAATACACACACGTTCCAATTCCCAAACATTTTAGACCCCCAAAACCCTTTCACAACTCTTTTAACTGAGAGAACTTCTTATTAAAAAAAAACTTAAATTAACTTAAATTAGCTGTAGTTACAGTAAATAAGCCAATCTTATTATTTCCCACCAGAAATTACGCAACAACTCTTGAAATACCTATTGAAACAACGTAAGCTAAAATAAGTACACATTTATTTTATGTTAAAATCATTGAAACTGAAATGAAATAGATAAGTTAATAGGACAGGAGCATTTTTCTATGTTTAAAGTCGCATTATCAGAATTCGAACATTTTAGTTTCAACATACCTACAATGAGAATTATTTCATTGATAATATTGAAATTTTTTATGTAGTGGGATAATATAAAATGTCTTTGTGCGAGATCGTGCGTATTTGCTTGTTTTCCGCACAGAACCAATACTCGAAGTGTGAAATACCACATTCAGTATTCCCAACGTAACACACATAACAATTTCCCTCTTCTTACCGCTTAAGCGCGACATTCATTTTACTGCTTTAGGCTTTTAACATATTATTTTTAGAGACGTTTAACATAGTAATAATTATAAACTGGAAACTTACCGCTGCAATTTCACCTAAATTGCAATGTTAATTATTGTTTTTAAATATTTGCAAAAATTAAGTAAAGTCTACTACTCCACGAAACTTATTGCATTCCTGATACAAGTAACATTAAGGAAGCCGTGAAAAAATCAACGAGATTCCAGATGCCGATGTTATTACTGCAATATGTTATATAAATAAAATTGTTAAAATATTAAAATGAAAAATAAATCATTACATAACCTTACCGTTTGTTTTAAGTTGGCGTATATCACGGCCTGCTGGAATATAGTAAACGCAGAAAACATTTTATAGCAACAATGTTGAAGAAAGATATTTTGGTTTTCCGAAGTTGCCGTCATTAAACAGAAACCAACATGGAGATTTCATTGCAACTAATTAGAAATTCGTCTTTCAGGTACAGTATGTAATAAACGATCTTCGCACAAAATAATGTACAATACACGAGCGGTATGTTTGTTTTCATGTTCTCGGAAATTAAAAAAGGTCAACTACGTTTCGCTTTTCCAATCTTTTCCTCGACCATGAAAACGTCAACATACCGCTCTTGTAACGTATATTACTATTAAGTTGTAGGGCAGTTTCAATATTTTAAACTTTTCATTCAAACTAGAAGTTTTCAATATCAAGTTACTCACTTCTTTATTTGATATTCTGTGAGAAGTATGTTCAGGCACAGAGCTTTGAATTCAGGAACCAAGGAACTTAAATGAAGTCAGAGATCATTTTCAGCACAAAGACTATTTGTGGATTCATTTTTAATTTTTTTTGGTAGACATCTGAAGAAGAAGACCTCGCACGGAAAATAATACGTGGATGAAAAATGTAATGAAGCTGTTATAGCTTTATTCACTGACACTGGGAACTCATTATTTAGACTTAACTACAATATAATTAATGGCAAATACTTATCACTTTTTTTGTAATTGAAAATGAGTGTAAAAGTCTTTTATGTAGGGAAGGTTTTACACTGCAATTAACAGGACTAATAGTTGCTACCGTTCAATATTCCAGGTGTAGCTTGTAATAATTGTAATACCATAACAATAAAAAAATAATAACCTAGGAATCTGACATTAGGGACAAGTTTTGGCAACCTCTTGCAAAATTTTTATCACAATTTGGTAAACGATTAACTAGATTAATACAAATAGTCATGCCAGGCTTAAGTGCTTTTTACCTTCCCCACAATGTTGTATTCTTGAGTAAAACTAGTGCCAGACCGTAGTACAACCGAAGGGATTCGATCATTGTACAAATTTAATGACCTATGACGAATTGAACCCGCAACCTTTCTACTTACAGCGCAGAGCCTTAACTTCGACGCTACGCCAGGTTCCATATCAAATAGAAGATATTTCACCTCCTAAATTATTGTATTCAATAAAATGAAAATGGAATGTATTGGATCAAAATAATTGCAGTACTTATTTATAAATTTGGCATATAGAATTGAAATAGAGATGAAATACAATAAGTACTAATAAATGCAAGATGAGATAAAATCAGATATTGAATAAGATAATAGATAATTATATAGGAAAAAGTAAGTATATATAATGATTTTTTTAAATTTAAGGATAGAATCAGGAGTGCTCATGTTTGATCCCAGTTCCATATCAATTAATTAGAGATGAAGAGAGAAAGAATCTAAAAAAGGAAGTAAGACAAGATTCATAATTGAATATCAAATAATTCAGTATGCGATATTAAGATAGAGGAACATTTACTTAATTTTGTACAAAAGCCTATCAAAATTTTTATTACAAAGAAATTAGATGGATATGGAATATAATACCATTTGTAACTATAAAATTATTCAGACGTTACACAATACAAATATAAAGTATGAGTTGCTACGGAGAGAAATTAGTTAATCAAATTGAAGACAAAAAAATTTAATTTCGTAAATATGTTTCAGTGGTTTGCATGTAAAAGTTATGGCTGTACTTTAGTCTTAGAATTATCCAACCGAAAATTAATGCTTTACTCTAGGCCCGCAGCTGTGAAATATTTTGGTTCTAGGAATACTGAAATTTTATTCCGACTTCTACTATAGTTGTTTCTGTAATATATACTTTATTTTGAATTTTATGACAAAATTTTAACAACGTATATTTACATATTTGTTAAATTTTCTTTTCTTCCACGATTTACCTCTTACTACTAGCTCGGGGAGAGTCAAGCATAAGAGACTGGTACTCCAGCCAACTGTGGGTACTTCAGTATGTCAGTGGTATTTTCTCAGTTGTTGCAGTTGCCGTGTCATTGCGCTACAGTTTGGCAAGTTATATTTCAAGTGATCACTGAATTATATGAGAAACATTACCTCCTCTTTGTTGTCATTAAAACAACCTTTTTTTTACAAATTTAGAGAAGTTCAATTCCAATAACATTTACCTTAGAAATATATTATGGAATGCCGGATAATTCTAATTATCAGTGAAATGTAGAATGCTGACATAACTATTACTTGTGTTAGAATAATTTTCTCTGGATGCTATAATATACCCTTATATAAAAAAATATATTCTTCTCACATTATAAGATCGTAAAATTTACCTTTATCTTACTCAAAGACTACTTAAGCATATACTTTGTAACCTTCACTTTTTAGGGTTGGATCATGTATTTGCTGCTTCTTCTGCTCCTACAATTATGTGACTGGTCCTATACAACCAAATTCCCTACCCTTGACGAAGGAAGTATTCTTGAGATAGAGGTCTCAAAATGTGTTGCCTATGTCAGCTCTAAATACCTCACACATGACTTTCCTATGGCCGTGTTAACACCAAACACATGGTTACCAGAAGAGTTAAAAGAAAACCGCGAGAAATGGAAAAAATTTGACTACGGTGATATTATACTTAAGGAACTCTACGCTCACAACAGATCTATGGTCAGTTATGGTTATGTAACTATTCCAGACACGATTGTCCCGGATGATTATATTGTTCCAGCATATAAAGCGGGATCGTTTATTTTGATATTGCCGAATGTTGACCCCTTATCGCAAATGAACTGTTTAAGAGACATGCTATGCAGACTGCAATATGACTCTTGGAATCCAAGATCGCGATACGTCATAATTTCAATGATTCCACATGTTTCTCCAGTAGAAGAAGCGAAAAACGTGTTATTTCTCTGTGCTGCTCTTAAGACCTACGATATGCTAGACTTTATTATCATCATTCCAGGCCGTCTTTACGAAAATAAGATAACATTGGACGTATTCACATGGATTCCTCAGGAGGGACAGAACTGGTGTCAAAAATATGTAACAAATTTTAGATATTTGGATGCTTGGCACTCGTCAGAAAATGGGTTTCGATTAAGTGCGGATCTTTTCCCTTCAAAAGAAATGAATAATATGTTAGGTTGTGTTTTGACCTACTCTTGGATAGAATTGCAGCCATATATAAGGAAAAAAAGCACAGGAACAGACAGAGAGTCCAGAATATTGGGCACAGAAATTAATTTGATAGTGGAGGTGAAACGTATAATAGGTGTTAAAATAGCATTTGCTCTTGATGCTGATCCTTTCATGGCTATTCAAACAGGTGAGAGGAACATTGTGGGTGTACTGGCTATACGTCCACGTTTCTACAATTACTTTGATGTTTTATATCCGTATCTTACGGATGGAAAGACATTTGCAGTGCCAAAACCGAAAGATATTCCCAAATGGCAGGGAATTTTCAGAGTATTCAATGTCACAATTTGGTTTCTAATTACAAGTTCTTACATTTCAGCTGTGTTAGTATTTCGATGTATGGAGAGTTTCCAGAATAGGGTAAATCAATCACCAAATCAAAGCAGCTTTATTAGTTTAATTCTTACGATTCTTTGCAATTTTTTGGGCATTGCTGTTACTGTAACACTTCAAGGGAGTTTCAAACTGTTTTTCTTGATATGGATCTTGTACTGTATGCACATCAATACTGCATATCAGTCGTCGTTGGTGGGGCACCTTATTGATCCGGGAAAATTTTCTCCCTTGAAAACATTGCAGGATATGAATGAATCTGGAATTGAAATTTGCAAGGGGGATGATATATTAGGTACAATATTTTCGTCACTAGAACCATGTTTGGAAGGTCTAAAGGCGAATGAATTTGTGGCGCTAAGGTATTATCGAAGTGCGTTGGAAATCATAAGAAAAACGTGGTTGGAATACGATTTCGATATCATAGAGGAAGACTTGGATCGCTTTATGGTATCTGTAATTTTCCGAAAGGGAAATCCACTCTTCAAATTGTATGAAACCGTACTTAAGAGATTAAAAACTGCAGGAATAATTGATTTGTGGATTTCTCAACAGCTAAAACCAAGTAGGGAAAAGTTACTTTCAGACGATGAATCAACCTTTGCTCTGAATTTGTCTCATGTGCAGGGTCCTTTCTATTTACTAGTAGTCGGTTTGATGTTGTCGTCTTGTGTATTTATGCTTGAAATTATGTACTTTATGGGAAAGAAATTGTATATGAAACTTCCTTCACGAATGAGATCTAATGATGGATAAATCAGTTGCACTGGTTAAGAACCAAATTTGTCAGTTTGTCTTATTTTTGGTCGTTAACATGGAAGTGTTCACCTTTGATCATGATTGTTTTTATTGTTAGAAGATATGCAGGAACTGCTGTTTCAGTCGGTTCCCTAATTTTTTAAAGTTCTAGCTAGATTATGTGTCTTAGAAATAACTTATTTTGTGGGTTTGGTTAGATTTATTGCAATCTACAGAGAGAGAGTAGTTTCTCTTGCTGGTTCATTTTTTTGGGATTTTGTTTTATTGTGATTTTAATTCGAGAACCACTTTTGGTGTTTTTTTAAATGTATTACTGTTGTAATTAAATTAAATGTTTGTGATTTTGCCATACACTATGTTGTATGTGTTAATAATCGCAAGAAATTTTAGTTACCACCGGAACAACAATTTTGGTGTCTTCTGTAATGTTTCGTTATGAAATAGACTTATCACCAACACCATCAACTGAAGTAACTTTGCGGGTAAATGACGTAATTGTACGATCATAACGTACTTTATTATCCAGGTCACATTAATAGTATTAACATTCAGTTTGTATGGTGACTAGACTTTTCTTAAGGTAATACCATAAGGGCACTGGGTAGTGATTTGTGATGAAAAATTCAATTTTTTGTTTTGTTTTTCAAAAACAAGTACAAAACTTTCCCTTTCAAACGATATATATATATTGTGGGGGTATCTCTGCAGATAAGCCCTTTAAATGGTCTCTTTAAATATGGCTGCGCGCTGGTAACGCCCCCTCAGCTCATGAAGCGAACGCGAGAGTTACACAATGTTTGATGTTGTATATTTCTGAACGGGGTCCAATTAGAACCATAAGGTAAATTTATTTTTGTGCAGAGTACACCCTGCTTCAGCTGGTAGTCTTCCTGAGTTGTTTGGAAGCCTGCCAATAGCTTGTTTATGTTGTGAAAGGCACGTGGTTATAATTGTATAGTTTCGTGATTGTAGGTCCGTTTTGTATGTTTGCAAATCGTTCAGTCATCATGGGAAGGTATAAGAAATTCGGAAAACGTAAATTTTATGGAAATCAATTCAAATCAGTTGAAAATTGTCCAAATCGTTCAGATAATGGTGGTAGCCCTAACCTAACTAGGCCTAATTCTGCTTCTGAGAGTTCGTCTGCCAAGAAACTGAAGCATATTTTTACAGATTGTAATGACAAAAACAGTGTTAGTGATAATGTTAGTGATAATGGGTATGCAATTGTTCATTTGAGTGTGTTAAAATAACTTTTCAATAGTTATAGCAAGTGTAAACAATGTGACTCACAAGACAGTGCAAGTGTATGTGAAGACAAAAGTTCTAGAAGAGGATTATCCTGTAAATTAAGTATATGTTGTAGTAATTGTAATTATAGTGTTTCTTCCATGTCGTCTAAGTTTTTAGGGTCATGTTACGATATTAATGCTACATTAGTTTATGGTATGAGATGCATTGGTAAAGGAGTGAGTGCAGCTAATACATTTTGTGCTATTATGGATTTACCACCACCACCAACAAAGTTTAGTAAGTGCATGGATCTAATTTATAAGGCAGTAAGTGAAGTAGCTTTAGAATCTATGAGCAATGCAGTTAGGGAAGCAGTGTCTGAGAGTAATAATACACATCTGACCGTTGCATGTGATGGCACTTGGCAGAAGAGAGGTCATACCTCTCTAAATGGTGTCGTTACTACTACCAGTGTCAATACAGGCAAGGTTCTGGATGTGCACACCCTCTCAAAAAGCTGTAATATATGCCATGGGGCAAAGAATTTCGAGCAGCATGATTGCAGTATCAATTATGAGGGATATAGTGGAGGCATGGAAGCTGCTGGAGTAGTAGAAATCTTCAGTCGTTCTGTTGATAGGTACGGTGTAAAGTACACTAACTATCTTGGTGATGGAGATTGTAAAGGCTTTCAAAAAGTAAAAGAATCAAATGTGTATGGTAAGGACATTGAGATAACTAAATTGGAGTGTGTGGGTCATGTCCAGAAAAGAATGGGGGCTAGGCTCAGAAAATTGAAGAAGGACATGAAAGGGAAAACTCTTTCTGATGGTAAGTCGCTTACGGGGCGGGGTAGACTGACAGACACTGAGATCGATCTGCTCCAGCAGTACTATGGGCTTGCTATTAGAAGAAATGCAGGTAAGACAATTAAAGACATGCAGCAGGCCATCTGGGCAATTTATTTTCATAAATTGTCCAATGATGATGCTCCACAGCATGGACTTTGTCCTCCGGGTGAAGATTCATGGTGTGGATATCATAAAGCCCAACTTAAAGGTGATACATATAAACATGAACATTCACTACCAGAGGCAGTTCTACTTGCAATTAAGCCTATTTTTAGGGATCTGGCCCGAGATGACCTGCTAAGTAAATGTTTACATGGGAAAACTCAGAACCCAAATGAAAGTTTTCACCATGTCATTTGGGAACGAGTGCCTAAAACTGTATTTGTACAAGTAAGAACTCTAAATATAGGTCTGTATGATGCAGTTATTTGTTATAATGATGGACGTTACAGTAGAATTAAGGTTCTTGAAAAAATGGGCTTGACAATAAGTGGAAATGTTAAATGTGCACTAATGAATATTGATAAGCGGCGACTCTCAGAAGCCAACAAGAGGGCAGAAAATATGGAAAAAGAGGCCAGAGTCAGAAATAGGATTGAGAAGAGGAAAAGAGAGTCCCAGGAGGAGCAAAATCAACAGGAATATGCAGCTGGAATGTTCTAAAGGTACTGGGAGCTTCTAAATTACATACTTTATTTTAAATGCAGTTTTCCGTAAGTTGAGATTTTTCAAACTAAAGTGCACTTTTCTCAGAAACTACTCTATCTATCTGCATGAAATTTTTACAGATTCTTCTGAGCACTGTATTCTACAAATTAGACCCACAGATTATTGAATATGACACACATAACAAAAGACAAAAATATATATGCATTGAAAAAAAATGGCAAAAATTGTTAATAAAAGTGTAGATTTTTTTTTGTTTGACTAAGGATGAAATATTTAACTAAATATAGGTTTAGAATTTACAATGGGCATTACTTGAGAACCTAGAAACAATTAATGGAATATGAATGTAGATTATAGGGAGTAATGTGCACTTAAATTTTGAGGTACAGTTAGAAAAGTGGATAAACAGGTTATCAGTTATGACCTTTTTGTGCACTTGCATAAGAAACTAATTAATTGTCTTTTATACCACTGCATTCAGAATGAATTATTCTATAACCATGGCAATTTTTATTCCAGTCTGACTACTAGAAGCTTAGAAATATTAAACTAAACTTTTGTATTGAAATGCTTTAAATTGTATAGGCATCACTACCCAGTGCCCTTAAATAAACTTGATTATGCAACTTGTGTGCTGTAGGGTTTTTCTACTCGTTCAAGAAAATTCACAATATTCTGTTGAGTGTAAAATTTAAGCAAATGTAACCTTACTTCAGTTTATATTTAAAATGATTCTTTATGACTAGAAGCTGTAATTGGCAATTTATTTGCTGGTTTTTGGTATGGTTTTATTCCCTGATCAGTAAATGGATTAACTATGTTTTTACATAAAACTATAACGTTTGCCTTGTAAATACACGGGCGTTGTGAGAATGAATTATCAGAGAACATCATCCCCCTCCACGAATGTTCTGTTTCCCCCAATGCCCCGCGCTCTGTAATCGTCTACGATGCGTTGTATATACAACGACAATGGCGATATGAAGGCTCAGCAGTTACGTAACTTGGGGCACGTACTATAGAATATTATACACTGAAGTTGTGTTCAATATTGATAGGATTGAACCACATAATATTAAGGTACTGCAAATGAAACTTGAGCAATATTTAACTATAGTGGAATATTAAATTCATAAAATAGGACAAAGTTTTCCTTCAGAATCCATTAGGGAAATAGCAAGCTTATTGGAACCATCCTATTGCGAATACTGCACAAGTTGCTGTTCTGGAGTGTTTTCGATTTGAAAAATGTTTTTCAAATTCTTAGTGTTGTGTTGTAGACTAGTTGGTTTTGTTTTCTAGTAGCTTTTAAATAAATGACGTTTGTTCTCTTTTATTGTAAAGGGATTCTTTTAAAATTCGTATGCACCTTAATTGCTCTCCTAGCTCTCTGGAAATCCACAAATCAATTATGCCTGCAGTTTTACCGTCATAAGAAAAGCTGCTGATTATTATTATTGGATTTGCCGTTGGACCTCAAATAGAGAACTGTATTTAAAGGAGAGTTTTATTATTAGTACGATACCCTCTAGCGTTGAAAACTATAATTTTAAGGTACAGGTATCTCCTTCGCACACAATGAAGGCTTGTGGCGACATGCAGTTTCAAGTTCACGTTTCCGTGACGTAGACACAAAAAAGAAATGGTGTGGCACACTGCGACCATCTTTACTCTTGGAGACACCGGATATTCAGTTTGTGAACAGATTGAGTAGACCTCAGTGCCATTCTGGACGTTTCGGTAACAAAAACAATCCTGGTACCACACGGGAATATAATTAGATTTGTTATAAAAATGATCTGCTTTCAGTTCTTCTATTACATCACAATGTTTGTCTCCTAATTTTTCTACATGCTGTATAAATGTGTTAGTTCGTTGTACATGAAGTAATTTTTGTGTGTCTGTAATACATATAACTTTGCAATTCAGAACAGATTTTTCTTGAGAGATGAACTGTATTTCCTACGAAAACTGTTTTTGGAATCCTACATATTGAAGACAAATAATTAAGCAGTAAACAAAGAGGAAAGAGTTGTGTACTGTTAACGCACAGTAACTTATTTTTTCTTCTTGGTCCTTCAATTTGTCTTAAAATACTTTTTTTCCGAGAGTATGAATTTTACATATAGGTAATAAATTCGTTGTATTTCCACATGTAATTGGCAACATCATTTCTTTCGAATGTTTTCACTCAATAAAATATTTCAAGAAAGAAAAGGAGAAAAAATAACTTTGTGTGGAGTGTAAAAAGTAAGCAAACTTAAAGCCTTAAACCAGTTTAAATTTGAAATGATAGCCTACTTGATGACGACAAAACGCGTAATTGATCTCTATCAGCCTTGGCAAAAATGTGATCGTGCGCCGAGCCACTGTGTAACCTGCAACGTGCATAGCACCTATGGAGGGAGGCGTACACCCTAAGGGGAAGTGAAGCAACTGTCTGACTTATTAACGGATTTTCATTTTCCTTACGTCAAGCACTTAAGTATAATTTTATACAGTATTAGGTTCCAAACTAATGCTTAGTACGTGTAACGAAGAAAGAAATGAACAAGAAAACATAGGACACATTATCACAACCTAAAATTAACTTTCTTCTGAATGTCTCTGCGACAGAATTTCAAAATCAGGAATTATGTCACTTACTGCCAGTCGTAGTTGATCGCGAAGGTACTGTATTTGTCTGTCAGTCGTGATCTTAATTTGGTTTTTACTATTTTCACTGTTGAAAATCATTTTTCACAAACGTAAGTTGTAGCGAACATGGCTTCAACGGAGGAAGCGAAAGAACGAAGCTTCGGAGATTTATTTTTTGGCAAAGATTTGGAAAGCTTTCATTTAACATCTCATTGTAAATCTGTGGGTTTAAATTGAAGATCTAACCGTATTATTCGAACATCTGCTGAAGAAGAATCGACATACAGAGATAATAATTACTTACTTACTTACTGGCTTTTAAGGAACCCGGAGGTTCATTGCCGCCCTCACATAAGCCCGCCATTGGTCCCTATCCTGAGCAAGATTAATCCATTCTCTATCATCATATCCCACCTCCCTCAAATCCATTTTAATATTATCTTCCCATCTACGTCTCGGCCTCCCTAATAATAATAATAATAATAATAATAATAATAATAATAATAATAATGATAATGATAATGATAATAATGATAATGATAATGATAACGATAATGATAATGATAATAATAATGATAATAGTAATAATAATAATAAATAACCTTTTAATGTTTCATGGGTGACATGTAGTATAATGCCGTTTTATGTTATACTACCGTTTTCCTCGTAATACTTGTGAAGAAATCATACATTTAATATTCTCTTCATATTGGCAGCAAAGAAATATGTCCTTACATCCTTTTTTTGTAGAGGTACACTGGCTCGCAGAACTTCTGTCCGATATACTGTACAGTTTTTCTCGTTCTTAAGTTGGTATTTGTACTCATTCTAGGAGAGTAACGTAGGCAGCAGGTAGTCTCCCCGCAGGTAACAAACCATCCCTCCTCACAACAGAAAGGTTGAACCAAGCTACTTAGGCCCAATTGTATAAAACTCCCTGACTAAAGATCAACTTTGTTCGAAGATCGAAAAGTAAACCGAGTTCAGACACTTCTTCTATTGTATAAAAGTTTTCTGCGATCAAATTACCTTGGTTCAAATGCAATCCAAGTTCACGTGAAAAGGATTTGGCAACATCGCATAAACAGGTGAAATACGTGATGCGCGGACCATGTTATACTGGTTTGTTCAATGTTGCCAATCTAGCGATTTTAACTCTTTTTCAACAACAATTTCTTTTAACTTTTATATTGCTTAAATAGGGATTTAGTGACCTTTTTAGCACCCCATAGTGACAAAATTTAATCTTTCTTTGTTGATAATTAGAAATCTAGCGACTTTACAACTACTTTTTCGCGACTTTCCGTATTACACTCTGTTGGAGACACTGTTTTTTTTTTTGCAATGTAAATAATGGCGGACAATAAGAAGAAGGTTGACTATTCTCCGAGTTGTTATCATGTTATGGTGTTTGATACTGCTAAACATAATAAAGCTTTATAAAACGACAATTTCGTTTAGTAATACGATTAATTGAACATTTATGAATGTACCTATCATATCCATTAATAATTAATGGTTGTTATAAACATAATATAATTATAGGTTATGTTATTTGATGCTGCTGAACACGATAGAGCCTTATAAAATATAAGAGTGTTTGTGTATTAAGGCAAGAAATTGAAAGAAATATATATAAATGTACTTAACATATCTATTAATATTAATAATAATGGATATTTTATTTGCACAATCTGTCATATATTTCGAACAGAAAAGAAATAACTGAACTTGGATCATCTAACTTAATCGGAGAAATTTCTTCAGTCAAAGTTGACTTTGGTTTGAGACAAATTAATCTCAGATTAGACTTTATACAAAACAAAATTCCAAGTTCAGCTGAAACAAGGATCAATTTAACCTCTGATCTAAGATTAAATGGTTTATACAATCGGGCCTTAGTAAACTTAAAGGGAATATGTTCACATAGTGGTGTAGTGATATAGATAAATTTAATAAACGCGGCGTTTTGTAGCTCCTCCTCACGCCACGGTTCTTTGCATTATAATGCGCCTATAGCTTATTTTTCTTTGGTTGTTGTCATGGTAATAACATTGCGTTAATAAAATTACATTGATTAAAAGTGGTACTGACAATCAATAGATTAATATTCTAAAAAATCGGGTAAATAATTTAATTAAGACAAATTTTTATGAGTATATGTATAATTTAAAACTTGATTGTCAATTATATCCCGTAGGATACAGCAGTTTAATTTATATTTTGCACACATAAAAAAGGTTTGAATATTACTCTCATATAGTAATGGAACGAAAATGTGGATTTAACGAACTAAGAAATAAGCAAAGCATACAGAAATAGCAAATGTGTGTGCCTTCAACACCAAACATGATATTGGTACCATATCTGATGTGTAGATGGAGGAATTGTCCTTTTGAAAAAAATATAATTATATCAGGTTGCAACATGCGTATGCTAGGTGTCATATGTATTTTCCAGTATGTGGATATAATGCTGGGAAGTCAAATTCTCTTCAATTTCACACAGATTTTTACCTCATAACTTGGAAATCCATCCCCAAACAGCGACAGAAGTACGTCCACTGCGTTGTGTTGTGGTTACATATTCTGGCCGGAACCTTGTGGACCCAATAGGACGAAATACCTGATTGGGCTCATGACTGATGTTTGAGAAAATCTTTTAATCTGAAAATATTACATTTTCCCATCAATATTCATAATATTCTTGTCAAAACGCGATGTGATCTATTCTAAGTTTATGATCCAACTTGGTATTTGTATGTGCAGGGAAAATTAAACATTTTCCTGGAATATTATATTATAATACTCAAGAGAAATAAACATGTTTTAAACATTTCGGTGTAAAATAGACTAGTGTTTTATTTCTGTCGGTTACATATAACGTTACTGCTATAAAAGGTTGTCTTTGGTTCGATTAGCTAGGTACAGTATATACCTGCAAATCAGAGTTCAAATACCTCCCTTCCCAGGACGACGTGTGGAGTGGGGTATGTAGACATATTGCCAACATAATATCTCACAAAGTTCACTTCCACATTATTTAATAGGACAAAAGTTTTGCGAGCCAGTGTACTCGTACATGGTTTCGAGAGAGATATTGCGACGATATGCCACTCGCAGGTCAGAGACAAATACAAGTGGAATGGAGTTTGACTTCATCGAGTGAGAGAGCGGGGGTTGGGGGAGGTACGAAGCAAGAGAATTGCATAGGTAGCATTGCGAGCCACAATGTGCTCGCGAGTCACATTTTCACCACCGCTGATCCATATTATTAGTAAACAGAGAATGGAAATAAATTGTACGGTGAGGAGCCAGTTTACACAAATTTTAGAGTAAAGGGAAGGACAGAAAAATAATTATAATCTGCAGAAGCTTATTGGTTTGCGCAGGCATTCCAAGGACATGTTCAAGGTTACGAACTGTTGTCTATCAACGTGCACTTTGCGAGCGCTGTTGTTTGAGTGAGCGTAAGAGGAGACATCATTAAGGGTCGTACGTTGTACAGGAAATAAATTACTACAATAATATAATGTTAATATAATCTATACATAGCCCCACTAGAATCATTTATTTAAGAAATTCATGTTTCGACATTGAATTTAGCTTATATTTCTTTGGAGGTGTACTTAAGAATTATTTCAAATTATAACATATATTGACTTTTTAAACGCCCTCACTGCTGCGAAGGAGTGTTGCCATTCGTTGGCAGAGGTATTATATTCACTGCGACGTTGCAATTTCTTCTATAAACAAATTTGATTTCCCACTAACTAAAAAGAAATAACGCAAAATGACGAAGGGAAATTCTGTTTGTTGCGATATGCATCGAAAAAGAAAAACTCAGTGCGCAGAAACCAGCGAGCGTGACTGTCTCGCGCAGATGACGTATGCTCCCGTTCCCAGCATGCAGGGGAGTAAGAAGGGTATAGCATGCGCGCCGCGAGGAGTCCGAACTGAGTTTTCCTTGTAGTTTACCTATAGCGATCTACTCTGTTGACTGTCATTGAACTATTTGCGCTGTGTATATACTGGTAACATATGAGCCATTCAGAGCAGAAGTGGTGTAAGTCAATTTTGACTTACACCACTTTTGCTCTAAACAGCTCATATAAACTAGGCTAATGATTCGGTCGTTATTATACAAATTTAAATGACATTAATATATATTTTGCCTGTAAATGTATATACGAAGAACAGGGATTGAGAGAGAGCGAGAAAAAAAAAACAAAGATAAAGTAGGAATTGTATTTTGTATATTATTTATTTGTGTCGTTCAGAGCAAAAGTGGTGTAAGTCAAAATTGACTTACACCACTTCTGCTCTGAAAGGCTCATATAGGCACTAATATGCCTGGGTTAAATCCAAAATCTCTCCGCAGTGCATATAAAGAGAAGGCATATGTCACTGTCGATAGTGTTTCGTCTGTCGGATGGGAACGTTAAGCCTGGCGGCTCCCTTGGTGCTATTCGACAGGAGTAGGCTACGTGCCGGCACCGGGTTTCCTCGCACATTTCCTCACCCTAGTACACGACGTAACTCTTCAGAGATACACATCATTAGACAGTGGATGCGGGATGACTTAAAGAAAAGTGAAGTTGCAAATCAAGATTTCAAGAAAAATTGTTCCGGGGCCGGGCATCGAACCCAACAGAGCATTGGTACGTTAAACCAAAGGTCCCGGGTTCGATGCCCGGCCCCGGAATAATTGTTGCCTCGAAATTATTCAAAAGTGAAGTTGTTTCGTATCAGTATATGGCACGTGCCGCGTCGTCCGTCTTTTGTGTACCTGGCGAGTACAGCAGCGTACATAACGAAGGAACCGCGGTCCACATTGCAACGCAATGTGTGCAGTTGTGTTATCCTGCTCAAGTATTTAGTACGAGTTGAATAGTGTAGTGCTCATCCATTCATAATGTCGAAGTCAAAACGTTAAATTCGCTTAGAGATATGAAATGCAATTAAGAAGTATGAGAGTGACATTTTATGTATTAACGAAGACAATATCGTGTGTAATGTATGTAAAATTGAAATAAAAACCAGAACAATCAGACTATAGAGAAACATTGCAACAGTACATCGCACAGGAAATGCGTTGAAATGAAATCTGAGGAACCATCTACATCATCATCATCATCATCATCATCATCATTTAGTTGTGCGGGTCAAAACGACAAGTGAAACAAATATTCCTCTATTTCTCTAAAGAAATTGAGCGATCCCCATGTTAGAGTTTTTCTTCAGAAATTCTCTCGATACAAAAACTGTTTAAGCGATAGACGAAGACGATTCAGCTTCGAAAACTTACGAGAATATATCGTCGTTTACTGCAACGCTGGTAATTGCATCAATGATGACGAGGACTGAACTTGTAAGGTATGTGCTACACTGCTACAATACGTTATTTTTCTTTTCCTTCTGACTGTACGGAGATACAGTAGCATGTTGACGTCATCTGTTCACGTTTAAAAACTGTTGAGCCAATGGCCTGAATGAAAAAAATGTAAAATATAATAAATGTGCACCTACATTCAACGATAAGTCATCCCGCATCCACTGTCTACACATCATGCATAACATGCAACTTGAAAATTGTAGGGCTCTGAGTTCTGCAGTCACAACTGGCCTACGTCTATGTTCATGATACAACGGAGTGGGCTATGGAAATTCAGCTGCAATTCTTCAGATGTAGTGATGTCTGTTGTGTAAACTAGACTTTTTGCATAACTACATACACAAAAAACAAAAGGATTTGAATCCGGTGATGTAGGTACAGGTCCTCCTCTACCTATCCACCGTTCACCATATCGCCTGTTTAAACATCGTCTCACACTTAGAAGGAAATGAGATGAGGAGAATGCTGCATAAGTATGAAGCATTGATGTTGCCGGTTTAGCATATCCAGGCGCTCGGTTCACTGGCGGCCCCAACCAGGAAAAAAATTGCATTAACTCGTAAACGGTTGAATTGCGGATCCGTGTTTACTGAAACTTTTTTTTTTGCTGCTTTTGTTTTTATTTGTCATTTCTAATTTTTTTCGCCATCACTTTCGAAACACGCTGTATTTGAATTGAAAATGACTATTGAGAGGTTTATTATTTGGAATATTTGAGCGTATGGCTGGATTATAAGTGGTAGAAATAAACACTTGTCACGCGTTTGTTGTTGACAATTACTTCCTTGGGAAGATGTCTATTAGGATGTTGAGGGAAGAATTAAACAGTCCAATTGCTAATTAGTGCATTCGGAAATGAACTAATTGTTTTATGCTTTCTCTGAAATAAGCGACGTAATGAAGAATTGGGAACGAGGCTATGATTTATTGCTTTGTAGAATGCTCGGAAGAACTGCTTAGTTGACTGAGGGAAGAATAATTTCTCTAAATAAAATGTAACTAGTCCGTGGTTTTCGCTTGGAGTATTTTCCGGCAGCTCATATTTAAAACATTTTCGATACTATACTACTACATAGACAAATTATAGGATTCTTAAATGGTATGGCAATCATAAGATCCAGCCTCGAATGTGATTAAGTCAAGGTACAAGCAAGATGTCTTATGACCCGTTCTGTTTCATATTTTGTAATGATATTGAACTGACATTAGACACAGGTACAGTACGATTTAGTCCTGACAGTCGCCGGCAATGTGCGCCTGGGTCGGGCGAGTCCATTTAGTTACGCCAAGGGGTGTTTGGGTTAGTCACTCGCTTGCCTTCGGAGCGATCGGATGTCATGCGTGCGGTAGAGCGTTGTGTATCTCGTACAGTTAAGCTGTGCTGCATTCCTTTACCGACCGCTCGGCCTTATCACTACTCCGGAGCTCTTCCCACTACTCCTATTATATTCTCTCTTTCGCGTCGCTGAGCTGTCAGGACTAAATAATCGGTTTCTTTCTGAATAGAAAATGATATTTTCCTGGGTGTAAGAACGAATGCTCTTCTGTAAAATGTTGATGCTATCCAGTTGCCTGAGAGTTAGAAATTGATCTTGCCTGGATGTAGCTCAATTACCTTCCGATTACGGTTAATGATTTATTTGGTCAAGTCCGATTACCTACCAGTTAGAAATTTATGTTCTATAGTCTCTTGCTATGTTGCTTTGCGATTAGAAAATGGTACGAAACAAAATTCTGTGGCAGACAATTTAGTCGATCCTATCCACGATGAAAGGCGTAGCGGTTATGTTATTGGCTTATGTCACTACAAGGAAACTGATGTAAACATAGACAATGTACAGCTTTGCAAACACTAAGATCTGTTGACTTCATTCTACCATTATGAAGTCCTGGCGTGCAGCCGAATGTTAAAAATTTTCCGCAGACAACTGCCCAAAGAGATTGGTATCTTCCAGAACGGAGGGGGGGGGGAAGTAAAACTAGAAAACTAGTACGCTAATTAATATGGGGTTGTTAAAAATCAATACACTCCTCTGTGAAAATGAGATTTATGTAGCCTATAATAAAAGAATAAGGTCTACTCATACACAATGCGAATATAAACCTCAAATGAGGAGTCTAGTATTAAAGACGGACAGGAGTAATTTTTATTATTTTGTCAGTAGAACCATGTTCTTATTTCGTTGCGTTAACTTATAGTAGGCCTATACACCTGTGAAGTAACGGTTACCGTGTCTGACCGCGAAAGGAAGTGGCCCGGGTTCGAATCCTAGTCGGGACAAGTTACCTGGTTGAGGTATTTTCCTGGAGTTTTCCCTCAACCCAATATGAGCAAATGCTGGGTAACTAGAGGTGTTTGATTCCGGACTCATTTCACCGGGATTATCAAATTCATTTCATTCAGAAGCAAAATAACTTGACATGTTGATACAGCTTCGTAAAATAAAAGATATCATTTTTGTTCGGCATATTGGTAACTAACGAAATAATTTAGGTCTCTACTTAGAAATATTTGTTCAAAGCACTTTAAAACATACCTAAAATGACATTGTCCACTTTTGAAACTAAGATCGATTTTCGTCCTTTTTTGAAACAAACGAAAATGCAAGTGTCCAGTTTTGAAATTCTCAACCCAAAATCAGGACAATCCTATGGAAGTTATAATTTTATTCTAAACTAATGTTTAACTTCAACTATATATCACTCGTTTCTGTCTGATTCTCAATATAAATATTAAATGTGTTTTTTTTCTATTTTCCTCTTTCTTTTTTTTTTCCTTGTGTGTTAGTTGTCGGTCTGAATTAAGTTAATTAGTGTATTTAGTAAACTGTCTTTGTAAATTATATGTTATATTATTGACTAAGACCACACGAGCCTGGCTGTCACGATAGAGGCTAGAAACATTTTTTAGTGTATACTTTTGATTTTGTACTCCCTTTATTAACATAAAAAACTGAAAAATTTAGAAAATTTCATTTAGACTGTTATTTCTATTAAATTCCTTAGTTCTTATTTTACTACAATTCTGCACATAACTTGTGGTTCATTTAAAGTGTCTTCAAAATGATCGTATTAATCATGAATCTTTAAATTTGTGTGAGAACTGGATTACAGTATGCCTACTATATCACTGAAAACGGAGCTTTTCCTTTCACTCACTTTCCAGGTGTTTATTTAATAACTTTTGAACATCCACAAGTTTCTCCGGGTTTACTTTGACTCCTATTGTAACTGGTGATATATTTTACACTCGTTTTTCTTTATTACGTTTCTATTGCTCAGGATTAAATTTACGTTTTCTAGTGAGTTAAGGTGTACTCTACAACGTATTGCGCTCCATACTGAACTCAATCTGCCCCAAAATCCTAATATTTTATTAAAATTTCGATATAGCAGGGAACAGAAACATTGAAACACTAAAACGCGTCAGAATATAAATATTAACTGGTCATCATAACGGTTTTAAGCCATATCCAGCAGTCAGATTGGCTGAAATAGTCATGTCCACATTTGAAAGAAAGGGTGCATGGAAGTTTCCGATTATGAAAGTAACAACATATTTTAACGTTCACAAAAACATGTAAATATCAGTTTCTGAAATAAAAGGACCAGAGATTTGGAAAAAGCGTGAAGAATACTATAAAGGTCGATCCTTAACTAAATTTTTATAAAAGTGACATATGTCCGTCTTTGATATTAGGCTCCTCCAATTTTGTCCATCAATCATTAATAGTCTCTTCTTGAGACTTTGTATAGCTTTGAGATGAATACTCTGCGAGATGTTGAAGTTTCTTAAGGCGTTTGTAAACATCTTCTATTTTGTGTACCTTATTCTAGCTAGCATAAATCAACTGTTTCATTTTTCAATTATGGAGAATATTGAGCATAAAAGTGTTAAAATTTAACCTCTCATTGTACGAACGTTTAAAAAGCATATTGCACATTTACAGGTGAGAAAATATCATTTTTGCCACTTGTAGAGATACACACTAGTTCGTTTAAATATTTTTAGGTCTGTATTTTCTTCGCATTAATATTCTCAAAACTAATTCTTTGCATTCATGGCTATTTAAATTCTGGCTGTGCTTTGTAGTATTGCAAAGAATAACGTCGTTCGTCGTGGGTATTCCTTCTTGTGCTTTCATCACTGAAACTCATTCTCTAATCATAGGGGATTGGATTATAGACACATACAAGCAGGTTATATGAATTAGTTTGAATGGAAGGAATAACATTTAGTTTTCTGAATGAAAAGCGTGTTATCATCGAAGGCATAGTCGGCCTCGGTAGCGTACTTGGTATAGCCACAGTCTAGTATATACAGTCACGAAGCTTGAGTTGTGAGGGTACTAGAAACAATAGACTGTGCCGATACTATTTCGCATTGTCTATAATGAGACAATATTAGCGATCCTAGTGGTTAGCAACTATCTATGGATGCATATTTACTGCGTATTAAGCTTCGTGACTGTATATACTAGACTGTGGTAGAGCTCTGGTATTGTATGCTCGAGGTTGCGGGTTCGATCCCGGCCCAGATCGATGGCATTTAAGTGTGTTTAAATACGACAGGCTCATGTCAGTAGATTTTCTGGCATGTAAAAGAACTCCTGCGGGACAAAATTCCGGCACACCGGCAACGCTGATATAACCTCTGCAGTTGCGAGCGTCGTTAAATAAATCATAATTTAAAAATTTTTTCAAAGACATACACAATAACAACCATATTTTATTTAAACCATGTATAGCATACATTATGGAATATTTTTGCACGTTTTTCAAATATTTTATTGATTTCCATAGTGGATAATATATTAAAACATGAAATCTTATAAGAAACATGTGACATATTTTGAGCACACACAAATAATGAATTGAATTAATTTTGGAATTAGATTGGTTCTAACACTTGAACAATATGTTACATCCGAGTTTTTTCGACGGAGGTACTCAATTCTAGAAATAAGAAATAACACAACCTTATAAAATAGTTTATGTCGTAACAGATAATTGTCAAATAACCATAGGTGGTACGTCCTGAGCGTTCAATGGCTCAAAGTACACTTAGGAAAAAACAAGGGAAAACAATAAAATTGTTTAAATAAATTTATTTATAATTTACACTATCATTCTTTGCTTCTTGCTCATCTTTAATAAGTTTACTTGCGGCTCTGATGTATTTTTGTGGTATGAAAACCTATGAACCACAGAGATCGAATACCTACGTGCTTGTAAGCTTCCGAGACTCATTTTCTCCTCTGAAGCTCGCCGAGCCAGATTAGGGGCTTGCGTGTGGGGCAAGAGCCAAGGAGAAATGCTAACCAGCATGTTTATACTTCAAAAATACATAAATTTGTTGCACAACTATTGAAATGGCGTTTATTAAGTTAAATATTTGAAAGAGCAAAGTTATGTCAATACAAATGACACGAATCATGGAAGCTGTAGTAGAACAATGAAATACGTACAAACAACACCAATTGATGAGCAGAAAAGCGATAAATTGAGATTGAAGAAACCGCAGGCTGTGAACTCAACCTTGTTGTTCTCGAGTTGTAGCATAAAACTCTCTACTTCAGACAGGACTCTGTGATCAAGATTATCCCATAACATCAACTTCAGGACTTGTGCCACAGATGCATTAGACTCTTCAGCAGCGATATGACAAGCTGCAGACATTTGAAAGAGGAACTGGAAAGAGTACACTAATCATGATAGCTGTAGTAGAACAATGAAATACGTACAAACAACACCAATTGATGAGCAGAAAAATGATAAATTCAGGTTGAAGAAACCACAAGCTGTGAACTCTACCTTGTTGTTCTTGAGTTGTAGCATAAACCTCTCTAGTTCAGACTGGACTCTGTGATCAAGATTGTCCCGTAACATCAACTTCAGGACTTGTGCCACAGATGCATTAGATTCTTCGGCAGTGATATGACAAGCTGCAGAAATTTGAAAGAGGAACTGGAAAGAGTACACACTGTATATAATGATTATAATTAAGCCCCAAGTGTGGTCAGAATCTTTCTTGATGTAGGAGATAATGATATACAAAAATCCTAAGACTGCCATAAGAAACCTGCACGATGTAAGTAGTACCGAAAGGCCAAACAGAGAGTTAATGTGTCTAGAGATGTCAAAAAGTTTACTGTATATGATTCTTAATTCCCTTATCTGCTGATGAATAGTCGTACCTTTCAGTACAGGTATCAGTGAAGAATTATTACTTTCAATGTTAATGAAACAGACACTGTCAACTGATGGTTTTATATACCTTCGACTACTTATGTCTAAAAACTGCATAATGCTGTTCAAGTATGCGTATCTGCTTTTTAAAGCCATGACAGTGTTTACGAACAGAATAGTTACAACCAAATTTGAAACTGTAATCAAATTGATAAATATCATAATTGCTCTCCATACAAAAATGTTTCTACTTCTGGAATAGACTGCAGGAAATATAAGTTCATAAATGCCAATGAAAACAGTCAGATGTGTGACAAGGTATACGAAATGTTTCCTGTACACTTGCAAGGCCTTTTTTCTCTCAAACAACATCTCATCCAGTTCGTTCAATTCTATGATTATCTTTGGAAATGTACGTCTTTTGAAGATGCCGATGTTCACCAACGAACAGAAATAAACTAGATACCCGATGTTTCTGAAAATAAAGTTAGTTATGTCTATAGTAAATCGGAATTTTGCATTTTGCTGCGCTAAAATTGTTACGCACAGTGCTGCCAACATTAATATTATCCACACGACAGTCCACCACAAACCGGAGTATTCCACAACATAAACTAGTTTTCCACTCTTTTTCTGTTCCTTGAAGGAATAAGGCGATATTCCTATAAATTTACACAAGTAATGAATAGGTTTTATAGAGGAATATATGCTGTTGACTTGTATAAAACGCGCCATTTCTAGTTGTATGTTTTATTCTCGTTAATGGAATTGCAACTAATCGTGAGTACATCGTTTTTTAATGTTCTATATATTCTCGAGTATGAAAATGTGCGCAGTGCGAACTGAGTGCGCTTGTAATATTCATGATTACAATCATAATAAAATATTAATGACTTAAATGCATGTTAGCCGTTGTATATCTTTATCTCACAAAACGTAGATGTATTCTTCTTCCGTAGTTACTGAAGATTTTAGTAATTCAATGCCACGAAAATAAAATGTATAATATTTGAAAACCAGGCACTAAAATTGTTATCAAAGTTATCGCGTTTTTTTATATTATTCGAAATATTCAATACTTCATATAAAATAATAACGCCTTTATTGCATTTACTTAGTTTTACCAAATATTTGTAACGTTTCGATTTTAAATAGTCTTTATTCTTTCTGAACAAATTCATTTCCTCTTGACAGTGAAATGATATTACGAATAATAACATATTCTAGAACTTCTATCATTCTTTAGTATGAGACAATACATTTGAATTGGCATGATGACTTTTAGTTTCTTAAAAATAGATATCTCGGGAAGTAACACATTTCTTTCGAAGGTCTATGTATTTCTGGAATGCATATCCTCGAAGATTGTCACAAATTTCAATAGGATAATGAAATAGTGTTCCTTCTGACATAACTTACGCCCGTATGTACATTCACGTTTCAGGCCGTCCTTGAGATTGTCTTGAGAAAACTCCACAGAATTCGTATGCACATTCAAATTCTTTAGGCATGCTTGAGATTTAGACTGCCAATGAGAGAACTTGAGACAATCTCAGTCGTCTGTGAGAAAAAATTGCTGTTATTTGAGATGAATATAGAGTTTATTTTATTTGAAATGAAGATGATATTTAACACGAGTAATGGTTGCCAAAATATATTTGAGAGACAGTGAAAATCCACTAGAATTTTTCAGTGAAGAGCAGTTTTAAAAATACTACAGATTCACAAAGGACACAGTCCTAATTATATTTTTATTCCATTACGGTTGAAGGACTGAGGGCAGTCGTGGTATTCCTATTCTGAGAAGTCTGCAACTCATGACAGCCCTAAGATTTTATGTAGTCTATCATGAGATTTTCAAGTGAGTGTAACTGAATCCTTTATCATAATTAAGCAAGACATGAAACTTTATCCCAGTGTATTTGTTAGGTTTTAATAGCCAAATTAGCTTGTTATAAGTTCGGTATTTTTAATAATACGAAACAATGCACGATCGTAAACAATGCTAATTCGCGAACACTGATTAAGACAGAGCAACGTATATTACCTTTTTATTCAGCCGGATAAGGTGATCTAAATTTTATATCAACAACTTTTTTGATTCTTTGACTTAAGTGATTATGCGATGAAAGAGTAATGGAACGGAGAAAAATTCCCTCCGGCGCCGGGATTTGTACCCGGGTTTTCAGCTCTACGTGCTGATGCCTTATCCACTAAGCCACACCGGATACAACCCCGACGTCGGAAAGAATCGTCTCAGATTAAGCTCCAACTCTTGGGTTCCCTCTAGTGGCCGCCCTCTGCACTACGTCATAGATGTCTATGAACGTAGGACCGAAGTCCACACATGTGCTGAGGTGCACTCGTTATGAGTTATCTGCATGGAAACATCATATGTACTTCGGTACTTAAAATCTATATATATATATAATTTGAACTGGTAATGGAAATTACGGGAAAACGGCTGAACGGATTTTAATAAATGGCCCCTCATTTTGAAGCTTGGAACCTAAAGTTTTTCGGAAAATTAGTAGTTTTCAGTGAAATGTCAATTTTTCTACATAATTTTTCTATTTTCCAAAATCCATCTGTTGTCAATTTTGAGAACTAATTTTATTCAATCACGGCCGACTTGATTGAATTTCAGCACAAAACACACACTACAATAAACAATAGGCTATTACACGAAGACCATGACCTGCAGACTGCCGACATATTTAGAGCTCAATTCAATTTGTTTTTAAAAACTGATTCTGCAGTGTATAATTTTCTGAGTACAGCTGTGTATTGGATATTCAAATCTACGAAACTTGAGGTGGTTTGATGACATTATTACCATTAGAAATTAAATATTATTATGGTTAATATCATGATGCATCTATTTTTCATTAATTGTACATAATATTGATGCTATATTGATGACATGAAAGTGAAACGTTTTGAGGTTATGTAAGTAAATGTAGAGAATATCTTAATTTAGATCTTCATTTCTATAATTTACTGAGTGGCTGCTATATATAGCTACAAAACTTAAGTAAGATAATAATATTGTTATTAAAAATCAAATATTTTTATACTTATTAACCCAGTGGGGTTAGGTCTTTTTCATATATTTAATGGCGGTGTAGTTTAGATATTGATATGTGTCATTGTCTTCAGTAATGGCTCGAGAGAGCGCAAAAATTACAGTTCCTAAGGAAAGATCGAAAGGTATTACTTACTGATAAAATAAGAGGCCTAGAAAATTTTGTAGTCTCCCGATCATTTCAGCAAGATCTCTTAGTAGGATAAAATGATTTTACGCTCTACATTTCAAGTTCTATATGCAGCAGCTATACGAAAATGCTATTGTTCGAAAGCTCAGCAAACCTGACTTTTTTTTTTTTAATTTTGCCTACAATCCACAATGACCTGAAATAGCTACTGCTATCGTCCTGACATTGATACTTGCGTTTTCGCGTTGAAACTCAAAAACTGAAGTTGGATAGGTTCAAGGAAAAGTATTTGGTCTAAAAAAATCCATTCAGAGGGAGTATGTTTCATTATTATGGAAGCAAATAACTATCAAAAAGACAAGTATTCTTCATTGAAAATAAACATGAAACATTTTTATTTGAACGTCTAACGAACTTAGTTTGCAGCAGTATTTGCTGCACAAGCCACTAGTAATATATATATATATATATATATATATATATATATATATATATATATATATATATATATATTTGATATGCGTAAATCACTTCGTGATTTAAGACGGCGCTTATTCCGTCGGACCCCGGCCAACTAGTCACTCATAACGAGTGCACCTCAGCACATGTGTGGACTTCGGTCCTACGTTCATAGACATCTATGACGTAGTGCAGAGGGCGGCCACTAGAGGGAACCCAAGAGTTGGAGCTTAATCTGAGACGATTCTATCCGACGTCGGGGTTGTATCCGGTGTGGCTTAGTGGATAAAGCATCAGCACGTAGAGCTGAAAACCCGGGTTCAAATCCCGGCGCCGGAGGGAATTTTTCTCCTTTCCATTACTCTTTCATCGTATGATGACGCAGAATGTCTGCATGGAAATATCATATGTACTTCGGTACTTAAAATAATATATATATATACATATATATATTAAGTGATTATACCTTCATCTGTCACGCAAGTGGTCCGGTTTGAGTGTCTTTCAGGCCTGGGATTTTTCATTTAAAAATTCATTGTGATACTTGAAACGTATACTGTCGCAGTTGGAGTTCTTCTAGGGGATCTGCTGTGTCACCATATTAGGCATCTTCATCATTCCGTCAACATTTCTCCATTCCACCATCATTCCACAGCATTCCTCGATCGCTGGTTGGCGACGCACGGAGGAGGCTGGCTTACGTACGAGTGGGGTTCCTTCTCGAAACCTTTGTACGCAGAAAACCTTAGTATATTCAGCCAGTGTGGGTTTGGGAAGGTCCCTAGCTTGATGATAAACGCAATAGGTTTTTAAGGTCTCAGTGCTGCGTGGTAGTTCTCCATCTCTCACAAAATTCAGTTCAATTCAGTCACTGCATCCTGCATACTATGTTAGCAACTTTTTGGTGTAGGCCTGTCACATCTGTTTTTGCTGGAGGAAAACTTCAGTAGTGAGGAAACTCCTAAATAAATACAGAAAACAATACGATTGCAAAAAAGAACATTTTGATTAAATACAAAGAAGATTTCCTAATTATCAATTGAAGGGTTGAAGGCCATAGTGGGCCAAGCGCCATTTATTAAAAACGGAGAAAGCAAGGGTTAAAGTTAAGTGAATACCATAGTTTAATGAAGATTGACATATGATTTAGTTTTAATGTGTATACTTTATATCATTTGCTATATGTTTCCATTGAATTATGGTAATAACTTCATTTTAAACCTTGTAAATGGCGCTTGGCCCACTGTGGTTCTGAACCTTCAATTATGACTTAAGAAACTGCAGGTGATCCAACACTGATTACACTTGAAGCTCAGTGTCAGACTTTAAAGCCGGGAGACGATGCTATCTAAAGTAAGATAAAAATGAAGAGAACATTTTTAATTTCATTTGCAACTTTACAATTAAATCTATATGACTTCATTTTCTTTATTAATTATTTTTTAGAAAATATGACGACTTATAGAACACAAGACTCTCCTTACAATTTGAATGATTGCGATTATTTTAAAATTCTTATTTATTGCGGAGGAGACTTTAATTAATAAAGTACCATCAGTTTTGTTGCATCTGAAGTAAAACTACAAAATATGAACAAATTACACCTAGAGTAGAAAACAGAAATGGTAGATTCATAGTGAAGACACCACAGGCTGTGAACTCTACAGTGTTGTTATTCAATTGTTCCATTAGCATCTGGAGTTCAGACTGAACACTACAATTAAGGTTTTCTCGCAGCATCATCTTCTGAACCTGTGCCACAGATACATTAGATTCTTCCACCATGATATGACATATTACGATCATTTGCACCAAGAACTGGAAAATGTAATCAATGGATATTGTTGCTATAGTCAAATCAATCGTGTCTTCAACGTCTTCCTTGAAATGTTGGAGCATTCGGTACAAATAAGCTATCACTGCCAAGAATATCCGGCAAAATGTAAGAAGAATAAAAACCGCAAAGAAAGCGTTCATGAGTTGTGATATATCGTAAAGTTTACTATACACAATTTTCAAGTTTTTAATTTGAGTAAAGATGTTCGCATCTTTGAACATCGGTGTCATGGATGATTTGTTTTCAACATTAATAACACTAGCATTATCAGTTACTGGTGGCATATTCCTACCACTGCACAAGTCAATTAACGGTATAATTTAGTTCAAATACTTGTATCTGCACTTCAATTTTAAAATAACACTCACATATAGAGTTATCACCATACTGGTAATAACTACGAAATTGCTTGATATCAACCCTTTTAATACCCACACGCACATGCTCTTGATCTGCATGCATATCAAACCGATTAAAGCTTCGTAAATTCCAACGACTAAATGAGAAAGAATGAATAGAAAGTTTCCATTGTAAACCTGCGTTGCTTTTTCTGGCTCAAATAGCATTCCATCCACTTCACTTATTTCTTCGAGTATCTGTGGAAATTTACGTCTGTTGGCAATTTCTATGATCACCAGTACCCAAAAATATATTATACAGGGTGTATCATGAGGTTTTCCCCTGTTTATTGAGGTGATTCCTGGTGTTATTTGGAACAAAAAATGTAAATACAGTAATGGGGTGACATTCATAATTAAGGAGTTACTGCAATTTGAAAAAAAAAAACATCAGAAAAAAATTTTTATTTGAGGATGTCACTGACAAAAATGGAAATCATAGTTAGAACGCAAACAAGTGTTTCATTCTATACCAGTCTGTTGCATGTAGAGTGTATTTAAAGCAAATGTTCAAAATTGCCTCCCTGCATCTGAAGGCAAAGATTCGCACGGGTGTGAACCGCGCGTGTAGCATTTCGTAACTTCACATGTGAACAGCGACTGCAGTATTAACAACGTGCTTGTTGTTTTGGGAACGAACCACTCGCTTCGCTTATCTACTGCTTACTGTTTGATCGTTGCAGTCCTCCCTCCACACATTGTTAGTCCTGCCCAAACATGTCTAGCGCTGCATACACCATGGCGTGTTTCGAAAATCTGTTGGAACTCCTTAATTATGAATGTCACCCTATTACTGTATTTACACTTTTTGTTCCAAATAACACCAGGAATCACCTCCAATAACCGGGGGAAAACCTCGCGATACATCCTGTATATCCACTTATTTCAATAAAATAATTCGCAATTTGAAAAATATTTTTCTATGACGTACTTTCTATAACTGAAATTGTAATAGATAATGTTATTAACGTTGAAATTATCCACAACACAGTCCAGCACATTCCAGAATATTCTGTTCGGTAATATGATTTTTCATTATTTTGCACTTTTCAGAAAGAATATGGCGCAAATCCTAAGAACTTACACAAATAATGAGCTGGTTTTATGGAGGAATAAATGCTGTTAACTTTAAGACAACGCGTCATAATGAAGTGAAGTATCCTCTGCCCACAGTCTACTATATAGACCTACAGTCACGAAGCTTGAGTTTTGAGGGTGCTAGAAACAATAGACTGTGACGGTACTATTTTGCATTGCCTATAATGAGGCGATATTAGCGATCCTAGTGGTGAGCAACTATCTAATGTTTGCATATTTACTACGTATTGAGCTTCGCGACTGTATATACTAGACTGTGCTCTGCCCTTCATGGAAATTGGATCATTACTGAAACAAATGTTTGATATTTTGCTGGCGATGTATTGTAGCTTTCAGAATATGGTGTTTATAATGAGGAATGGCTTTAAATATTTATCTTCTCATTAGGAAGCTCTTCGGCCCTGCATAAAATTAATTTTTGCGAGTTTTTTATCTCACGAAATCTAAAACTGTTTGCACGTAGTGTATTTGCTGTTAAAGATATCTTTTATATAAGTTAATAGTCGGGTAACAAGCGTTATCATTAGTACTACATGTCTTATAATATGTGTCCAAAACTTTCTGCTAATGATAGTTTCGTTTATGGTTCATATCCTTAACCTATTATCCCAAAGACAGTATCTTTTATGGTTCATACCTTGAACTATTATCTCAAAGGCAGTATGGTTTACGGTTCATATCCTTAAACTATTATCCCAAAGACAGTATCGTTTATGTTTCATACATTGAACTATTATCCCAAAGACATAATTAAGGAATAGTTATTTATGCAACAAGTGTCAAGTGTTTATTAGGACTTTTCGCCTTATTATATTATCCTGGAGTCAATCCTGCAATTTGTACCTATTTTTATAAAGCACCCTGTATATCGATAATTTTTCGAATTCAATATTATCTGTGGAAAAATGACATTCTCACATCACTAGGGAACGTAGTTGAGACACCAAAACATTGCCTAGAGTCACCTACTGGTTTGAGGAACCCAAGATAAGGGATGATGTTAGCTGTTTACTTTACTGATGTACCTTCAGGGAGGTCTTTTCATTCGGAGTTTAATGGGTGCGGGTTTTGTATTGTTTATTGGATTCTAATAGGTTGTTTCGACACATTATTGATATTTTCTGTTTAAAAAATAAACCTTTCTTCAGGAGTTCAATTTTGATTTAGATAATTTAGGTAGTGTGAAGATATATTAAAATACCGCCAATAAAATCTGTAACTTGGCTGTGTTTGTAAAAGAATTCGGTTATGATTATCTTTCATCCAAGGATTAAAATACTGTATATCATGGTATAAAGTGTGCACGTTAGAAATAAAAGTACACACCTGTGGAGTAACGGTTAGCGCGTCTGGCCGTGAAACCAGGTGGCTCGGGTTCGATTTCCGGTCGGGGAAAGTTACCTGGTTAAATTTTTTTCCGGGCTTTTCCCTCAACCCAACATGAGCAAATGCTGGGTAACTTTCGGTGCTGGACCCCGGACTCATTTCACCGACATTATCACCTTCATCTCATTCAGACGCTAAATAACTTAAGATGTTGACAAAGTGTCGTAAAATAACCTACTAAAAAATACATAAAATTTAAAAAGCGCCGTGATTTATAAAAACTTTGTGACTCTAAAAGATACATCGAACATCTGAAATTGTTTATTATTTATTTATTATTTTATTTATTTAATCTGGTGGAGTTAAGGCCATCAGACCTTCTCTACCACACCACCAGAATACAAATAGACATATACAAGAAATAAATCATTGAGAAGAAGGAATTATGAAACGGTAGTAAAATTGCAGATACAAATACAAAAAAAACACAAATGCAAAAAATGAGAGAAATAATAAAAATATACTAGTAGGAAGATAAGATTACAATGGGTACAAAAGGTACTAATACAGTATATTGTTTAACTAACATATTACTGATTAAGAAAAATGATTTAATATCTAGAAGTAAGTACCTGACTGTGTAAATGTAAAGCGGAACAAAACAGTACCAATTTCGAAACATTTGCAATAAGTTAGTGTACTCAGGCTACTGCATTGCACTCTACGCAGTAAGAAAATGCTTAATGAGTTTGTTTTTGAACACTATTAAATTCCGACAGTATCTGAGCTCACTGGGTAGGGTATTCCACAACCGCAATAGCGAGATTGTGAATGATGATGAATACGATGATGTCTTATGTGTTGATATTGCTAGTATGCAGCTATTTTGCGTGCGTGTGAAGAGATTGTGATACAGTGACAGGTAACTGAAACGGGAGGCAAGGTTTAGGAGGAAGGTTTAGTGATTTAATTTCGGATAAGACCACTTTTTATTATAACTTGTATCTGATGTTGATATGTGCGAATATTCCGTTCCATAAACTTGAGAATCCACATTGTAAACACTTGATTGAAGAGTATACGTCTAGAATGTTGCCTACTCCAACACTCATGCCTACACAGTACTTACCCTCGTGCTATGAAATAATTTTAAATTCTATACGATCAGCTGTTGGTAACAAAGTGTCAAACTAAAACTGAAGAGTGTTCTTGAAAAAAAATTCTGCATTTTCGAAACACTGCGAAGTGCAATATGAATTAAATAGTGAACATAATACATCAGAGATGCGATGCTTACTAGTAATTCCGAGAACGGGCTTTTTTAAGCTCTCTCCATAGGCTAGAAAAAATTGTGACGATGTCGTATATAGTTCCTGGAGTAGCTCAGTCGGTAGAGCGTTCGCGCGCTAAACGAAGGGTCCCGGGATCGATACCCGGCCCCGGAACAATTTTTTCCTTGAAATTATTCAAACCTGCTTTACAGGGAGTTACTACCTGAAAGCCATATTTGCATAAAAAACAATATTGTTTTACAGTAACCTCTAAAGAAATAATGCAAAGTATCAGTCGACATGGGGGCCATAAACCTATTCCTCTTGAAATAATTCTGTACCTACTCTATAACAGAATACCTTACGTATTGTAAATTCAATCTTTACTTCGCCCGATTCGCACAGATAAATCTATATATATATATATATATATATATATATATAATTTGAACTGGTAATGGAAATTACGGGAAAACGGCTGAACGGATTTTAATGAGTGACCCCTCATTTTCGGAAAAGTAGTAGTTTTCAGTGAAATGTCAATTTTCCTACATAATTTTCCTATTTTCCAAAATCCATCTGTTGTCAGTTTTGAGAACTAATTTTAATGAATCACGGCCGACTTGATTGAATTTCCGAACAAAACACACATTACAATAAACAATAGGCTATTACACGAAGGCCATGACCTGCAGGATTGCCGACATATTTAGAGCTCAATTCAGTTTGTTATTAAAAACTGATTCTGCAGTGTATAATTTTCTGAGTACAGCTGTGTATTGGATATTCAAATCTACGAAACTTGAGGTGGTTTGATGAAATTATGACCATTAGAAATTAAATATTATTATGGTTAATATCATGATGCGTCTATTCTTCATTAATTGTACATAATACTGATACTATATTGATGACATGAAAGTGAAACGTTTTGAGGTTATGTAAGTAAATGTAGAGAATATCTTAATTTAGATCTTCATTTCTATAATTTACTGAGTGCCTGGTATATATAACTACAAAACATAAGTAAGATAATAATATTGTTAATAAAAATAAAATATTTTATACTTATTAAACCAGTGGGGTTGGGTCTTTTTCATATACTTAATGGCGGTGTAGCTCAGGGTAGGGACCAATGGCGGGCTAATGTGAGGGCGGCAATGAACCTCCGGGTTCCTTAAAAGCCAGTAAGTAAGTAAGTAAGTAAGTAAGTAAGTAAGTAAGTAAGTAAGTAAGTAAGTAAGTAATGGCGGTATAGTGTAGATATTGATATGTGTCATTGCCTTCAGTATTGGCTCGAGAGAGCGCAAAAATTACAGTTCCTAAGAAAAGATAAAAAGGTATTACTTACTGATAAAATGAGAGGCCTAGAAACTTTTGTAGTCTCCAGATCATTTCAGAAAGATCTCTTAGTAGGATAAAATTATTTTACGCTCTACATTTCAAGTTCTACATCCAGCAGCTATACGAAAATGCTATTGTTCGAAAGCTTAGCAAACCTGACATTTTTTTAACTTTTGCCTACAATCCATAATGACCTGAAATAGCTACTGCTATCGTCCTGACAGTGATACTTGCGTTTTCGCGTTGAAACTCAAAAACTGAAGTTGGATAGGTTCAAGAAAAAGTATTTGGCCTAAAAAAATCCATTCTGAAGGAGTATGTTTCATTATTATGGAAGCAAATAACTATCAAAAAGACAAGTATTCTTCATTGAAAATAAATCTGAAAAAAATTTATTTGAACGTCTAACGAACTTAGTTTGTACAGCATTTGCTGCACAAGCCACTAGTTTACTTAGATTGCTATCTACTGTCCGTCGAAGCAGTTATGTCGTAGAGTCATAGAAAGGGGGGAAACGACGTGACAGTTACTTAACGAGGTTCTTTTATTTAAATTATTTTAAACAGTTGTATAATATTATGTAGACGTCCAATTCCTGACTGCAAATGTTTTCAGAAAAGAGCTGACAGCCTGGCCACTAGCCTTTACAGAGGTGCCAGTGGAAACATGTTGGAAAGAGGGAAGCGACGTAACCAAACGGACACAGTACTTGTGCGAAAATATAAATGCACTTAATTCACTGGAAAATACGGCCATATTTCTGGAACGTACTATACTCACTCGTACTGTATACTGACCGTTCCATATGCGGCCTGGTTCTGTGTGGTGTACGGTGGAAGTTTACTATTAGAAGGGTTGGGAGGGAAGTACATTAAAAAACTCAGGTACAATAAAAATTGAAGCAAAAATAAAATGATGTCCCTGTATAACACGCTATGTATAGCTCCAGGATCTCCCGACTTCATCCGTTTTGCGTCTTAAAATCGTCGTTAAGTGAAGCCAAAGAGACTTCTCTAAGTGGATAGATGATTCTCATAACCTCAAATTAGAAAAGTGTTTTAATAGTAATTTGTATTTAATGTAACAATATTGTAATTAAATGAAACATTACATATTAACATGTACTGAATTGTGTTTTCTTGAATTCTACGCTGCTGCTGCTGCTGCTGCTACACCACTACCACCACCACTGTTCTTTTATAACTAAAGTTCGAAGTTGAGGCACATTAGGCTATATCTTAAGTTATGTGAACACAGGACGGAAGTGTTTAGAAAAGCAACTGGCAAGGTAATCCTCTGCCCTCGTACACATATCCTGTCAGTCCAATGGAGTTGTTGTCCTGCGTAATACAGACTTAACAAGGAAAAAAATAAATAAATCTTCGCTTGGACGACAAACATAAACATTATGTAGGATGGAATACAATCTATTATCGTTTCTCAGGTGTAGAAAAATATCACTTTTCTTAAATCTATAAACAGTTATTTAGAGCAATACTATTTACAAACGCACTTTGTAGTAGTAGTAATAATAATAATAATAATAATAATAATAATAATAATAATAATAATAATAATAATAATAATAATGGTTTATGTAGCCTAGTAGAGTTAAGACCGTAGGGCCTTCTCCAACACTCAACCAGAAGTAAAACTGCGATACAAAAAAAGACTACACATTTACAAAGCGCATGCACACAAACTGAAATAGACAGTCATAATACAATGTAAACAAGAAGTCTGTAGAAATGAGCCATAATATTATGTAACATATAGAAAGGAAAAGGCATAATAAAATGTGAAAAGTAAGTCAAAATAAATGAGACATACGAAGTATAAAAATATGAAACAATTAATAATAATAATAATAATAATAATAAAAATAGGGCAATAATAATAATAATAATATAATAATAATAATAATAATAGTAATAATAAATAGTGAAAAATTATATAATGAACACTATTTTTACATACACACAGCAAGGAAAATTATGATCTCAAGTCATTATATTATAGATATATACCATTATCGGGAAATATGATGAAAACAAAAACAGATAAAATAAGATAAATATCACTAGAATATAAAAAAATGTAATGAACTTCTAAAATGTAACCCACTAAAATATAAGAAAATTAAAGACGTGTTAATGTATTCAGTTTGATTAAATAAATATTATAGCCTATGTGTATGAATTAATCACCCTGTATTATATTAATGTTCTATAATTTCGGAATATATATTTTTCATAAATTGTCCTACTTGATTCACGTACGATATTATTCTTCTCTACGATAATATTATATTATGTAATTTCATTGTAACTGTAATTTTACTTTTAGTTCCTATTTTCTTTTATTTATACATTCCTCTTTTATTAATAATATATCCGAACTGCGACCGAACATGAGCGCTGCTCATTCGGTCCTCAAACTTATTAATGTTATTGTATCCTCTTTTTTATATTTATGTATTATTTTATTCTATTTCTCTTGTTATAATTGTATTCTGTAGTCTGTTTTATATTTTGTATTAGGAGTAAATAAATAAATAATCAAACAAACAAACAATAAGTAAGTAAATAAATAAGTAAATAAATAAATAAATAAATAAATAAATTCCACCGTGTTAACAAGTCATCCCTCAGCCTTACATTAATCCCATTAGTTCTCGCATCCATTATTATTTAAAGTCCATTACAGTCCTGTCTAAATATTTAATTATGGATGACTTGATTTTATAGGTCTGTTACATATTTCAAGTTTAAATATGTTCGAATACTACAAGACAACATGTTCCCATAAACTGCAAGTTCCAACAGATTAATATACATAGGAATGATGATTTATATACTATGCATGATACTCAATTTCTGACAATATAGATTTTCAAAACAAGTAGGCCTCAAAATTTTACGAGAAATTTAAACCAGACCTCAATATACTACAAACAGAAAGAGCACATATTATTTACTCTTGATTCTATGGTACTGGCTCTTTTCAACTAACTATAACCAATATCATTAGTGTTTCAAAATACACAGTGAGTTTTATATTGAAAAGTTCTTAGCAAAAATTGCTTGTGTACTATAACCTAATTTTGTAATAATATTATTAATATTCAATAGTAGTCAAGGCTTCTAAACTTCTCATAGGTTGCATTATTATCGAACTTGATGGCGAGGGATCGACGGGGAAAGGAGAGCGATTCTGACGTCACAAGATAACTGAGCGCGCCAAAGCTCAAATGTTTCAAAGCAGTATCTCGTGTTTTTTCTTGTTTATGTTGTTTTGAATGCATTATGCCAGGTCAAGGTGTGCTGTTGCGTTATGCAACAATTCTAACGATAAAAATAAAGAGTTGTCTCTCTTTACCATTCCTAAAGATTTATGAATTAGAAAAAAATGGGTAATTGCGTACAAAAGACAGGATAAATTCAATCCTGATACAGGCAGATTATGCTCTGATCATTTTAAAGATGACGATTTTGTTCCAGATTTTCGAGCAGCTTTAATGAAAATAAAGCCGAAACGACCGAGAATGTTAAAGCCTACAGGTAAGTTTAAATAAATCACGTAGGCCTATATAAGTAGCCTACATTAACACCAGCTTTGCATAATAATTACTGTAGATTAGGTTCATCTGTGTTAACCTTAAAATTATTTTCTTTCTTTTGTAATCTTTGCTGGGTCGTACACAACTTACAATTAACAAAATAATCATGCTACTTATATTAACAGTCGCATAGCAAAGGGATGGAGGGTTAGCGACTGATACCATTAATGCTTTTCACTATAATTCTCGTTATATTGATTTTATATTAACGATTTATGACATTTTGTCCTTATGGCATATTCAGTGGGTTAATCATAAAAGTCTCCAGTGACAATTCAATGTTGAGTTATAATGATTATTGTAAATGAAAGTGTGGCTGATATTTCATTACCGATACATGCTTCTTTTTCCAAACTTTAGAATGAGATATTAAATAACATTGATGTTAGAATTTTTATAAACACAAGACTGGAAACTAGCAGACGAAAACGGACGGCAGACACTGAGAGCAGACGAATTGTTAAGAAATACAGAAAAATAATGCCGTGACAAGTGCAAGTACAGTTTTTATATACACCGTATAAACACTTTCAACGTATTTATATTATGCCATGATACGTACACAATTGGTTTATACCCATTGTAATGGTTTTATTTCAGGCGGTTATGTTTATAATGTACACTGAGATAACCTATTGAGTGTACAGAAGTCTTGAATAGTCTTCACCAACGAGTTAGATACTATAGAGAGGCTGAAGACCTCTGATAAGCGCTCCCTGCGGAGGCCAATAGTACTATGGATCGTTCCCTACAAAACATGGCGGTCTATAGTACCGCCAGCCTCCGCAAGGAGTGCTTATCAAAGGTACACTGCAACGAGTTAGATACTTGATCCGAATAAATATGAAAACAAATAGTCCTTTAACACCACCTTAAACTTATTACAAGTTTGAAATTATGTCAAGTAGTAATTTGGTTATAATGTGGCAAACGGAAACAACGGGAGCCTTTGAATAATAAGGTGTCCCGTAGTTTCCAATGAATACTTTATTTCATATTCTTGTATGATACACTTTCAATAATAATATTTCACAACATATCTATTATTATTATTATTATTATTATTATTATTATTATTATTATTATTATTATTATTATTATTATTATTATTATTATTATTATTATGTATTTGTGTTAATTGTAGACTTGGGTCGGTGGAAGAGCAGGCCTTAACTCTGCCAGGTAAAATAAAATGAATTATTTATATTTTTCGGATATATCAATATTTAATTTAAACATTTCGCTATAGGTTTTGTAAAAAGCGGATTTATAAATGAAAAAGTAATAATTAATACTTCAAAATTTCCATTCCATGTCTCATTCTCTCGGGTTTAAATGAAATGTACCGTAAATCATAATATTCGTTGCTGGATAATTAAACCCTCTCAATACAGGTACCTTTGCCCCAGAGAATTATAAGTTAAGACGGACTGAGCATAAGCGAAATATCTGTATTAATAAGTTTGTACCATCAAGAGTTTAGTTTTTATTGTATTTATAGGGCCTACTCCAATTTTCTTTTTATTAATGCGTAGGACTCTTCTTGTTAACAAAGAGGAATGTTAGCACTTGCATCACACACAATTTGTCATTATTGTTCAAAATAATGTAAGAACAGTTTTATTCTGCAAAAGCCTCTGCTTAGTTGCGAGACATGTGTGAGATCAATATTTGTTTCAAATTATATTAGACTACATGATGTCTCCATCATGCGACAATATTTGTTTCAAATTATAAATTAGACTAACGATGTCTCCATCACGCGAAAAGAAGTGTACCTAGCTGTGGCTCCTGTTGTTTCTGATAACAATGTTAATCGTAAGTATCTTATCGTTTCAATAAATGTGGTGAGTTATGATCATGAGTAACTTTCTATTAGTGTCATTCTTTAATTATTATGTTGCATCCTGAGAGGTTATTTGTAGTTTTAATAATTGCAGTTTTCGAAAGTTCTGTGTGTTAATTCCAATTTCAAATGAATTTTTCTCAATAACTTAATTATTGGATTTTTTTTTTAATTTTCGCCACTACCTTTCCTATATTTTACTCCTATTAGTTACATACGTCGTCTCTCTTGAAATCACCTGGTGAGCATTGAATTACATGATTTCATATTAGGTTAGACTAGCTGTAAAGTAATTAAATTTGTGACGAAGTCAAAAAATTATTTATTTTTCTTCTTTCGAATACATTCATCCGTCTTTAGGTGCTTTGCTTTGGTAGCATTGAGTATAGCTTGTCATTTAATATCTGGGCTATATTTAGTGAAACTAATAAAACATAGGCCTACAGCTGTTATAAAACGTAAAGTTTTGTGTGTATTTTACTTTTTACTTATTAACATAGTCTTAATATGTAACTCAATTCACAATAATATTAACTTCATCACAGTCATTTCCTACAACATCCGAGCCACGTCCCTTTGTTTTGACTAACCAAAATATGGCGGACCAATGTTCAATTGTCTTCAACTTTCAGAGGTCTTCAGCCTCTCTATAGTATCTAACTCGTTGGTCTTCACCTACAACTTTCATTTGTCTTCTCCTTTATCGACCATGACTTACTATATCAGGTTATGATTTTATACATGTTTCATAACTTACTCTACAACACAGAATTTAAAGAATAATATCAGCTAATAAAAAATTGTCTTACATGTGCAAAATCATTACCAAGTGCTATTGAGTGGTTAAAATAGTTTTAACGACTGTTATAGTTAAGTGTTGGTTGTTTTAAATAAAATGATGTTGAAGAAATGGAAAATACATTAACAAAATGTTAAAAATAAACAGGCTGTTAATTTAACACTACTTAAGCCAAATTAAACATTTCTTGGAGAAACTGGCCATAACTCTTCTAGCAACTCTTTAAATTGTCTATGGCGAAGGGAGCTTGATTTAATCAAATTCACGCAGTTCACATAACATACAATTGATTTTGCACATAAAGCCTCCCTATGAATTATGCAGTGTATAGGCAAAAAATCTGAGGCTACATCCATATTCCTTAAACATTTCTTTAATCTGCCAATAAAACTATTTCCATTCCCTTTCATCGACGGGCTTCATCGGTCACAGCACTAACTAGTTTAGCTCATAAGAGAAGAGGTTGAGATTCGCTAAGAGCGGGCAAATTCCTACAGCCAATACTGATTGACAAGGCTGCTACATGCTATGCGCTCGATATCAAGTTCTACTGTGATTGCGAGCTAATATCTTGTCATCCCTGGTCTACGTAAAACCCGCTCAGTGCAAATATGCGTAATGCGACAAACATTTTAAAGCAAAGCCGCATCACACCGAAGTATTATGGCAAGAAGAAATGGCTAGGAAACAATGAGTTATATACATTGTGTTTAACAAAGACTACATTGTTAAAATATACAATACGTTGATACTATGGTTACAGAATTTATTGTTCACTAAGCTCTAAAAGCAGAAGGAACGTATTATTCTTTGCAATTCAAAAAGCGCGATTTAATCGTAATTACAATGTGTTTTGAAAGACTCAGAAGAAGATTTTCACGCCTCATGGTAAGACATTATTGATATTCATTAAAAATTCGGCCGCGCTTTGTAGAAATAGTGAATGCTGTCTTATTGCCTCAATGAAAACGTAGCTTTGATTTTCTTTACTTTTTCTTGAGTAAGAACAAATGTGTCATTCCCCTGTATGTTTGCAAGTATCATTTTGCACCATGAATTATAGAAGTTAGCTCAATAGTCCTGGAGGTCTGACTTGGGACCTCGGAAAATAAAGTATTGGTGGAATGACGATAATGGTGAGTGAAAGCGCCTTTTTATTCAATGCTGTTGGAATTTTTTGTTTAAGGTAAAATGTTTTCATTGTCACGATATATCCGTTAAAAAGCATGTTGGTCCGACAAGTTAACATGTAAATGAAGATAAATATCATAAATCCTTCAATAACTATCTATTTTTTTTTAAGTTCATGGTTACTCTCAATTAAATGGGATGCGAATTTAGATCTATTACGACTATGACAGAAATCTGCTTTATGTTCTGAATGTCTAGTTTTAAAGTTCCTTTTAGTTTGGCCAATATACTTCTGTGTACAATTCTTACAATGCAGCACCACTAGCATATTTGTCGAAGTTGCCTATATTATTAGGTATAACACTATTAAGTTTATTACCAGTTCTAAAGGTGACCTTTACATTTTCTTTCTTGAAGAAATTAAGTAACTTGTATGACATATTATTATAAAAATACATTACATTCCAATGTTTTGCTTTTTAGTATCTGTCAAAAGGCAGTAAGCGTGGTATCTGAATTCTTATTTAAAAGGAATTTTCTTTCGAAAAGAAGTCTATCTATCATTTTCTTATTGAACCCATTTTCTATTGCGAGTCCTACTAAGTATTTGTATTCTTTCAGATAAATGTTCTTGGAGAGGGGAACTTTCAATAATCTATCAATTAGGAAAGTGAACGTACTATGTTTATGGGACTGGGGATGGTTAGATTGGTGATGAATAGTATGAGTGGTATTTGTAGGTTTTCTGAAAATATCGTAATCAAAGTTATTGTGTTTTCTGATGACTTTCAAATCTAAACAATTAATGGATTTATTGGTTTCACGTTCGAGAGTAAATCTCAAGTTAGGGTGCAAGCTATTAAAGGAGTGCAAAATGTCTTCATGGGTGTCAGCATGACTCTCGAAGACTAACAAAGTGTCATCAACATAATGCTGTAAGAAATGATGTTATATCTAGTAGAAAGCCTTTCGATATGCTTGTCTTCTAAGTTCTGTAGGAATATTTCGGCTAAAAAACCGAAAAGAGTCGCCCATTGCTATACCTTGGGTTTGTAGAAAATACTTGTTGTCGAAACAGAAATAATTGTGTTTGGTACAAACAGAGAGTAACTACATTAATTAGTTAATGATTTTTTCATCTGTGTTAAGTTTATGCAAAATAGACAGTTATTGAAGGATTTATGATATTTATCTTCATTTACGATATATCCTGTTTTTCTTCTCAACGTTAAAAGTTTATGTCAAGTCGCTGCCGAAAAAAAGCAAAGTTGATACTATACGACATTAACAATAACTACGACTAATAATATTTTGTAGTACCGGTAGCAGAAGGCGTATGACTCGGTTAAGAGAGATGTTATATGATATTCTTATTGAATTTGGTATTCCCAAGAAAATAGTTCGATTAATTAAAATGTGTCTCAGTAAAATATACAGCAGAGTCCGTATAGGCCAGCTTCTGTCTGATGCTTTTCCAGTTCACTGCGGGCTAAAGCTAGGAGATGCACTATCACCTTTACTTTTTAACTTTTCTCCAGATGCCATTAGGAAAGTCCAGGATAACAGAGAGGGTTTGGAATTGAACGGGTTACATCAGCTGCTTGTCTATGCGGATGACGTGAATATGTTAGGAGAAAATCCACAAACGATTAGCGAAAACATGGGAATTTTACTGGAAGCAAGTAAAGAGATAGGTTTGGAAGTAAATCTCGAAAAGACAAAGTATATGATTATGTCTCGTGACCAGAATATTGTACGAAATGGAAATATGGAAATTTATCCTTTGAAGAGATGGAAAAATTCAAATATCTTCGAGTAACAGTAACAAATATAAGTGACACTCGAGAGGAAATTAAACGCAGAATAAATGGGGAAATGCCTGTTATTATTCGATTGAGAAGCTTTTGTCATCCAGTCTGCTGTTAAAAATGCTGAAAGTTTGAATTCATAAAACAGTTATATTTATCTGTTGTTCTTTATGGTTGTGAAACTTGGACTCTCACTTTCAGAGAGGAACAGAGGTTAAGGATATTTGAGAATAAGGTGCTTAGGAAAATATTTGGGGCTAAGAGGGATGAAGTTACAGGAGAATGGAGAAACTTACATAATACAGAACTGCACGCATTGTATTCTTCACCTGACATAATTAGGAACATTAAATCCAGACGTTTGAGATGGACAGGGCATGTAGCACGTATGGACGAATCCAGAAATGCATATAGAGTGTTAGTTGGGAGGCCGGAGGGAAAAAGACCTTTGGGGAGGCCGAGACGTAGATGGGAGGATAATATTAAAATGCATTTGAGGGAGGTGGGATATGATGATAGATACTGGATTAATCCTGCTCACGATAGGGACCGATGGCGAGCTTATGTGAGGGCGGCAATGAACCTCCTGGTTCCTTAAAAGCCGTAAGTACCGGTAGCAGGTCGTGGTCCAGAGAACGCATACTCAGTTTTGAAGTAAGAAGGCCATCAGCAGATTATGAAAGATAACTCTTACTAATGTAACACAAAAAAATAATAATGCCATTTTGGCAGTGGCATCTCTCCCTCATCCTGTAACATCAAGAGTTGTCGAGATTAGAAAATCCCTTGCCTCACTCAAAGCGTTAGAAGTCGTCGTCGTCTTCCAGTGGATACCTTCGCATGTTGGTATTTCAGGCAATGAGATTGCGGACTCCGTAGCAAAAAAGGGGCTGAAATACTGTTATGGACGACCTCCCAACTTTCGTATCACAACTTGAAACGATTTGTTAACCGCTCATTTAAGAATGAGTTTCTCTCAGATCTTCAAATAAAAAGTGATGGCGAGAAATGGGCTGGCCTTGTTGACAAGTCAGAAATACTTCCTGATCATCCCCGTAAAGAGACTCTAGCTGACATAAGGATTGCCACAGGACACGACTGCCTGGTGGAATATTTATATAAACTGGGTATTTTACCATCACCTCAGTGTGTCGTTTGTAATGAGGAAAATACTATTATGAATTGGGAACATTTAAATGTTTGTAAAAAACTTGTAAATTTTAAATCCTCTATGGGGACTTTATACTGGTCTGCCAGAAACCAAATGATGTTGAATCAATCTGGTTGAGCATTACATACATACATACATACATACATACATACATACATACATACATACATACATACACACATACATACCTACGTACATGCATGCATGCATACATACATACATACATACATACATACAGTAGCCGCAAAAAAACCGGACCGACCCTTGTAGCAGATTTCAGAGCCTTGTTCACTCCAGAGCCACGATAGGCTGGTAACTAAGACTTTCGTGGTTCGGATCCTCCCTAGAAAGGAAACTCTTTTTTTTTGTTCCTTATTGAAATTTATTCCCTACACTTTTCGATTGCAGCGATATTTTACTTCTAATTAACTTACTATACCCAGAACATGAATTTTACAAGCTTATTTTCTAATGGCTTTCGAAATGGGCTACGCCAGCAGTCGAAACTACAACAATTTTAATAGATTACTCGCTATCTTGTGAATGCGGGCGTGACATGCGCAGTGGCTCTTTTCGGGGACTTTGATTATTCTGTCGGTCCGGTTTTTTTTGCACTACTGTAAATCTTTTTTATGTTAAAGTAAATCCTGACAAAGCCATGAAGACTGAAACTATATTACAAAATTTAACTACTTACAGGCTTATCTGAAAAAAAGAACTCTATATGAATTGCAAATTTATTATAGGCTTGTAATACGCAAAAAGTTTCATTTTTAGTGTTCTTGTTTTCAATTTTGCCTAATGATCAAGTTGGTGACGCGGATTACAGTAATTTTGACTCATTAATTCCTCCACAAAATATAACTGCTTTGGTTGATTGATATATGTTCCACTTGTCATCTTTCAAATAAAAATTACAAGTGACAAATTATAGCCTGAATAGTGAGAAGGCATGTAAGCAAGAAGCTAGAAAATACAGAATTTGTGTTTTCGTTATCAAACAAAATTCCATTTCGTGAAAAGCAGCTAATATGGGCACCTACATAACTGTTCTGCATAGAAGTAAGAATACCGATCTACTTAATATTTTGGATATGAAATATTGCTTTTGTGTAATGCCCCATAATTATTACAGATATTCTTACCGAATTTCTTATTCATCCAGTCCAGTTTTAGACCTCAATGGTCAGTTATGGTTTCAATCAGTGTTCTGCTGGTTGCTCCATACTTGTCTGGCCAGAACAAACATTTGGTCATCTTCTTTAGCATTCTCTTGTTGTTCATTCGGAGAACAGCGTATTACCGGTATTTCCTATACGCTTATTATTATATTATAGACTAATAATAAATTATGTTTGTTTTCAGCCTAGGCGTTGGAGGCGTCGTCCACCTCAACCTCCACGAAACGCTCGGACCTTCTTCTCGCTCTTCACCGAAGAAGAGTGTGAAGAGTTCTCGGTAGGTGCAACATTTTACAGTACAGCTTTCTTTAAGATCATTAAAATATTGATTAATGTAATAATATGGAAAATTGTAATCCAAAAATGATCTACATAATTTCAAATATTAAATAAACAATGTCATGAATGATATATATTTTTATATGTTTTATATGTTTAAATGCTAAATATTTATTTACTTTAAGGTTCTTCTAAATTCGTTTTTCTTGGCAAGCAACATTTTCATTTTGACGTTTCCTCTCTCTGTTATCTTTCTGCGTGGTGAATGGTAAGGAAATTAAATTATTTATTATCGTTTCCGAAAATGCGCTAAATCTTGTCACTCCAGTTCCAGTTACATATTTGTCAAAGAACACTCATGACGCAAAAACATTCCAATTCACAATTCAATGTCTGACAACTTGTGTATACCAGTACATTTTCTCGGAAAAGAGACAGGTTTTGAAGTAAATCCCGAAAAGACAGAGTATATGATTAAGTCTCGTGACGAGAATATTGTACGAAATGGAAATATAAAAAATTGGAAATTTATCCTTTGAAGAGGTGGAAAAATTCAAATACTTGCGAGCAACAGTAACAAATATAAATGATACTCGAGAGGAAATTAAACACAAAATAAATATGGGAAATACGTGTTATTATTCGGTTGAGAATCTTTTATCATACAGTCTGCTGTAAAAAAATCTGAAAGGTAGAATTTATAAAACAATTATATTACCGGTTGTTCTTCATGGTTGTGAAACTTGGACCCTCACTTTGAGAGAGGAACATAGGTTAAGGGTGTTTGAGAATAAGGTACTTAGGAAAATATTTGGGGCTAAGAGGGATGAAGTTACAGGAGAATGGAGAAAAGTTAGCCTACACAACACCGAACTGCACGCATTGTATTCTTAACCTGACATAATTAGGAACATTAAGTCCAGACGTTTGAGATGGGCAGGCCATATAGCACGTATGGGCGAATCCAGAAATGCATATAGAGTGTTAGTTGGGAGGCCGGAGGGAAAAAGACCTTTGGGGAGGCCGATACGTAGATGGGAGGAAAATATTAAAATGGATTTGAGGGAGGTGGAATATGATAGTAGAGACTGAATTAATCTTGCTGAGGATAGGGACCAATGGCGGGCTTATGTGAGGGCGGCAATGAACCTCCGGGTTCCTTAAAAGCCAGTAAGTAAGTAATGCGTGTTATTATTCGGTTGAGAAGCTTTTATCATCCAGTCTGCTGTCAAAAAATCTGAAAGTTAGAATTTATAAAACAATTATATTACCGGTTGTTCTTTATGGTTGTGAAACTTGGACCCTCACTTTGAGAGAGGAACATAGGTTAAGGGTGTTTGAGAATAAGGTACTTAGGAAAATATTTGTGGCTAAGAGGGATGAAGTTACAGGCGAATGGAGAAAGTTACACAACGCAGAACTGCACGCATTGTATTCTTCACCTGACATAATTAGGAACATTAAATCCAGATGTTTGAGATGGGCAGGGCATGTATATAGCACGTATGGGCGAATCCAGAAATGCATATAGAGTGTTAGTTGGGAGGCCGGAGGGGAAAATACCTTTGGGGAGGGCGAGACGTAGATGGGAAGATATTAAAATGTATTTGAGGGAGGTGGGATATGATGGTAGAGACTGGATTAATCTTGCTCAGGATAGGGATCAATGGCGGGCTTATGTGAGGGCGGCAATGAACAAAAGCAAGTAAAGAAGTAAATATATTTTCCCGTAAATCATGCAGTACTAGATGGTTACGTAATATGTAACAATTACTAGACGTTTTTCTCATGCTATGTATTAACTGACCGCTATAGTATATCAAATTAAATACTCTGATGCATTTCCCCTCCTTTGCATTCAGTAAGGAAATAGGTCCGAACTCGTATGTGATGCAAAATTTATATGTTTTCGTACATACTGCAAAGTGGAAAGATTTAAATCATTATTTATTTGGGATATGAAATATTGCTTTTTTTTGTAATCCCCATCATTATTACATACATCCTTGCCAAATTTCTTCCAATCCATTCCAGTTTTAGACCACAATGGTCAGTTATGGTTTCAATCCATCGTCGTGCTCCTTGCTCCATATTTGTCTGACTAAAAGAAACATTTGGGCATTTTATTTAGCATTCTCTTGTGGTTAATTCAGAGAACATGTACTTTCCGGGATTTCCTAGATTATTATTATTACTAGCCGTACCCATGCGCTCCGCTGCACCCGTTAGAAATAAATATAAAGTAATTACATAATTAAAATAGGACATATGATCCAAGGAACATTCGTGTTTGATAGAAGGATAAAGCGTTTATTCTGTTACTTAATTTAAATTGTATTAAAAAAATTAAAATGCGATCATTTTGATCTAGAGACCACTCATTTGGTCATCAAAATTATTTTAGGAAATACAGGAAACGAATTCCTATCAAGTTTTCAGTGCATAAGAAGCTATTTTAATCTTACCTGTCCTCGATTCACTCAGAAGTTACTGTAATAACATTATAGCATTATGTCCATCTAGAGAAACTACACTTTCCAATGGTTTAATAATAATTAATTATACAAATCGGTTAATTTAGCTTCCGATATTACTTCATACAATCACAGAAACATTCTCTGTAGGCTATGTTTCATAGCTTTCGATTGTTTTGTCCAAGACCCTTATAGACGGAGTCATTTGCTTTTTATTTCATTAAACCGCCTTAGATGGTGTTGTTATTGTAATTTTGAAACTCATTTATATCATTAAATATCAGTCCTATCAAAATTTTGCCTGGAATAACACTTATCGGAAATTATTTTTAAAGAAACTTTTGTTATGTAATATTTTTCATGAAAATTAATAATAAGGGAGATATTTCGATTTATTTAATTCAAGCCCCCTTATAACCCCCCTTTTAAATAAAATATTTTGAATGCCATATAGCCTAAATTCTAAGTTACAACGAAATTCATTTATATTCAAATTGTCATATAAACCTGTCAGTCATTATCGCGTGAAAAGGTAACAAACATCCAGACAGACATACAAACAAAAATTTCAAAAAGGCGATTTTCGGCTTCAGGGCGGTTAATTATATATGTTAGGACCAATTATTTTTGGAAAATCGAAAATTACCAGAAAAATTTCTGCTACAGATTTATTATTAGTATAGATTATTATTATTATTATTATTATTATTATTATTATTATTATTATTATTATTATTATTATTATTATAGACTAATAATAAAACGTGTATGTTTTCAGCCAGAGCACTGGAATCAGCGGGGACCAACAACACACATTTCCCCTTCCCTCAGCTCTTCTGTCAGCTCCTCCCTCAGTGATCTATCAAGCGAAGAAGAGACTACTAAGGTAGGTGAAACATTTTACAGTAGGGCTTTCTTTAAGATTATTAAAACATTGCTTAATGTAATAATGTGGATAATTATAATCCTAAAATAATCAACATAAATTGGAAATATTAAGTAAATGATATCATGAAATGGTATATTTTTATTACCTAAGTTATATGTTTTCTTTATACAAAAGAAAATGTTACATATTTCTTTATTTAAAAATTTTTTTCAAATCCGTTTTTGCTGGCAAACATTTTCATTTTGACGTTTCCTCTCTCTGTTATAATCTTTTCCCGAGATGATTGATATGGAAATTAAATATTATTTGTTATTACAGTTTCTTAAAACTTGTCGTTATAGTCCGCATCACCGTTTTTGGCGTATGAAATAAGTAATGGGAACGTTGTTTTACCTTTGCCGCAGTCAGTCTGACAACTGTGTTTGGCAAACGGCTGATGTGACGTTTATAGGAAGTGGTACCATTCTTAGCTGCACTAGCACCATGCTCAAAAACTGAGCATTATACTCGAGGACACACGTCAAAAACGCTGGCGCCAGCTATACAGTAACTTACAGTTACAGATTTTTCAGAGAACATTCATGATGCAAAAACTTTGCAATTCAGAGTTCAAGGTCTAACAACTTATGTTTTCTCGTAAATCTTGCAGTACTAGATTGTTACGTAATACGCAACAATGTTTCCTTCATGCTATGTATTAATTGACTCCTATGTATCAATCTAAAAACTCGTGCATTTTTTCCTCTTCCTTTGCATTCAGTAAGTAAATAGGTCCAAACTCGTATACTTACTTATTTACTGGCTTTTAAGGAACGCGGAGGTTCATTGCCGCCCTCACATAAGCCCGCCATTAGTCCCTATCCTGTGCAAGATTAATCCAGTCTCTATCATCATATCCCACCTCCCTCAGATCCATTTTAATATTATCTTCCCATCTACGTCTCGCCCTCCCCAAAGGTCTTTTTCCCTCTGGCCTCCCAACTAACACTCTATATGCATTTCTGGATTCGCCCGATACCTGCTGCATGCCCTGCTCATCTCAAACGTCTGGATTTAATGTTCCTAATTATGTCAGGTGAAGAATACAATGCGTGCAGTACTGTGTTGTGTAACTTTCTCCTGTAACTTAATCCCTCTTAGCCCCAAATATTTTCCTAAGCACCTTATTCTCAAACACCCTTAACCTATGTTCCTCTCTCAAAGTAAGAGGCGAAGTTTCACAACTATAAAGAACAACCGGTAATATAATTGTTTTATAAATTCTAACTTTCAAATTTTTTTGACAGCAGACTGGATGATAAAAGCTTCTCAACCGAATAATAACAGGCATTTCCCATATTTATTCTGTGTGTAATTTCCTCCCGAGTATCATTTATATTTGTTACTGTTGCTCGCAGGTATTTGAATTTTTCCATCTCTTCAAAGGATAAATTTCCAATTTTTATATTTCCATTTCGTCCAAACTCGTATATGTTGCAAAATTTATACACTAAAGGTTACGTGCTCGTACATGCTACAGAGTGGATTGATTTCAATCATGGATATGAAAGACTGCTTTGTGTAATGCCCCATAAATATTACAGACATTCTTAGCAATTTTCTTCATCCAGTGCAGTTTTAGACCTCAATGGTCAGTTATGGTTTCGATCCATCGTCGTGCTGGTTGCTCCATAGGCCTACTTGTCTGTCTAGAAACATTATATTTGGGCATTTTCTTTGGCATTTCCTTGTTGTTCAATCGGAAAACTAGTATTTTCCGGAATTTTCTATACTCTTATTATAATATTACAGACTAATAATAAATTGTTATGTTTTCAGAGACGGTGCTGTGGCCTCTGGGACTGGTGTTGCCGGTGTTTTCGCCGTTTCCGAAAGGCAAAACATCAAACCGACTGCTATACCGAAACCGGCCATACAGTATGTACAACATTTTGCAGTTATTAAAATATTGATTAATGTAATAATATGGATATTAATCCTGAAATGATTAATATAATTTCAAATATTAAATAAGCGATGTCACGAAATGGCATCTTTATTATCTATAGGTTTTGCTGTATACATAAGGAAATATTTAATATATTTTTTTAAATCCTTCCAAATCCGTTTGACAACCTGTGTTTATCAGTATGTTTTTCTCGTTAATCATGGAGTACTAGATGATTACATAATGTAAAAATTAGGAAATCATATCTGTCTCATGCTTATGTGTTAACTTATATATATAATATATATACAGTATATATCAAATTAAATGGAAGGACGCTATTAAGATGACTGCCAATGTCTGCCAAGTACGTGCTCTACCAGGTAGGTCTCAGAATGGAACCCACTGCCGACATTGTCGGAGTGAGAAACACTTGCTCACATTCTGGGAGCCTGTCCTCATGGAGAACTACTGAGAAATAATCGTCACCACAAGATTTGAGCCCTCCTAGCATCGGCCCTACGAGGAAAAGACTACCAAGTAGAGGAGGAGGTCCATGGTTTGTCCATAAATGGATCTACAAGGCGCATTGACAACATCGCTATCCCGACAAGATCAACAAGCGGATTCATAATTGATCGAACTGTAAGGATGGAAACATATGAAAATCAACCTGGTGAGGTACATCAGGAAAAATGCGACATACGACCCCACTATACCATATTATAAGGAAAAATATCATCTAACGTCGATCGAAGTTATTGGATTACTGATTGGGGCTAGAGGGATCATCACAAAAAGATTCGCGCATTTTTGCAAACAGTTTGGTCTAGGACAAACTCTTGTCACTGAAGTATCTCTGTCTGCAGTGAAGGGATCTATAAAAATCCTAAGAAATCATCTCTACACGTAAATAGATTGATCTCTTTCCTATGGCGATCTGCTCACTTAAGTTGGGTCTTGCAACTAGTGCTTAATAGACGACTGTGATCACCTAATATCAAATAGATACCGTACTAGAAAATTTTATGTTTCTTCTGGAATTAATGATCTTTTGTTCAGTCATCTTCAATTATTTATAATTGTGTTATTTCTTTTTCTTTTCCTTCTTCATTTTTTTCATTATAATTGTGTACCTATCATTTACTCAAAGAAAAAAAAGCAATTTTTTGGTAAGCTTTGTCTTCTAGGCAGCCTTCATCTGGAGGAAGCTGAATAAAATTCAAAATAATATCAATATAAATACTCTGATGCATTTTTTGCCCTTCCTTTGCATTCAGCAAGTAAATAGTTATGTAAAAGACTATGTGCTAGTACATGCTGCAAGGTGGAATTATTCAAATCACGATTTATTGTGGATATAAAAGATTGCTTTTGTATAATATTCATCATTATTACATATATCTGTACCAAATTTCTTCCTCAGTTGTCAGCTATGTTTTCAATCCGTCGTCGTGCTGGTTCCTCCATAGCTGTCTCACCAGAAGAAGCATTTGGGCATTTTCTTTGTCATTCTCTTGTTATGTACACTTAGCGGCAAAAAGAATGGGCCGACTCTTGGTCGATAGAAATGCGAAGTTCACTCGTGTAAACGTAACCCACTGCAAGGCATTGCTGTGGTGTCTCTTCATTGAAAGTCGTCCGTCTATAATGTAGTAAACCTTACGAGCAGTGTGTGGCCCAGTGGTAAGAAGTCTAACATCCGTACCGGAGGTAGTGAGTTCGTCTCTCTGTACGGTAAATTTATTATTATTTTTTTTTATTTTAACTTTCACTTAATTTATTAGTTTAAATGTGAAATGGCATTTGTTAACAAACTTCGTTATGTCTGCCTTGTAAAAATATGATTGTCCATCACCTGTGGGCTATTAATAGATGAGACCTGGCCTGTATAAACAAAAACACTTGTTTCACATCCTAAAAAACCGGACGCATATCAAACACAAATAAATAATTAAATTAACAAAAACAAACAATTTTTTAATATATTAACAAAACAAGGCCTGTGGTGGGGACTAGTATCTTGTCCACAAACCACCTGCGTCAACAACTGCCCTCATTCTGCGCGGCATGGAGTCCACAACACTATGGAACATGTCTAAATTCTTGGCCATCTCCTCCCACGCATTTAGAACTCTGTCCCACAATTCCTCAGGTGTCCGAACGGGTGGTTGTTCTGCCCAATTAGAGCGTAGGATCCTTTTGACTGCAGCCACAAATTTTTAATCGGATTCATATCTGGTGAATTTGGAGGCCAGTCGACTGGGTCGACATCACGCCTGCTCGTAAACCCTCTTTGAATCCGGTTGGCGGTGTGTATCGGATGATTATCCTGCTGGAAGAAAAGTGTTTCTTCTGGATATCGTTTTCCGTTGTATTAACAGATAGCAGTATTTCTTGAAAGAGAGAGGGAGGTTTATTATCTATTAGAGTTTGGGCATATTCTAATAGATATCGCCACATAATTTATAGCTTTTCGAGAAACATATGTTGGCAAATTGTAATAAGAAAAAGAAGACTGGGGGAGATTCGAACCTTTTGCTACTACTATCAACGTGTTCAATACACCAGTGCCGTAACGACTTACGCTACTGTGACTGTTAATATTAGTTCGGCATAATACGTGGTTTTCCTGTTCATATTCGCTCCTGTTGATTTTGTATTTATCAATTTTATTATTATTCCACTCTTCAAGGGCCTTGGTGTATCTAGAATTAACCCGCCGTTCGATTTATTACATATTTTAGACTCTTAAACAAAATACAGCAAATTTAAATGGTTTAATTATGTGTTATCTAGTGAACTACGGCTTTGACGAGACGAGCATGCGCAATGTTATGTCTCTGGAACTTAGAAATTGTCGGCCGGCCCATTTTTTTTGCCGCTAAGTGTACCTTCTGGGATTTCCTATACTCTTACTATTATATTGTAGACTAATAATAAACTGTGTATGTTTCCAGGCATGGCGCTGGCGATCGTGCCGACGGCGTCGCTCCCCCAGCCCTTCCCCCAGTCTCTCCTCCAGCGAGGAGGATAATATTTCGGTAGGTGCAACATTTTACAGTATAGTCTTCCTTAAGATTATTAAAATAATAATTAATGTAATATGGAAAATTGTAATCCTAAAATTATCTGTAGTAATGTCACGAGAGGTCTGAAATTTATCTGGGAAATCTCAGACCTCGAGTGACATTTATTAGGACTATTTCGTGAATAAAATAAAAATGTAAATAATAGGCCTATATCCCTAAAATTCGATTACAAAATGTTAATAATTGTATATTTACGAATACTTAACCTATTCAGACATTGTGAAGTTGAAATAGATGAACATCGATTACTGCAATAAAGAAATTCGATGTTATTATTCAGTAATGCCAATTGCGAAAAGCGAAATACAGGTTTAACAATGTTAATTATACAGTATGTACTGCACTTTTCTCTTATTATTATAACATAAATACATTTTCATTATCTGCTGAAATCATAATTTAATTTAAAATTTTATAATATAATTACAGTAATCTGATTAATACATTTATTAAATGAAGGACTGTTGAAAACGCAGTTATCAAATCTGAATGAAGGAGTGTAATTTTCTTCAGATAGGACATGGAATTAGTACATGAAGATGTAGATGTGGACGTAGTATTTCGTACTTTATTTAGTTATACATTGAACACTACACCGAGAACTAAGAACTATGTAATATGTGTGGAGACTGCTATATCTCACTGTGGTGTGTAACAGGACTAAAGCTGCATCTACACAGTTCAATTTTCCATGCGCGTATACATGCAATCTGGGAAAAATATTGAAATAATCAAGTTTAAAACGTACGTTCAATCCTAGATCATATTTACATATATGATCTAGAGTTCAATTAAGATGCATGAAGATTTTGTGTCTACATGTTGCGCAGTTTTAAACGTCGTCTTCACTGCGTAAGTATATTAATATTAAATATCAATCTTGCATTCATTGCTTGAATGCGTAAAGTTGAGAGAAAAGTTTAACCGCGTAGATGCATCTTAATGGATTCATGCCCATTGATCTAAGGGGAAACAGTTGGCGACACCAACTAAACAAAAGAACGACCATGCGATAAATTGCTAGCGATAAATCTAGCTGCAGAAATTATCGCGATGTTTGACTGCGATTGGTTAGAATTCAAAATTTCACTACACTTCATTGGTCGAAAATGAAATGACGTCATGTAAACGAAATAGTCAACATAAAACGTAAATGAATCGCTCCTTTCTAGAAGCACCATAGTCCAAAAATGATAAATTTGAGGAAAGCTGAAAAAAAAAAAAAACTGTTCTGTGTTGCTCATATTCAATAAATGACTTCATTAGCATTGTGATGCCATAGATGTGATAATGATTTATCCATATAACATAGAAATGACAATCAAAAATATTTTATGCTTATGTTATAAGTTCCCAAAATCCTGGACTTAAGCCCATTTGGAAAAAAAATGTAATTATTTTTTCAGAATATGTTTACGACAACTCGATACATAATCACAATAAAATCTTTAAACACATATACATATTACAGATGATAGACTAAACGGCAGGAATATGGAGTAATGGTTAACATGCCTGACCATAAAATGAGCGGGCCGAGTTAAAATCCTGGTTGGGGCAAGTCTCCGGGTTGAAGTTATTCCGGGATTTTCCCTCAACCCATTAAAAGACAATGCTCGGTAATTTTCGGCGATGAACTTTGGTCTCATTTCACTGGCATTATCACCTTCATCTCATTCAGACGCTAAATAACCTAGATGTTGATACAGCGTCGTAAAATAACCCAATAAAAAATGTTCGAACATTGCAGGACACTACTGCATATCTTGGAGAAAATATTATCAAGGAAATCGTGGAATCTTAAGATGTGACAGGCAATATGAATTATTTCATAGTCATGAATAACTAACAATTTGTCACCACATCATGAATTAATTGAACTTCTGTTTGAAGAAGTGGCATTTACAACAGAATAGATAAAAATATCTCCACTGTCTTTAAAGATATAAATCAACACTAGAAGAAAGAGAAAATATTTTCTATTTCCTTTCATCGGAAATGCGTCATATAAGGCCTATTAAGTAATAATTAATTTAAATGATCTGGCATAATTTCTACACGTTTAAGATATACACTGTAAGTTCGCGAAATATGTCCACTTTTCCACTTTTATAACAATCTCATCATTATCATATTCATTATCGTCATCATCATCATCCTTCACCATTCTAGAGAATGTGGTGTGCATGTATGTCATGTCCATTAATAATGTTCTTTCAAATTCCTTTATGTTAGAAAACAGCTTTTCCATCACTGTGATTTCTCCCTGAGCTCATATCTTTTCATTTCTTTTGTTTGCAATAGAATTGTTCGTCCTAAAACTCAGCCCACTCCAATTCCACGAGTTTTTTTAAGTGACCTACCATAATATAATACAAAACTGTTGTAACCCAGTGTGCAAAGTCTGACAAAGTATGTATTGGTATATGTCTTTTCGTAAATTTTATCAGAATTAATTGCTATGAAATATCTGCAGTACCGAATGTGCAGAAATATATTTTTATGCATTTAAGAAAGTTTTCATCGATTTATTAATGTAAATATGTTACGTAGACAAGTTATACTATGCAACAAATCTTGTGTTGAAAGTATCGGTTGGAAACGAAAATATGTTTAACTGAAATTAGATTGCTGAATATAAGTGTAGAGATTAATGTATGTTTTCAACATATATAATTTTATACATCTTGATTACACAACTTTTAACACTGTATCACTTCGGAATATGTATGATAAGACTTTCCTGTGTTAAACTCCAACGTACCTCGTTTCAACGACCAGTTCTGAGGATGACCAATAAATAGGTAGAAACATGTAAATGAGGTACGTTGGAGTTTAACACAGGAAAGTCTTTTTATTTTTTTTTATTTTAGTTGGTTATTTAACGACGTTATATCAACTGCTGGGTTATTTAGCGTCGATGAGATTGGTAATAGCGAGATGATAATAGGCGAGATAAGGCCGAGGATTCGCCATAGATTACCTTGCATTCACATTACGGTTAGGGAAAACCTCGGAAAACCCCAACCAGGTAATCAGCCCAAGCGGGGATCGAACCCGCGCCCGAACGCAACTTCAGACCGGCAGGCAAGCGCCTTAACCGACTGAGCCACGCCGGTGGCCTGGAAAGTCTTATCATACATATTACGAATATCATTTTATGTTCCGGTAACTTACTTACTACCCGCCACTGCCAGTCAGGAGAGCTGCATATTATACTATTTAGGCCACTAAAGCTTCATATAATTATACTAAGAAAACTATTAAAAATCAGTGGAGTATTTAGTTGAGACATAACTTTCAAGCATAAATTATTACAAGTTTATTTTATTTTGTAGGAAACGGAGAGAGAGATTATCCTCCGGGGACTACTAACGCCAGTCTATTACCCCATGGATGTAAGTAACTCTTCAATGTACAGAGAATAATATAGAATATGATGCTTAGAGGTAGGGTATATGGATCGTATGCGGAGACTAAAATGAAGATACAGTAGTGGCAAAAAAATAACCGGACCGACCCTTGTAGCTGATTTCAGAGTCATATATTCAAATTTTGCTAGTCACAAAACACATCCATCTTGTATAATTAATTGTAACAATGAAATTTATTGCATTTGTTCGATTCTTATAGTCTTCTGTTTCCTTCAGTGCCTCAAACTTACAGACGAAAAAACTTTGAGAGTTTTATTTTCATCTGGCATCAATATTACATTTCTACCTCTATTCGCAAAGATAACTTGCTTATTTTTACATTAAATAGCAATACCGGTACATACCTTTGGCTTCACTATCCATATTGAAATTACCACAGTTTGACACAATACACAGCACAGGATTCTTTTGTATCAGCTACAAGGGTCGGTCCGGTTTTTTTGCCACTACTGTACAAAATAGGAAAGATTGGAGAATGCTGGGTTTGCAGTGAAGGACTATGAATGAATCATTATAATCAAGAGACATTTTCAATAATTTTACGATAAGCATATTTATATTATGAAAAAGTGCATGAATATTTTCTGAGTTGTATGTGGTTCTTTCCATTCGTTTCATAAATTTTAATGAACCACAAGGCTACTTCACATATGGCATCAAGAGAAAGATCATGGATTTGAGAATACAACGAAGAACTTCTAGCACCGTTAAGGCCAAATGTAAACTTTTAATCTAAGACATGTCAGTTACAAGTGGCCAATATAACTTACTAGTTTAAGATCGCATGTTCAGAATCCAGCTACTGCAGTCCATTGAAAACTGTGGTAAAAGATGAAGATCATTGAAGTAAAATAGTCCATGTCTACTAAGAAGGTTAATAAAAGTAGTGGGATATTAAATTTAGTTCACTGATACCTATTGTTGTCATCGTCGTCTAACTGCATACTTCTTGGTTCGGTTCATAACCATGTCTTCTGGCTTCCCACTTCCCACTTAGGGTGGGGACTTCTCAAATCAAGGCGACGAAAAACCAGACTCACCGCATTGTTCAAGGCACAAATGGGACACAAAGCATGGACCGATATCAATGCTAGATTAGCAACACCATCATACTTAGGAAGGACTGATCATATTAGGAAGTTTAAATGTAGAAAACAAAGAACGGACGTGGCAAAATTTTCCTTTGTTAACCGCACAATAGTAGACTGGAACAGCTTACCTGCGGCAATCTTTCAGGGTGGTCCTCTTAAAATCAATACATTTAAGGAAAGGTTGGGAAGATTAGACTGAAAATTTAATTGGAGGTGCAGTGTAATTATTTAAGTTGTCATGTAATTAATGGAGTTGATATATAATTAATTATGTTGATATGTAATTAATTAAGGTGATAAGTAATTTAGTTGATATGTAAATACATTAAGGTGATATGTAATTAATTAAGATGATATGTAATTAAGTTGGTATGTAATTAATTAAGGTGATATGTAATTACTTAAATTGGTAATAGATGGGTGAAATAGAAGTACTTATAAGTTAGATTTACTTTTGCTTATCGTAGGCGTTATTATAGAATAGTTTTTATTTATATTCCTAGGTTTATTGCATCTACTATTTATAGATTACCGGTACGTTTATTTTATTTTATTTCATTTACGTTTATTTTATTTTATTTCACGTAATTGTAATTATTGTATATTATATATCACTACCACCGGGTGTATACCCAATTGTAGTGTTAAATAAATACATATACAATATACCTAAGCTTCATATTATATACTAAGAATAATATTAAAAGCAGTGAAATACTTAGTTGAGTCATATGCCATATATTTCAAGCATAAATTATTACTGGTGTATTTTATTTTTATAGGATTCCCAAGATAACGCCCAGGTAACCCGACATCCCGGCCCGCTCATATTAAACAACGGGGAAGTGGTAAGTAACTCATGACTGGACATAGTTAATACGTTGCTTAGAGACTCTTCTTAATAACAATATGACTGGGTCTCCCTCCGTATGAGAAATGTTTATTAAAAAAGTTTTTTTTTTTTTTCGAAAATAGATATAATTTTAGAACAGAGATATTGACACCAGTGTAGGACTGTATACCTTACTTTAAGGGGGGATATACAGGTTTGAGAGTAAAAAAATGTTATGGTTTAATTTAAATTTTGTGTGAAGATTGGACATTTATCTTTATATCAGTGAAGGAATTTTTACAATATATGCAATATTTTAGTAGATATGACCATAAACGTGCGAGCGTGCCCTTATTTAGCTCTCCACACACAAGTTATATTTAACGCTCATTTCCGTAACTTGTATTTTTCAAAACCGTTTTTGTGATAACTCCGGAAGTTTTTAAGATATCCCAGTAAAATTCTGCTTGCAACTGTCTTTCATACTTGTGAACAAGATGAACTACAAACATTGAACATATAACTTAACGTTAGGAATAAAAAAAATGCTATTGTAGACGTTTCAAAGATTGTAGTTCATATTGTTCATTTGACATTTAGGAATTAATAGAATAAATAATAGCTCAGAAATATTCATATCTGTGGACATCATCATAAAAACGGTACATCAGTGAAAATAGTCTATAATTGCAGAAGCAGTGAATATTGAGCATTTCAAATTGCAAGATTAAGGAGTCATTAGCTGCTAAGAAAAAAAAAATATTGAATTTCCCTCATTTTTCGTGCTGCTTTGTTCCATCTCCACAATGGGCACTGCGAGTTATTGTCTTCTTTTTATGTAATACTAATATATTTATTAATATAATAATTATTACATGTGGGCAAATTCTGCAACAAATTTGGAATTGTATGCTGTAGTGCAGTAATGTCGATTCCTGGAGTGCAGTGTTCAATGCCCAGTAGCGACCAAGACAAGGGTGAACATAATTTATAATATCCAGATGCAACAACTGTTTTCGCTTTTGTTTACCCATTTTTAACGTGGGCTGAGTTAACATACATTGTTTAGGTGGCCATCGAGAAAATATCCGTAATAATTCTTGTAGCACTATTTATGCGCAACCCGCTGCAATATATCAGTGCCGGAAAATTAAACAAAGTTTGAAAAATTATGTAGACCTTATTGAACAGTAAGTAATGTCAATAATTTCAAGGGGTTATTCTTTTAGATATTTCAAACAAAAAAGTTTAATACAATTTTGCTTATTTTACTCGATATGAAACATTCATAGCTTATTTCGGAAAAGCTATTGAATTAATTCCCAATATGCTTTGTCAATTTAAGAGAGCTTTGTGTTATGATGATAAATTATTGAAAGAATATTAATTTTCTTCTTTAAATCTGCAGAATTTTGATTCGTATAAATGTAACTTTTAAAACGTAATGCACTCTGATAACGCCGTAAAGATTTTTGCCTGGAGAGAGGCAGATATACGAAGCCCTAAGTACCCTGAACATCTCGGGTGTGATTGTGACAGAGATGCAAGGGACGACGAGAAATGTAAACATAACCGCTTTTAAAGACGGCTCGGGAAATTTGATTTATTTTATGTAAGTTTACCGGTCACCACTTTACAAATGAAAGTGAGAGGGAACTATTTCTAATTGCCTGAAGAAATGTTTGCAGTATGAAAAACAGAGTTTTTTAATTAATTAAATAGATTTGTAGGCCTATAACGTAAGAAAAGCTTTCATTATTGTCTGTATTCACCGAATATTTAACTAAAATGAAATAGAAAGACTTTACAAATAATATTGTTCGTTTAATTTAAATTAAGTCTATCGCATGTTCATTTTTTCCTGTAGAGTTTCAAATGTTTTAAAATTTTGTTTTAAGCATCATTATTGTTTACGTTCTGTAAAATATTCAACTGAAATGGGAGTGTAGGAATGTTTCTTATTCTTTTCAATTTATTTCGAAGTAGGCGTATCATATTGTCTGCGTTCTCTGAACGTTTAATTAAAATTATGTTATGGAGATCATTTTAAATTGACCAAGATTTTGTTTAACGTGAAATGAGCAGTATTAATTCTCCGCTGTCTAACACAGTTTAAACACAAATATTAAAAACGGTATACCGTATCTTGCGAGTTTAAAAACAAAGTACTTGACCATGACCTTCCACTTCCCTATTCCGAAGAAGCCAGGTGAAGAGGTTGTACAGAGCAACACAATCTCATGTGCACTCTCCTGATTACAGCGTTGCACGATCTTGTTATTCACATAATAATAATAATAATAATAATAATAATAATAATAATAATAATAATCCGTGGCGCTACAGCTCGTGAAGGGCTAGACCGACCAGCCGGCTGCTGGCCTCACGCCCACATGCCGGAGCAGAGGTGGACGATCATCCAACCAGAATGGAGGTATCGTGTGGTTAGCACGATGATCCCCCAGCCGTTATAGATGGTATTCGCAACCGGATTTCGCTACCTATCGTAGCTCCCCAAGTGCATCACGATGCTGGGTGGGCACCGGCCTCATACACTGGCCGAAATTTCATGAGAAAATGTCTTCCCCCATGAGGACTCGAACCAGCGTGCATTCCGCAACGCGAGTCCTAGGCAGGATGCCTTAGTTGTTATTCACATGGACACTTTAAAATGCACATTTTTTTTTTAACTCTTCAAAACATAGCAAAACGGTATTTGATTTTTTTATTGCTGTTTACTAGAGAAATCATCCACCAGAATAAATGGCATTACTTACGGTTCAACCGATTGTTACATATTACTTCCAAGATATGATTAGTGGCATGAGCAGCGAATGCTGCATTTATTTTCTTGTACGGGTTTCGATATTTACTAAAATTTCAAGTTCACTGTTTTATGATTATGCTAAGAAGATTCTCACAAAGCCGCGATCGACGATTATTTAAAACAGCACAACCGCCAACCACTTAAACGATGCAACTATAGGGATCTTATGTTTCCCGTTATCATATATGTAAATGAAATGAACTATTTCGCAACAGAGAAAATATAATAGCCCTACAGGGTGTAAATGAACAACATCGAAATTTTGTCACTGACAATAGAAGGCTCCTTCCTAGCAGAAGTAACTTTAGGTATGGAACCAATGGTGACCGACGTAAATGAACAACGTGTTAAAATAATTAAACATCTGTACTCGAAAAGCAATAACAAACGGAAAGAGGCAATTATAAGTATTGAATGTAATAGCACTCAATAATTATAGTAAATAACACTCAATTATACTAACCAGGCCATTAAAACTTAATAAATAATAATAATAACTTATTTATAGTGGCAAAATAAAGGCCTTATACTGTTAAGATTAATAAAAGCAGTGGAATGTTATAATTAGCCATACAGGGTGTTTCCGAGGTGGTGTTACAAACTTTCAGGGATGGTGACGAAGGGCACATGTATCAATTTGAGATAAGGAACCCTGGTCCGGAAATGACTGAGTCGAAAGTTATAAGCAACAATAGTTGTGTGGAAATGGAATTGTAATTTGGCACCACGTGCCCTCCTTCCCTTAACCTTTGGAACAGTCGTGGAAATATGGTATGGGCCGGATGTCTCCTACGTGGGTACTTGTACCCGATACAATCTGTGAGCTTGTCTACTGTTCCCATTGGCTCATCCGTATTCGAAAATCAGGTCTGCTTATTCCGCTTTCGTGTACTCCTCCATTTCACTAGGACTGAGCGACTGGACACTGCAACTTGTACACATACACTGCTGTCTACAGACGTGCATATCAGGACCGACCATGTCCGTTTTACACATTACGCTATCTGCATTGCTTTAGTGTAGTTCCCTGTCTCCGTCCATCAGACACCGCACTGAATGGAATACTGTAAGTAGACAACGTAAACAACGTCAGATACATACAGTATGTGTAAGATGTACAGATAAGTAGCCTACACATAAATAAGGTGTGCAGAGGAATAAAATTATTTCATTTCCACAGTATTTTTTTTTTGCTTGTACCTTTCAACTCGATCATTTCCGGACCAGGGTTCCTTATCTCAAATTGATACATGTGCTCTTCGCCATAATCCCTGAAAGTTTATAACACCACCTAGGAAACACCCTGTATAAGGTAGTTGTAAATTCTTTTCTTGGCTTTTTTTCTATTAGGACTGCTGTTAAATGAGTAACTACCAGTGGCGTAGCGTCAATGTAAGCTAAAAAGCTTAGCTTCCCCAGTTAATAATAATTTCATAATAAACCTGCAGTTTATGGAGAAAATTATTTATTAATTTTAATAGAATTTATATTTACGCGTTAAATATTGTGATGCGGCAGCTCAGGATGATTTGTGATGCAGCAGTAAACAAGAAGCCTGCACACACCAGCTTCCAAGCAGATGGTTTCTTCTGTGTAATCCACCCCGCAGATTTTCCATCCCTTTGTAATTAAACTACCCTAAGGCTCTCAAGGCTCGCAAGAAGCCAAGAAGCTAGCTTTAACATTTAAAATAAGTAGTTTCCGAGTTATCCCTTTTCGTCAGTTGTGTTCAGTTGAAGTGTTAGTGTGCATTGTGGCTGATATAATAAATAATGAGCGAAATAACAGTTCCTGACACTAATTTACTTGAATTTTTTTAGGAGAATTGTATTATCAAGACTGACTTACGAACAAAAGTGTGATTTAAAAAACAAATGATCGACTCCCTTGCTGTCAATGAAGGACACAACCAAAAGACAGACGCATACTTACGTAATGATACTAATACTGTATCTATTGACCGTTAATATTGTGATTTCTCTAAGTATGACAGGGAGTGAGCTAATGTTATACTATACGTGTCTATTTGTTAAGAGATATGTGTAAACCGTGAAATCATATTTTACTACGTACCATTTGAGGTCATGCCTTATTGGTGTTACTTACGATGTTCCAACCAATCTTCGACTGCTGACTTCAAATTCACTACTGTTTATTTTAAGGCTGTATTTTTGTAATACGTTTTCTCATATTGCATGAAAGACAACTTGAGTTAGCTTCCCCTGCTCAAAATTTCATGCTACGCCACTGGTAACTACTACTGGCTGTTGTCTAACCCATTGACATATTTTCAGTATAATTGTAACTTGTTTATTCTCTTTTTATAGTTCCCCTATAGCGAGGCCATTCTGAACATCCTGGTTCAACAATACGTAAGTAACTCCTCAATGTACACTACATAGATCATAGTATGTTGTAGTCTCTTCTTTTAATAGTTGTCACTGGATCGCCATATGAATAGTGTTAATTGAAAAATTGTTTTAAAGAATAGATTTAATTTTAGAATAGAGAGGACATAATATACAATATAAAAGTCAAAATATATTCTATTAAAACTAAAATCTTCAAAAATATGTAGGCCTACACAATGTATCTAAAATCCGGTAGATATAGCGGAAAAGCCACTAATTTCCCAGCATTGGGATTGGTGGGTGTGTCATACTAGTATACACCCTCAACGATGTATGTTACGTTGAAAATTCAAGCACATTAGATTGAAAACTAAATATTTTCAACGACTTTCCTCCTCTTTCCATTTTTCGCCATCTAATAATAACATAGTTTGTCTATGTCGCCGACTTTTGAATCATTCTGCATCAGTAGCGGCCCGCGGTTACAAAGATTGGCAGTTCTGCATGAAAAATAGTGTATTTAGCAAACGCATGCTGTTTATTGCGTCTAAATCGGATGACGCGTGTAATTACAGCCCCTTCTCGAAGATGACTGTGCACCCGAAATTCTACTCCAACTATCCGTGCGCTACACCTCTCCCACCTGGTACAACTAGTCACGTAGTGGAGATGTGCCCCACATGCTTCTCTAGTTTTTTAAGTCAAATTAACTAAATCCTTCGCTCCGGTGTTTGTCCATGTATTTTCTCCTCTAAACAGAATATACGGGTGGGGGAGAAAGCGTTTTCATGAGCGCAGCAAAAAAACCAATCGTTTCCATTACACACTTTGGTATTAAAATGACTAATAGGCTACATGATTTCCTCGACTTTTTTCAGAAATTTCAATATTTAAATTTTGTATAGGACGTCCTAATTTTTTAAGTTAACATGCAATTTCTCTTTTAATTTCGAAAAGGGTTGGTTGATTAGATTTTCATTTCATTCATTTTTAATATAAAATATTTCCTTAGACACACTGACTAATCACATCGCACCACCCACAGTACTATAATACACTGGAACTGCAATGATATACAGTAGTCCAGAAGCCTATAACGCAGGTCATAAAGAGATGAGGGTGTTGACGGTTCTTTTGTATATTCAGAGAGAGCTGCTTCGGTTGCAGCTCTAATGCAGTCTTTATGGGACGGTGAAGAAAACCAGTTTTCTGCTGCCCACTACCCTATGTTAAGCTTCAGGAACTGCCGATCACAGATCAGAAAAGTACATTACAGCTAAAATTCTCGAGCAGTTCAAGGTTCCTACAGACAGTAAAATCTCGAATCGAAAGAGAATGAATTGGAAAAATAAATGAAACAATAAACTAGATTACATAAAAGCACGTTTTTTCATTTTTAATTTTTTTCAGGTCCATTTAAATGGCGGTTCTGCAGCTCTGCAGTTCTTATTGTAGAGCCGCCCCTGTTCTGTATATACTAAGAACATTAATAATGGTAGTGAGATATTTGGTCCAGTTATATATTTTCTTCATACTTATTGTTGGTTTGTGTTCTTTTTATAGACCGAGACCACGTACCTGCAAGACTACGTGTACGAACGCCGAGTGGTAAGTAATTCTTCAATGTCCATACATCATACATAGAGTATATTCCTTACAGGCTATCTGTAATAGTTATATGACTGAATTTTCATATGAAATCAAATACTTGAAAAATATTTTTGAAAATTGATTTAGAACAGAGATTTTGATATATGTTTCGGATTATATACTGTACCTTAAGGGGTTAGGTACAGCTTAAAGGAGTAAAATTTTGGAAATATTCAATATTTTTTTTCCTCCATTACTCTATCTTGTACAACAATGAAAATTAGTATGTGTAAAACACTGTCCTTGTGCTATATGATACACATATTTTTACGGTTTAAAAAAATATTTATATATATATATATATTTTTTTTTCAAAATTCAAAGTTCACTGTGCAGTGATAAAGCGTTTTCCTCATAACTCAAAAAGTATCCAACATTCTGTGATAAACATTTTTTGTGTGTATTTATGCATGTCATATCTACAATATGATGCAAAATCACTTCTCTACCTTTGATAGATTGTCTGATAAAAAATAAATTCATTTTACAAAATGGTCAAATATCTAACACAAAATAAAAAAATATATTGTTGGGATGTAATTGAAAGAGCATGATATTGTAAACGTGAATTTCAGCAATAAAATAAAAAAGAAAGAACATGAAAAAGTTAAAAAGTTTATGAGTTATGAGGGAAACGCTTCATTACTGCACAGTGAATTTTGCATTTTGAAAAAAAAAAAAAAAAAAACAAAAAAAAAAACAAACAAATATTTTCTTTTAAATCGTAAAAATATTTTTTTTTCATATAGCAGAAGGATAGTGTTTTACACATACCATTTTTCATTATTGTACAAGGTACACTAATGGAGGAAAAAATGTTGAATATTTCCAAAAAAATTTACTGCTGTAAAGTATACCTAACCCCTTAAGCTACTTTAAGAATTTTTATTTTATTTCACCCACACAAAGTTGCTATGAGTTATTGTCTCCTTTGGTTCATAATCATTCTTTGGCACATGCTCTTCAAAAATGTCTCATTTCAACCATGAGTTACGAAGCTTTAAAATTCAGATTGTTCAAAACTTTAAATTTTGAGTTGTTTCCCTTTTCAACTGGGTCATCGAATTTGGCTTGGATAGCAGGAGTCGCAATATTAATTACGAAATCTGCCTACTGTAAATCAGTATCAACAGCTAGCACGCATTAACTATAAAGTAGGCCTATCATGCAGCCACTGTCTTCTGGATAAGAAATTGTACATGTGATCAAGGTGGATCCAGCAAGTTTGAATAAAACATTTTTATGCTTATAATGCACCCAGCATTACTTTTTAACCTAACGCTTTCATGTGACACAGTTTGAAGGGCTCTCAAGTAGGAAATGAAAGCATATTATAAAACTAGAAGGTTCAAATATAAATACGAACAGAAAAAAACGTATTTTCTTAATTTTTCACCATTATTTCACAACACTTTTCCCTTAAAAGAAAATGTTCTTTTTCCAACTTTACTTCAGTCAGTTATGGTAACAACAATACTGTTGGTAGAAGCTGTCGGGAATAATGCCCTTCCATATCGGGCAGTAGCGAGATGGGTAGCTAATTTGAGGGCATTTAGAACGGGTATGTGTGCTGTAATGATTCTGGCACAGGACCCCTGTAATGTTACGGCAACGACCGTAACAAACATGAGGAGCAAAATATTGGCATGTTGTTAAATGTCCGTACATTTCGTCCATTCCTTGTCCTTTCACTTGTAAATTTCACATTTTCCACCCATGCTCGAATTCTCACAAAAAGAAATAGTTGCTATGACTTATGTCCCAACCCCCGTACATTAATCAGATTCTTGAGAGGAGTTGATAAGACAGAAACATACATAAATCACGAATATAAATACTTTGTATACTAACATTTAAACACCAGTATAAGATACTTAAGAAGTAGCTACTTTCAGATGATAGTAATAAAGTTAATAACAATAATACTAGTAATAATTGAGATGATTTATACCATAATTTCAGAGTGAAAAAGGATAATGTTGAGATTGGTGAATGGTTAATACTATTATTAGTGTAATCGGTGGCAAATCATGTTGATATAGGCTTGTAACAAAGATGAGATTGAGAGAAATAATATACTTAGGGAAGAAATAAACTTGCTTTACAATGCATAATATATATATAAAGTAGGGAAGTATGAGTTGTTTAATCCTGGATTTGAAAATTTCATTAAAAAAAATTGCCAATTTTGGATTAATTTTTTTTATGCTCGACCATGCCGAAATGTAGTAATTATACACCTGGTAGTAGCTGTTTAATGCACCTCATTAAAGTACACCTATTCATTAAAGTTCAGGTGTTCAGCCAATGACAAGTCACCTTTGTACCGTTATGAAACCGCAAGTATCGATTATTCTCGGACATGCAATCGAAAGACAATTAGCGAAAAGTCACGGAGGCTGGAAATCCAATACTGTCGCAGAAGGTTATGTTCTGTTACTATAATAATTAGCGTTAATTGTAAATAATATTCAAATAAATTCAATTTGTCATCTCGTTTTTAAATTCTAAATCAATTTCCAGGTTATATCAGACTAATGTTCACCTTATTCTCTATCAAGGTCAATGACATTCGGCCTCGGAAAAATTCAATACTTTCGCGTATGCGCACATCTCACAATTCAGGTCAGTTCGCAGATAACCATAACATGACCTAATTTTGAATAATTTCAAGTTAGAAATATGGTCGAGCATAAAAAGTCGTATGAAACTTGCCTATAATGGTAATTAAGACGCTTGTATGAAAATTATGAAACTCGCTTGCGCTCGTTTCATAAAAAAACATACTTGCGTCTTAACTACTACCATTATAGGCTCGTTGCATAATGTACTATTATCAAATTATATAGATGTGTACCATAATTTTTACCATATAAGAAAGCAGTAGATGTGAAGCATTTAGGTTCAACTAAAGCAAGAAATTCATTTCTAAAGTAAACAGTATCACGTGACTGAAATGAGGCTTGATTGGCCGTAGCTTAGCGCCACCGATTCTCAGCACGTGATCCCGCCCACTGCTGTACATTCTGTTTCATGTTCAAAATTTCTCGTTACTCGTCAAAGTAGACCTAACGTCACTACTATGCATTCATTTGCTTAGGAAACAATTACTGCCAACTTAATTAAATTATTTCAAACTTTCGTGTAAGGCCAATCGCTGGCGGACAAAGGTGTTATTCCTCTGTTATGTTAACCACATACACTGAGGATGCAGAAGCCATACTATTATTTGCTTACCTATGGGGACAAACTCAAGATCAAGTGACGATAACTTGTTACAGGAACATATTACCTTCGTATGGTTAATACTCTTCGTTTTTATCCGCTTTCGTAGTAAATAAAATATAAAAGTGCCCTTTCTTTTCATAATGTTGTACGTATGAGTTACGTTATAAGCTTTATCGCATCTAGTAGGCCTACTAACTAAAATTTAAATTTGCTTCTAAAACAAACACAAAGTTGTGATCCTCGAATACGGAACTATATTTTCCTGCGTCGTGTGTTTCGACTACATACGAGGCAGTGATGGGTATGTTAGCCACGAGCCGAAAATGTTAGATATAAGTATTGGATTTAACCGCTCAGTACACCGAATACGTTACTAAATATTAATATATATTAAACTGGTTAATAAAATGCACTAGAATATATATAGTCCACTGAGATTTTTAACATGATTTACAAGTTTCTTTTCTTTTCACAGATGTACGGTGTCCAGCTTGGGCGTGTAGTAGACCGTCCATATGTAGTCTTGCTTGTGATACGACGTCCGGTAAGTAACTTTTGGTTATATATAGATAATAGTAATTTATATACAGGACATTCATTTCAAAATTTCATTAAATTTAACTTAAACAAAAAGCACGTCAATTTAGATATTGAGGGGTAAGTTTAAAATCAGAGTTAATTGTCATTTGAAATTTCAAAGAGTGGGTGAGGATCGAGCGGATTAAAACTAAAACGTAATTAATACTCGTTTTAACTTATTCCTAAATATCTAAATTGACGCGTTTTTTGTTTGAATTTAATTTAATGTAATTTAATTCAAATAGTACATAGTTATTTAGACTTGGAAGTTTTGAAATGAAAGCCCTGTATATTGCTTATATTCTTTCCATAATCGTTGTAACACTGAATTTTCATATGATAGGCCGAAACATTTATTGAAATCAATTTTTTAACCATGGAACAAGGATTTTGATATCAGTTTCGTAATTGCTAGCCTCCATTATACAACTTGATTTTGTTTCACTTACACAAGTAAACAGATCTTACTGTTTTCGTTTTATCCACACTTCTTAATTCATATAATCATTCATTGACAGATTTATTAGCTTAATTCACAATTTGCCATTTGAAAGTAATATGATCGATCTTTTTTTTTTTTGAGATTACTAAATTTAAAGTTTTTGTGACATATAACTCGTGAATTAACATAACTTCTACCAAATTATATAAAAGTATAGGCCTACTTATAATTAAGGTTACAGCCAGTGTATGGGACCGGTGCCCACCCAGCATCGTGATGCACTTGGGGAGCTATGATAGGTAGCGAAATCCGGTTGCGAATGCCAGCTATAACGGCTGGGGGGATCATCGTGCTAACCACACCTTCATTCTGGTTGGATGATCGTCCACCTCTGCTTCGGCATGTGGGCGTAAGGCCAGCAGACGGCTGGTTGATCTAGGCCCTTCAAGGGCTATAGCGCCACGGATTATTATTATAATTAAGGTATTGAGATAAAATTTTCACAAAAATACTCCTCATGGGACCGTACATTTTTTTTTTGCGCGAAAATAAAAAGACGAACAAATTTGTCAAAAATCGACTTCTTTGAGTGGTACATCACTTTAATGGGTTGAGGGAAAACCACGGGAAAAACATGAAACAGGTTACTTGTCCCAACCAGGATTTGAACCGTGCCCGCTCGTTGCAGTGTCACATGTGCTAACCATTATCCATAGCGGTGAACCCCACGAAAAAAGTGCATACTTTTTTATGAAGTGGCATGTGAGAGCAGAATTGATAAAAATCACTATTAATTTTATTAATGTTTGAACATTGAAGCAATTAGGCTATACTTTTTTTTACAAATTACAAATTAGACTAGGACATTACTAATGCTCCATTACACAATATGCAGTGTTACCTTAAAGATAAAAAAAAATTATATTTTTTAAGAAATAAGTTTTCCACTACGAAAAAAATAAAGAGGGCAAAATAAGTTTAATTTTTTTACAGTCTTACTAATAAACCGTGTATAGTTTTTATACTAGACTTATGCAGAGTTGAGACAGAAAACTTTACTAATAAACCATGCAGAAGCGATCGACGTATAAGCAGCCTGTAACTATACAATGGGAATTGCTTTGCAGTAGTTATATACACGAAACCCCTTGTTCAAGCGTTGTATATAGAGAAAAAAATGGCCGCCCCTCTAACAGCTGTTCGACTGTCATTTTATAATGATGGTTGCCTAGTAGCCAAAGAAGAACAAACCAAAGAGCACAGAATAATTAGAATAATATTACTGTAGCTTGTACTCTTTGACCAAAATATAGTATGGTAATCGATTAGAGCCAGTTGTACTATCGATACTTAACGCCACACTAGAGCCCTCTACAGGATGCAATAGAGAACCTCAGATATTCTATTATCTTTCGTAACGAAGTAATGACGAAACTATGACGTAGCCGTGCAACAGTTGTACTGTTATACGCGACGTATATAGTGATTATTAGTAAGAAATTTACACACCACCTATAAATGAGCTACTCATTGTATAAGTATAAGACAGTTAAAGGTCTGTATATGGAGTTTTTATTAGTAAGACCGTTAAAGTGTTTATGAGAAAAGATTGAAATTAAAAACTTGTAGTTATGATATTGATATGTATATTCTGTAACAATTTCAACTCTGTAGCTAAAAAATTGTGGAAAAAAAAAATGTTGCCGATTTTTGGTGTAAACTATTATATTGTCACGCTGTCGGTCATGGTTCGAATTCATCCCAGTTAGGTCTGGAATATTTCACTGATACTTGTGGCGTATAAAGTCGCAGTTGGGATATTTTCGGGGTTCTCCCATTTCGCCATCTTGGACATTAACATCATTAAGGTCATGTTCATTCTATTCAATTACATATCCATATCATTTCTCTCATCACAAGTTCTCGGGTTATTTCTGAGTTCATAAATATTCTCAGGCAGAATTTTGTAAACCTAATAAAATGTAGCCTACCTGTTATCAGTAGGGATCGTACTTAATCCCAGAAGGCAACAAGATAGAGTATCACTGGAGTTTTATGTAAACGACGCACGTCCATGTAGTAAGCGAAGTACTTGACTGAAGGCTCACGCGTCTCTTGTTTCGTCAAGTAGGGCAGAACAAAACATGGACCACTTTAACAATATTACACTAATATTTACAATTACAATTATTTACACTATGTACAGTAGTGGCAAAAAAAACCGGACCCACCCTTGCAGCTGATTTCAGAGCCTTGTTCACTCCAGAGCACGATAGACTGGTAACTAAGACTTTCGTGGTTCGAATCCTGCCTGGGCAGCAAACTTTTTTTGTTCCTTATTCCCAATACTTTTCGATTGCAGCGATATTTTACTACTTAATTACCTTATTATTCCCAGAACATGAATTTTACCAGCTATCAAAAAGTATTGGGAATAAATTTGAACAAGGAACAAAACAAAGTTTCCTTCCCAGGCAGGATTCGAACCACGGAAGTCTTAGTTACCAGCTTATCGTGCTCTGGAGTGAACAAGGCTCTGAAATCAGCTACAGGGGTCGGTCCGGTTTTTTTTGCCACTACTGTACAATAAAACATGCTGTTTTTAATATTTACACCAGGCCTATCACCAATCAAACTTTACAAGGGATACTCAAAATGAAAAAAAGTAATTCACAGAACTTCAGTATTTCTTGATTTATTCTGATACACTCTAGTCGTAGATATGAGATAGAACAGATCAGTCATTTAACTGTGAGAAAGACAATGGGCTGTTTTCGTGATAGATTGGGGCATTGGCTGTGAATAGTTCTCATTTTGAGCATTTGTTAAAAAGTTTGATTCGTGATAGTGTTTTGTTTATTTTTATGACCTATTTCACATGATTTTACGTATTTTACTTATTTGCCTCAAGTTTAATAAAGAGTTAAAAGATACGAAACGGGTAAAATTTAATGGAGACTGAATTAAAATAGGATGCCATTTTGAAAAAAATGAAGTTTACTGTCAAAATCTATATGCCTGAATAACGTTTTTCGAACACTGGTTTATCTCTAACAGCTTTTGTGTAAAACGTTTTCCTGCCAAATTAAAATTTAAGATATTAAGAGCAATATTCCATACTTAATGAACACACTACATAATTCAGCTATGTATTTTCGACATTATTTTAATTAGTTACTTTTCTTTTAACAGGTACGTCTAGGTCACCAAGACATAATTGAGGGCAGGGACATTATTGATATGGGTCTGGTCCCACAGAGACCTTGTATAGTAATAGAACAGTTCACGGTCTTCTACGACCACAGGGTGAGTACAGAGTATTTTGTTACGTTGATGACAGAGAGTGTTACTTAAAGGCTTTCTGTAATCCTTGTAATACTAAATTTAATGGTAAACATTTACTGAAATCAGTTTTTAAGCTATATGTATACTTTATGGTTTATTACAAGGATGTTGATATTAGTTTCGCAACTGTATGCCTTCTTTAAGCGCTTTACTAAACTTTTGTTCCAATTTTACAATAGGTGCTATCCTAGGGTGCTATGTGTAATTATTTCTCTTATTCACCTTCCTTAATAATCATTCACTCACATAGGTATTCCCTTCATTTGCAATTTGTCTTTTGAACACAGTTTTATTAAACTTGTTTGACGAATAGGCATGCTATAGAGTAGGCCTACTGATAAATATTCCCATTCTTTTTAAATATAAAAATGAAGGCTAGGAAGTGAAAGATAATTGCTATATTTATGTTTATTGTTTATATTCTTAAAAATTAAAATGGAATAACTTCTCGAAAGTGATAGCTGCTCACTCAAAGTTACATAAACAAAACAAAAACAGTTCTAGTACTATTGCATTAAAAATTACTGGCATACACAAATTAAAATATTATCTTGTTTGTAAGCCTTAGAAAAGGCAGCTGAAACGTTTTTCATATCTCAGTATCTTCTGTAATTAATTTTAAATGTTATGGCACAACTGAGATGTATTTAAATAATACGCTGTAAATTCTTTAAATCTGTCTATTTTTCCATCTTTATAAGGTATCTCATCATTATCATCATCATCATCATCATCATCATGATTCTGGAGAAGGTGATCCGTTTGTATGTTAAATATTTGTGCACTCTTCGAAATCCCCGTTTGCCAGCAAACAACTTTTGTCTTGTGGATTTTTCTCTTCCTGTTGCAACCCTTAGTCGAGGTTAATGGTGGGATAGGTAGATTATTTATTTCTAGCTTTTAAAAATAATTTATTCCTGCTGAAACGTGTCTTACTCTAATTTCTTAGCATTTCTCAGGGACCTCTCATGACAAGGTACCTAAGTAATGTAGGGTAATTCGAATGTCGATTTTGCGACACCTCTTGTTTGTAATTTATTTTAACGAACAATCATCCTTACAAAATGGAGGGTTTTTTTTATGAATGGTGATGATACAACAAATTCTCAAGTACAACTCAAATATCGAAAATTTCGAGATCTCACCCTCCAATTCAAGAACATGTAACCCAATTCTTTGAAAGTCATAATATTATTTAATATTAACTCCGCCAAAACTAATTATATTGTATTTCAAACAAGACGAAATAAGATTCTTTTTTTTTCATGTATGCATTAATATCAGTAAATCAAACAATACTAAATTCCTTGGTTTATTTATATCGTTAAACATTTGACTTCGAATATCTACATTGACCAAATTTTTGTGACAAAATCAGTTACTAACTTACTTACAAATGGCTTTTAAGGAATCTGCAGATTCAGTGCCGCCCTCACATAAGCTCGCCATCGGTCCCTATCCTGTGCAAGGTTAATCCAGTCTCTAACATCATCTCCCACCTCCCTCAAATCCATTTTAATATTATCCTCCCATCAACGTCTCGGTCTCCCCAAAGTTTTCCCTCCGGCCTCCAAACTAGCATTGTATATGCATTTCTGGATTCGCCCATACATGCTACATGCCCTGCCCCATCTAAAACGTCTGGATTTAATAGTAATTTTTATTCACTCCGAAGATTAGCCAAATTCCTTGACACAGATGATTTAACGATACTACATAATAATCTGATAGAACCCATTTCTTTCCTATTGGATCTGGGGTCATAGTGCAAATAAATGGACGGAGTTTCGCAATAAGAGACCAAGCGCCAAAAACTTGTTTCGAGATACTGGCCATTGAAATAAATGTTTTTTTTTATATATATAAAACATTTTATGCAAGAAATATTATAACGTTCATACTATTACAAAAAAATAGTACAAATAATACCGAAAAAAAAGGCAAACCGATTTTTATAAGAGACCAGCAGTTGAATTAACATTTCAAAGTAAAATAAACAAATTAATTTTATGCAATAAACGAATTTTTGTTTATAAATAGCAGCAAAATTCAGATATCCCATTCTTGATTTTTTCCGAGTTAAATTAGCCTGCCATCAACAGATCTGTGCAAATATATATATATATATATATATATATATATATATATATCTCTTTCGAACTGTCCCTTGGTCTATTATTGCGTAACTTCGTCCAAATATACCAACAGTATTTCCATCTTCAGAAGAGAGCTCTTAGATATACTTTCAACTTAAACATACAGATTCATGCAGACAAGCATTTAGTTCGTTAAATTCCCTACATATAATGCAAGTGATTATATTAATATTATCATATCATTAATATCATCATATTATATTATATCATCATAATAATATCATATAACGAAAATTATATTAATATCTCTAATCAACTCATTCATACACACAATGCCAGAATATACGAAACGAGTTGGCTCAGGCGGTAGCGTTTGAGACTCGCATTCGAGAGGTCCCGGGTTCAAAACCCGTTGCCAACCAATCTGACTGAGAATTTTCATGGTTTCCCTCTGTCACAGATGCAAATGTGGGATTGGAAATTTGCATGTCATGATTCATCATCGTCTCAATCACCAATACCACAAACATTAATCAAACATTTATAATCACTTAAATGAACGTTAGTAATCTACAACAACCAATAGAAACAGGAACTCAACAATAGTAAAAACTGCCTACTGGTAACCTCACAATTCCTAACTACGCGATATGACCACAGATTATAAAGCGTGTATAAAAGAACTTAACAAAATAAACTATCAGAATAAATTGACATTCACAAAAAGAAAAAAAATCACAACCTGGAACTCACAAAATTAGAAATCTTCTGTGACAGGGGGTAAATCCTATAACAAACTTCCAGATGGAAATAAACACTGTACAAACCAACAAGATCTTTAAAACTAAAACCAGGAAATTCCTGATTGTTCATAGTATTCAAAAAAGACTACAAGTATCACGATTTTCACTTTTATTATTGAGAACAAAATGTCTATTTACTATAGTAATTTATTATGTATGAATTTATTTTATAATTTTGTAATACTATGCCCAGTATCGGTATATTATTTTTTTATATATAATTTTGTTGCAGGCACAGTCATCTCGCCGCCCATACCCCGCCAGCCAATAACATCAGGCTTACCACCTCAACACCTCTCCACACCACAACCTCCCACCAGATGTATGGCATGGCGAGGTGTCATGCGTCTGGTTGCAGGAAGGCACAAAATGGAGCAACCCAGAGGTGGTGTGCGTAGAGGCATAACATCTACGCCTCCGCACAATTACCAGGCCTCCCACCTCACATACCACCTCTCCACACCACAACCTCCCACCAGATGTATGGCATGGCGAGGTGTCATGCGTCTGGTGTGGAGGAAGGCACAAAATGGAGCAACCAAGAGGTGGTGTGCGTCGAGGCATAACATCTACGCCTCCGCACAATTACCAAGCCTCCCACCTCACATACCAGCTCTCCACACCACAACCTCCCACCAGATGTATGGCATGGCGAGGTGTCATGCGTCTGGTGTGGAGGAAGGCACAAAATGGAGCAACCAAGAGGTGGTGTGCGTCGAGGCATAACATCTACGCCTCCGCACAATTACCAAGCCTCCCACCTCACATACCAGCTCTCCACACCACAACCTCCCACCAGATGTATGGCATGGCGAGGTGTCATGCGTCCGGTGTGGAGGAAGGCACAAAATGGAGCAACCAAGAGGTGGTGTGCGTAGAGGCATAACATCTACGCCTCCGCACAATTACCAAGCCTCCCACCTCACATACCAGCTCTCCACACCACAACCTCCCACCAGATGTATGGCATGGCGAGGTGTCATGCGTCTGGTGTGGAGGAAGGCACAAAATGGAGCAACCAAGAGGTGGTGTGCGTAGAGGCATAACATCGACGCCTCCGCACAATTACCAAGCCACCCACCTCACATACCAGCTCTCCACACCACAACCTCCCACCAGATGTATGGCATGGCGAGGTGTCATGCGTCTGGTGTGGAGGAAGGCACAAAATGGAGCAACCAAGAGGTGGTGTGCGTAGAGGCATAACATCTACGCCTCCGCACAATTACCAAGCCTCCCACCTCACATACCAGCTCTCCACACCACAACCTCCCACCAGATGTATGGCATGGCGAGGTGTCATGCGTCTGGTGTGGAGGAAGGCACAAAATGGAGCAACCAAGAGGTGGTGTGCGTAGAGGCATAACATCTACGCCTCCGCACAATTACCAAGCCTCCCACCTCACATACCAGCTCTCCACACCACAACCTCCCACCAGATGTATGGCATGGCGAGGTGTCATGCGTCTGGTGTGGAGGAAGGCACAAAATGGAGCAACCAAGAGGTGGTGTGCGTAGAGGCATAACATCGACGCCTCCGCACAATTACCAAGCCACCCACCTCACATACCAGCTCTCCACACCACAACCTCCCACCAGATGTATGGCATGGCGAGGTGTCATGCGTCTGGTGTGGAGGAAGGCACAAAATGGAGCAATAAAGAGGTGGCGCGCGTAGAGGCATAACATCAACCCCTCCGCGGGACTAACAACGAACTCCATACCATTACCTACCACTAGATATGTGGCATGGCGAGGTGTCATGCGTCTGGTGTGGAGGAAGGCACAAAATGGAGCAATAACGAGGTGGCGCGCGTAGAGGCATAACATCAACGCCTCTGTGGGACTAACAACGAACTCCATACCATTACCTACCACGAGATATGTGGCATGGCGAGATATCATGCGTCTGGTGTGGAGGAAGGCCCCAATGGAGCAAAGAAGAAGTGGTGCGCGTGGAGGCATACCATCACCGCCTCCGCGGGACTAACAACGGGCTTCATACCATTACCCCCACCAGATGTATGGCATGGCGAGGTGTCATAGTCTGGTGTGGAGGAAGGCACCCAATGGAGCGAAGAAGAAATGGTGCGCGTAGAGGCATACCATCACCGCCTCCGCAAGACTAATATCGGACCCCACTACCCACACCGTAATGAGCAGACAAACCAGCAATAAAATGAAGGATTCGAGAAGGCAGCATAATAGCGACGAAGAAAGTAGTAACAAGAAAATAAAAAATGAGTTCTCTCGAAAATCGTAGCAGAACTTACGGACATTAAAAAACAGAACGAGTCATTCAGAGAGGACACAATAAAAGAGTTAGAAGCAATGAGAATCGAACTCAAGAATAGAGAGGAAGCTTGAAACAAGATAGAGAAAGAATGTAAATAATGACAGGCAATAGAAACAACACGATAGAAATTAAAATGAAAACGATGGAGCAGCGCATTAAAGATATCGAAGAGGAAGAGAAAAGAAGACACGGAAGCGAAAGAAACAACATCGTTATCAAAAGAACCGAAATAGAAATAAACAAAGATATACTACACTAGAAACAGTGAATGAGATCTTCAAGAAAACAAATAGAAGTGCCGAACAATGACGTGAGATACATAGGAAAAGACTGGAAAAATAGAGGCCTGGTACGAATTATCATGAAACATTTTGAAGACAAGGTCAGGGTAATGAGGAAAATACGAAAACACACAGGAGAAGAGTGCTATGTAGATGATGATGATGAAGAAGAGAGAGAAATTCAAGCGGCTATACGCAAATGGGCGAAAAAGGAGAAAGATAAAGGCAGTGAGATGAAAATACGATTTCAAAAAATTAGCATCAACAGAGAAATAGAAATCCTGAAAGGATGTTGTTCCAAAAAACGCGAGATAAGATTGGAAAAGTAGAGGCCTGATGCGAATTACCATGAAAAATATTAATACAAAGTCAGGGTAATGAGGAATAATAAAAAACTCACGTGAGAAGAGTACTATGTAGGGATGATATGAAGAAACGAGAGAAATTCAAGTGGCTATACGCAAATGGGCGAAAGAAGAGAAAGATAAAAGCAATGAGGTGAAGATAAGATTACAAGAAATTAGCATCAACAGGGAAATGGAAATTCTGAAAGGACGTTGTTCCAAAAAACGCGAGATACAAAGGAGAAGAATGGAAAGATAGAGGCCCGGTGCGAATTACCATGAAAAATTTTGAAGACAAAATCGAGGCAATGAGGATTAAACAAAAATTCAAGAGAGGAGTGCTATGTAGAGGATGATGTGACGAATAAAGACAGGGAAATTCAAACGGCTATGATACGCAAATGAGCGAAGGAAGAAAAAAATAAAGGCAATGAGGTGAAGATAGGATTTAAAAAAAATCAGCATGAACGGGAAATCGGGATCCTGGAAGGAAAGTGCTCCAAAAATCGACGGAACAGTCCGCAACAATAGGAAATATCCCTAACGTCCACCAACAAACATATTTCTAAATGTCCACACCTGTGGAGTAACGGTTAGGGCGTCTAGCCGCGAAACCAGGTGGCCCGGGTTCGATTCCTGGTCGGGGCAAGTTACCTGGTTGAGGTTTTTTCCGGGGTTTTCCCTCAACCCAATATGAGCAAATGCTGGGTAACTTTCGGTGTTGGTCCCCGGACTCATTTCACCGGCATTATCACCTTCATCTCATTCATATAACCTAAGATGTTGATAAAGCGTCGTAAAATAACCTACTGAAAAAAAAAAATATTTCTAAATCTTTGATTCGATAACTGATAGTACTTGTCATCATATCACAGATGTAATTTTAACAAATATGTACAACTAGTTCATAAAAACTGTTTGCATTTTAACTGTTTTATAATTAATACATATCTATTGTGCATAATACTTTGTAATTCTGGTTTTTCCATATTAGACAACGTTGTACAAATACTTTAAAAATCATATATGCACTATGACATTCTCCAAAAAAACTCATCTGAGTTTCTAGTTTTTGTCGTAATGGCATAATTCATGCATGTTGTAAGTTGTCAACCACATATTCTATAACGTGTTTATGTAATGTTCAGATGACACCTGATGATACCGTAAGTAAGGCAAAAGCGCTCATAATAAAATAAAGTAAAATATATTTTATATGATATAAGTCATTGTTTTAAGTAATAAGTAATGACTGAACAGTAACCTAATAGTATAATTGTTTCATTGGTAACGTATCTGAAAACAACACTGTCTCTCAAATTATCAAACGAAAATAATATTCTCGGATCATCGGACGACAATCATGAACAATACATCAGGATGGCAACACTAAACGTAAAAAACACTTGAGATTCTTTCATTATAGGCTATCGCTTAATTTTCGTAAAGTTTAACAAATGATGACGTCACAATACGAAAAATTGAAAATAGGATATCATCAACACAATCCATAGGTGAAATTTCGGCGTTTCTCCAACTATGCAAGGGAAAGAAAACATAGGCCTACTTAAATAATTGAATTCACAGTATTCGGCCTCATGTCGCTAAGATATCCCCTCAACTAACCTTGTCACATGCCTCGATCTCATGTCGCTTAAGCTATCCCCTCATCTAACCTATCTAAGGCTGTGTCTCAAAGCTCAAATCCATACTACACACCAGTGACTAGCAACTAGGTGACTTGTAAACTATACACTAGGGAGCTTTGAAAATGTATGCTTGAAACATGGCCTTCTTCATAGATTATTTTTCTAAAAACCATGACATCACGGCGCAGCACTAAATTAAGACGGCAGTGTCCTAATGCAGTTTCATTGCGAGTTATGTGGAAATGATAAGGGCCTAATATATTACAGTAATGTTTAAAACAATGTACAGAAGATACTAACAATGTTAGTGTTCAAAGTTAACGTGTTATTCTACATTATAGTTACATTATTTCACTTCCAAAGCATTTTCAGATTTTCATAACCCCATTTGCTGATGACGTATCCATGTTTGTTTAGTGAACAAGTCAGCAATCAAGCAAGCATTTTCGTTGACTAGCTACTACGGACTTGATTGCTATGCACTATGTAGCTTTGGCTCATGACTTCTGACGTCACATCCGGCTATTTAGTCAACAATCTAGTTCACTTCAGCTGAAAATGTAGCTTTGAGACACGGCCTAATTATTCATAACCGTAGTCATCATACAAATTTAAAACTCAAATTAAATATAAATAAAAAGAAACAACGAACAGACACACATATACACACTACCGATAGTCTATAGCAGACGTCTCAATAGGGCCTTCTCGGAGCATATCCTCCTCTCTATTTTTTAATGTAAGAGTGGAACAAGATGCGGGAGCAGTTCGTGTATGACGTGTCCGGATGACGTCATTGACCGCGACGTTTGAATAGACATCTACCGCTACGATGTTGTCTCCATCTCCGAGGAAAGAATGTCCTTAATACCGTAAATGTAAGAAGAAATAAAAGCTTTCGTAGGGTAAGTGAAATTGCGGGAGTCACAAGTTTCAGTGGGTAAACTGTTAACACTTTATTAATCTAAAATTGTTACCTAATTTAAATCAAGACTAATGTAACAAATATAATTAAGTACTGAAGGACTTGAAAAAAGAATATGAGACCAGATTTAAAATTTGAATAGTTCTAATATAAAATAACTGTTTGTGAATTTCTAAGATGTTTTGTTTATTGTTAATTATTGAAAACATTACGAAACATATTATTTAATAATTATTGTAATTAATATATTAATATTAACTTATCGTAAGAATATGTACTTTAACAACCAACAAGTTTAATTGTAATTTTATTTTTATTGTTTAATTGAATTTTATTTATTAAATATAGTGTAAACTTAAACAAAGAGAGATACCAAAAACTATTTACTAGAAATGAAGTATTGTTGTTTAGTCAACTGTCCGGAGACAGGTCTGAACCTCAAAAATGATACAAACAAGACACCATTTATGAGAAAACTAAGCTAGGAGATAATAGGGTAGGGTGACCAGTTTCTTGTGCTTAAATAATTACGTAACATGTATGGTTCTTCATGCTTCAGATGTTTTCTCTTTACTCAATATATAATTAGAAAATAAATTTATTATTATTATTATTATTATTATTATTATTATTATTATTATTACTGCAAACTACTCACGAAATTTTATTCCTTCCGAAAACAACCGTCTATTGTGACAGTACAACTCAAAAGTGCAGCTTTGTAGCATTTCTCCCGCGACAGTTGCAACTTAGCTCGCTCATGCTTGTAACATAATCAACGATCGGCTATCTTCGGGTACTGCGCTTATCTCTTCAGCTGACTACGCTATCTATACTTGCTCTCTGTAACAACTTTTATGAATTGGCCTTGAGACGCCTGGTCTATAGGCTAATCAAATAGATCCGCAAATCATTTCTTTCTATATAAAATTTATGCAAAGTAATTAAAAACTTACCATTGCCCAATGAAATTGCCGCCGTTTCTTCCTGAAGGTCATCTGAAGGTGGAAGAATTCATTTTACGTACAGCAGCTTCTACATAAGTTACGTTGATTCTGTTCACAAAGTCCATTTCCCAACGTTAGGAGAGGACTAACAGTAGTCTTTCGAAATACTAGCGTATAAATCTTGACGTTATGCATTAACATACCGACACACTTCCAAGAAAATGCACTTTACCATTAATATGGCACCAAGTCATAAAAAAATGCTTTGCCGAATGATATTGCACGAGTCAATGTTTTTCACGTTATAATTCGCTCCATCCTTCGTAACATGTCTCAGGTTAAATGTCATCATTTAGCCTACATTACTGTAAGTTCTCAGCTTGGCATAGTACATACACACGATGAGTACAATTTTATTAAAACACAGCTGTTTAATATTTTCTGCTACACTATACGCAATGCCTCAACTCATAACCATGAAAGCACCAATTGTCATACGCTGATGGTAGAGTCAGCTGATCTGTTTTGTGCAAAGTCAAACCATGGGTTACTGGTTCACATACAAAATCAGTCTCCCGGGCTTTTAGGACTATAAAAAGATATAATATCAGAGCATTAAACTTGTCAATACTTGAATTGACAATAGTTTAATGCAATTTCGTTGAATAGGCTATGTTAAGAAACAATCTCTCTCAATCACAAAAACGTATTTTGCATCTTCCGATATAAATACTGGCGCCGTGCAACTACAAAGATAGAAGTAGAACGTTGAAGGCTGAATGAAGTTATCTCCAAAATCAAACCACGATCATTAGTTCGCAATAAAGTCAGTCTTTCATTCTTCCAGAATTACATCAAGTTAGAATCATTTATTGCATTGTGAATGTCTAAATAAAGTCTAGTAGAACAACACACATCACCTTGTCCAGCTGATCAAAGTGTCTGGTAGCAAGCATTACCAATCTTATATCGCGTAACAAAATGCTGCATGCAGAAAACTGCTACGAGCAGTAATATATAGATTATAAAAGCTGTTACCACAGTCTACTATATACAGTCGCGAAGCTCAATATGTAGTAAAAATGCAAACATGGGTAGTTGCCCACCACTAGGATCGCTACTATCGCCTCATCATCGCAGATCTCTCTCCTAGCAGCCGACAAAATATGTTACACTTTCGTTGTCGTGTTCTTTTGGAAAAATTAACACCTTCCTTCCATTATTGAAATATTAAATGCATAAAGTTAATTTATTATTTTAATGAAGTATATTAAATTCCACCATAAACTCGAAGATACCTGCAAGAAATAAGTTAATATAATTTTTGTTTGTGCAAAACGAACTGAAATTTACTATAATAGCTTCACTCATTCAAGATTAAAGCGATAATTAACTATGAAACCGATAAATATTAATTTGCATTTCTCTTTACAACAATAATAATGGAAATATGAATTAATGGAGTAACTTACGTGTACCGGTACTTGTAGTGTAGGCTTACGTAGTTAACAAAGTGGGATGAGGTTAAGCAATAATAATCACACCAGAATTGGAAATAAAACGTGATCAATAAATTTTATTGTAACAGACTTTTTCTACGTCTCTAGTAAAGTAACAAATAAAAATAACAACAAAATTAACAGCTATAATTAAAAACATATCCTTTGAAGAAAAAAGTAGGCCTAAGCAATATTAATCCCATCAGAATTGAAAATAAAACGTGATCAATAAATTTCATTAAAACAAACTTAATTTTTCTACGTCTTTAGTAAAATAACACATAAAAATAATAACAAAATTAATAACTACAATTAAAAATATATCCTCTGAAAAAAAAGTAGACCTAACCTTTATTTCTCTGGAAATTTAGCAGCCTAAGTAACAGAACTTTAACCGGTATCTAATGTCCTTTCGGTTAGATTGGAACATTTCATTGTGAAATTTAAGGATATAATGTATTCTAACAGTCACAAAGAACTTCAAAATTAAGAGTTTTGTTTCTGCACAGCATTCTTGTGGAAACCCAGGAACCTTTCTGAATCTTTCGGAAATCGGAAAAAGGATAACTCTGGCCTCTTTCTCTTACTGTTGCTACAATTTATAGCACTACAAACGTCTCCTCCTTGTCCCATATTATTATTCCAATTATTATATTTTAGCCATTAACATTTTCATTACAACCAATCACAAGCATCAATGTGAAATACGCAACGAGCTAGCACTCGATAGAAATACGACACAGTCCAAAGTCGACCATGGACAGTCTATTGTTTCTGGTTGCTAACCGCTTGGAGCGCTTTATCACGAGATTTGCAAAAAAACACCTCAAGCTTCGCGACTGTATATAGTAGACTGTGCTATTACACTACAATCATTGCAGTAAACAGTTACATGATTACTCTAAGAGCACTGTATCTTCACAAATTAACCTAGATACGAAGTTGTAGCTATTTTATAATATAGACACACCGAATTAAATAAAATGAAAATCGAATACTGTGATACTCAAGACTTAAACTCCTATTTACACATTATTATACAGTGTTGATAATATTGAAATAAGCACTGAAAATGGATTCCACTTCTCAGAATACGCACAACCTCGAAGCGGATGCCCGATTCGCACATACACACGGTTTTCGCTTCATTTTTCTTATGTTTCTGTATTCAAACACACTAGATCATGAAATTAATAAATATATCTACAGATCACACACAGACACTGAAATACCAATAGCCCATAAAATGTCCAAACAGAACAAGATTATGTAAATAATACCCGATTTACAGCAACAGATTTATTCTTTCTGACCCGGACAAAGAGATCGCCGGTCTGACCAGAACCAGTCTAGTATATAGTCACGAAGCTTGAGTTGTTGAGGGTACTAAGAACAATAGACTGTGCCAGTACTATTTCGCATTGTCTGTAATGAAGCGATAGTAGCGATCCTAGTGGTTAGCAACTATCTATGTATGCATATTCCCTATATATTGTGCTTCGTGACTTTGCCAGAACTGACTAGTCGCAAATTTCAGCAACGCCTCTACTGCAACCTACACCACAGTGGTGGTCAATTAAAGTGTTGCTACTAATTTTTGGATGACCCAAGTACAGTCTTAGGAAAAAGTTTTTCATACAGATATTTCCTAAGTCTCAGAAAGGAGACAGTTTGCTTGACCAGACATATAAGAAAACAAAACTAATTTTATTACCTCAACTAGTCCTTTTGTGAACTAGGCCGCTCGTCCTCTGATCCTGTGCACTGCCTTCTTTCTGGAGCTTATAAAGTATCTGTCCTACAAAATTCTTTTTATGCAAAACTACCATATAAATTTAGGTTACCAGATTATTTTCACAATTTCTGGGGATAGATATTGACATATGAAAAAACTTCTTTTAGCATTTCTGTTATAGACATCCAACAAGGAAAACTCAGTGCGCAGAAACCAGCGGGCGTGATTGTCTCGAGCAGATGACGTATGCTCCCTTTCCCAGCATGCTCTCAAGCCTACTGCAGGGAAGTAAGAGAGGTATAGCATGCGCGCCGCGAGGAGTCCGAGCTGAGTTTTGCTTGTAGGATACCTATAGTTAGCCATTCACTTACTTATTTGTGCACACTTCAAAGAATCGAATACTCATTCTATTTACACACAAAAACTATTAATTCTAGTATATTCAGAACAGTGAATTTTTTTTAAGCAGGTGTTCTCTGGATCCTCAATTTTGCAACAAACTTCTGACAGGCCCATGTTAAATTCTGTTAAGACAACAAACATAGTTCGAACAATTTCTAAACTCATTCTGGATTTTTGGGATGTCCACATCAGGTCCATTAAAGCAAAAACTCTCTCCACTGATGCATTATTTCCAGGAAGACAAAGAAATAGTTCAATCAATTTTTTTAAGTTGTGCACAGGGAATAATTTTCTCAGGGAAAAATGAAAAAAAATTCATTCCATTTTGAACGAGGATCAGCATTTTTTCAATCCATTTTTCTATTTTCTATGGAGTCACATATTTCTTCAAATATGAAATTTCATCAAATAAATTAGTTCATCCATGTCAAGTAAGGTGAATTGGGGTAAGTGCAATTCTGGGGAAAGTGTAACTTCAGTCCATATCTCTGTAGTTCATTTGAGATTCGTCCTGCCATCTCGGGGATTGTTAATCTTATTCCCTGAAGACCGTTTATTGCCGAAATACGTAACTTATCAAAAGGAATTAATAAAATAAAATTTGAAACATGCATTTGAGTTCAAAGAACAGAGAATACGCACTTGTCCCTTGATTATGTTCTATCCTGTACTACGGAAAGTTACAGCCTGGAGATGCTCTTGTCCCATATCAAGGCGCAACTGCATATCCTCAACATTATAATTGTACTTACGTGTTTCATAAAACATGCTTCGACCATTTATACAACGGACAAGATGAAAATACACAAAATTAACATACCAATAAAGTCTTATTTTAAAATTACAAAGGGTTCAGGTGTTACTATGCATCAAAGTTGAACTTTCATATTTAGGGGATGCCAGTACCACCGTTTCTGGCGTGTGAAATAAGTAATGGGAACATTAAGAGCAAGTATCTTTTCTTTGCCACAAATTGTGGACGAGAAAGCTGACAAATGTGATTGGCAGATTGCTGACATCCCATCTGTTTAGGAGATGGTACCACTCTCAGCCGAAGTGACAACAGATGCCCCTCACTGGACAGTATACTCAAGGACACACCCCAGAAACGCGAAGTGTTAGTGTCTTGCCTTTGACGCAGTGGGTAGATCGCTGATGTGGCGTGTTGGGTAGTACCGTTCTCAGCTACATTGGCAATAAGTGCTCATTGCTGGGTTTTTATTCAAGGACATGCGCCAAAAATGCTGGCACTGGCTATAGCCCAACTTACCTTAGATCTATATTTGAAAGAAAAAAACTAAAGAGAAAAATTAAAAAAAAAATTCACTCCATTTTGAGTGAAGATAAGCATTGTTTTCAATCCATTTTGCCATTTTCTCTGGAGTCACATATTTCTTCAAGTATGAAATTTCATCAAATAAATTATTTCATCCATGTCAAGTACATCTATATTTTTGAAAGAAAAAAAACTAACGAATTGTCGCTTCAAATTTTTCTCTATCTGGAGGAGATCTCATTAATATACAGTACATTCAACATATATCCTATCTCGTGCCTGAATACTCCAGGCACTGGGATATTCAACAGTAGTTTCATAGTTATATATAATATCCGAGAATATCAGAGGAGAAATTATTAAATTCGTAAATGAATTTTGTTTGGAGACAAAAAGAAAAATTTGGGGACTTTCTGAAAAATGAGGATGTCTGGTAACCTTAGTATAAATTGAGGCATTGACATGGGAAAGGTCGTAACTGCCAAAAATTCGAATTTTTAGGTTTTTCATTGAGAAGGTAGTAAATGGCCATGCCAATGGCACAGAGGAGGTAGTATGTCCGTATGTAATGAAACGAAGTTGGAAACGTAGTCACTAGATGTTGTAAGTTGTATGTGCACAGCTGTTGGCGCGGAGAAGGTAGTAACTCCTTTTACAACATCAGAGTGTGTCTAGACAAATATGGGCTGATAACTGTGCAGGGCAGAATAAGAATCGGATGATTCTAATGGTCCTGATTTACATTATTGCCAAGAAACATTTTGATTCAGTGGACTTGAAATTCCTGGTTTCAGAACATTCCTACATGCCATGTGATAGGGAATTTGGCATCATAGAGAAAAGAAAAAAAAGATGCAAGACCATGGTTCCAGAAGAGGTAAGGCCTAATAATGTAATAATGATGAAGGATGAGGATTTCTTTGACTTTTCTGCAGAATGTGACAAAGTTTTTGAATACAACTCCTATCAAAATCAGCACCCTCAACTGGATTAGACTCTCAAGAACTGATTTTCCTCTAATAAAAACAAGATAGTCATTTAATGACCTTGAAATGTGGACAGAGCACAGGATTTTTAAGAAAGGACAGTCATTAACGTCAATCACTAACTTGCAGTGCTTGCAACGCCTTGAAAGAAGACCAGTCGTCCCTGATGCCAAAAAGAGAGACTTGTTATCTATGTTAGACTTCCTCGATGAAAAGTATCATGCATTTTACCGAAAAATTTGTGCATAATGTATAAATAACGTTAATTCTCAGTTTGGCTAAGGAGTGATTTCAATGTTGTATTTTCATAAAATAGGATTTCACAGATAAATCTGTGCCAGACTTTTCAAATTTCATATGTAACACAAATATGAGTGCATGCCTTTCATTTAAAGCAGTTTCTGTAATAATGTAAGTGAGAAAGTGTTCATAAATTAGTTTTTTGCTTCCCCTGGAAAATTTTGTTTTCGGCAGTTACTACCATTCCCATGTCAGCGCCTCAATTCACCTTCAGCATTCTCACTAAATGCTTACATGGACAGCAATGAGCAGTCATATGTTCTACTCAGTTCCCTCTTTCTTTGAACCAGCCAAACATCCACTCACAAAAATGCGCATAGTAAGAGTATTGTCTTCGTGTATACATACTTCAAGCCACATTAAACTGCGGTGCAGTTACTGAAGACTACTTGATGAAATTAAGACGTTATTTATTTTAGTAATTTTGATCTGTAAGCAGTGCTTACATTGCTGAAGGTAAAACTTTACCTCATTTTAACTACCATTATACAGTAGAATTCCTCGTATGGGATGATATTGGTTAATATGGATTAAATCTTTAAGTTAAGAATTTCATTTACACTGAATAATTTTATCGTGCAATTCGGTATATTATTTTGTATAGTGATAATTACATAGATGGAGATGTAAATAATAATCATTTCATTTTATTGGTTCTTATGTTTGTAATATCTATAATATTTTTAATTATTAGACCTAATATAATTAGAATTTTATTGGTCCGGCAACTGTGGGACAAAGCCAGTGCCGGATAACTAATTTTTTCGGATAATTGGAAAATATGTTTATAGGTTATGTAAAAAAACACTATACTGCACAAATATTTTTTTTCCATGTTGAAATCTAATAATTTTAATATAAATAATTAAAAATAAAATTTAAAAATACGTACAATGTTTATATTTAATACTGTACATTCATCAGTTCATAATAGCGTAAAAAGTACTAAAAGTTTTCGTAACCCTATGACAATTTTAAATGGTGGTCATGTGAGTCATGTGATGTGAAGAGCAGTGTAGCCAACATCACAACTATACTATGAAGTAGCGCTCGATGATTTGAGCGTAAGAACATTTCACTTGTGTTTCACGGAATCCATTGTGCAACAGCAGCACTTAGTGGTAATAGCCATGATACTATCTATCAATTGAATGAAATTTTTACGTATTGTAGGAAGAGAGAATTTCACACTTTCGTATTTAGACTCATCCAATACCCCTTCGAAACGGGCGAGTTCAAGTGTTAAATTGAAAGGTATCATCTCTGCACATTGTTTGCAAAGTCCAAGTGACAGATTACAGATGCTACCCTCTACTCCAGGGACATACGGTTTTTTTTTGTCTATGTTTTCACGTGTGAACTGTGTAAAGAGTAAACACAATATGCAGCATGTGCGATCCACGAAAACTACTCACATTTTCGTCAGATTCTTCTCTTTCGCATGAATGACTATTTTTTTTCTGCCTAGCCAAAAGTGTCGTCGTTTTGATACTGCCGGTTATTTGGGTGCCGGATAAGAGGGATTTTACTGTACCACCATTTCTATCACAAATACAATGAAACACTTTTAAATGAGAGATACTCACAGAGTTGGTTGGATGCAGGTAGGGATGACACACACACACACGCACGCAAAACTACAAAATACACAAACACAGAAAGAGTAGAAAACAAATTAATTTGACATATAACATGTATTTTGAAAACAAAATATCTTGCTAATACAGTAAAAAAAAAGATTTTATGCTGTTTGGAAATACAATTTAAGAAATAAATTACTATTACAAGACCTTTGAAAAGGACCATTTCTGTTAAATTAACCAGAATTACCCGTAACAACAACATGTTTTCTTTAAGACACTTAAATGCTGTATCCAAAGGGGAATTTGTACAACTATAGTGATCAAAGAATGTTTATAGACAAGTGTTGTTAGCCCAATCCTTTGCTTGTGAACATGCTTTTTCATACTGTACAACTCTAGTCACAAATAAAAGTACATTCAGAGATATCTGCTGTGAATAATAGGAACTACAAAGCAAATATGTTTAGCCTTCTCCACCACATTAGTTTAGTAAAAAAGCAACTTTTCACTATTGTTTTATGAAGTTATTTAGATCTAACAATTATTTTAAAATGGTGGGAGGGTAATGACTAACATAGTTATATTTAAACAAATACAGATGGAGGAAAGAAGTGAGTTCCTGGATGCTGGATAATTAGAAACTACAAATACAAGATGAGGAATTTATCTTCCAACCAGAAAGCAGCAATTTATGTCCTGCATGAGGAACTGTATAATGTACAGTTACCCTTAAAAAGAATGAGACGATTCTTAGTCGTCGGAAGTTAAAGTTCTACAGCGCGGTTCACTCGATATCGACGTAACGATACATAACATGAGAAATAGTACAAGAATTGTTACAAGGACCACAACAAGGACAAGGACCAGAATAAGGATCACGAAGAAGACTGCCATTTAAGGCCAGGATTTCACAACATAGCTCGAGTCACAAAATATCATTGCTTCACTGTACCGAATGGCAAATGCCTGCTAAGGGATCTACATTCTGGACTGCTGCTGTCACTGTCTTGTCTCGGTAGCTCATATAGTAGCGTGTTGGTTCCGCTGTATAACCGAAACGTCTCGTGTTCGATCCCGGGTAAAACTTTTTTATTATTGAGGTGTAATTAATTTGTTCAGCGTTCCTCGACTGTCTAATTTGTCGAAAAATATGGAATAATTTATGCCCAATTTCTGGGTTTTACAAGAGTTGGCTGAACCTCGTCAAAAAAAAAATAAAACTTACTTGGAAGTTAAAAGTATTCTTCCTCAAACAAAAATCATAAGAAACAAAAAGAGACCTGTTAACTTAAAATCTTGTCCACATGCCATCAGCTTCTATTACAGCTCTAAGTCGATCCGGCATGGATGTCACGAGATTGTGAAATAAGTTCTGATCCCCGGCGAGATCTTCCCAGGTGTCAACAACTTGATCTCACAATTCGTCTCGATTTCGAGGGCGTCGGTGGGCATAGGGACTATCCTTCTCTTTTTCAATTCCACCCATAATTTTCGATGGCATTCAAATCAGGTGACTTCGGAGGCCAATTAATGATTTCGATCTCGGGTCTCCTTTGAAACCATCTTTGAATGTTTGCAGCATAGTGCACGGGATGGTTATCCTGCTGGACGAGCAATGTTCCTTCGGGAAAACGTTCTCGGGCGGAGGGAAGGAATATATTTTCCAGAATGTGCTCGTAAGTTCCCGCATTAAACCGGCCATAGATGCTTCTATAACGCCAGGTCCATCGTAAGACATCCACCCCCAACACGATATGCTAAAGCGCCCCGATCTTTCACGTCGGTGCACATAGCGCTGGTCATGTAGGAGACCATCCTCACGATAGACACGGACAGGACCTTCGTAATCACTCGAGATGGTTGTTTCGTCGGAGAAAATTACATTTCTCCAATCGAAATCCACTCGATTGGTAGCGAAGGCAAGACGGTCGACAGCTTGTGCTTCCCCCAATATTTCCATTTGCGCAGCCCTCCGGCTCCTAATACCGCGGTTCCTCAACCTGCTGATCACAGTCTGTGAAGAGCCGGTAAAGTTAGATACTGCTCTTATTTCGTTAGCAGTCAGAAAGGGGTCCTGTCGAACTGTCTCGAATAAGAGAGCATCCTCTTCCAATGAAGAAATCCGCGGACGCCCAGGAATAGGGCGATTTTCGACCTCCCCTAAATTTTGGTAACGGTAACCCACCTCGCGGCTGTACTTCCAGGAACACCGACCAAACGGCCAGCAGATCTAGCCCCATATCCAGCCTCAACTAGAGCTATAACTCGCTGTCTCATGTCACGTCGGTTCGCCATTACGTTGAGAAATGAGGGATGACGATAATACTTTAGTGTAGACAATGACTATTTAACGTGATATAGAATTATTGAAATAAGAGGCATCTTGCATAGTAAGAGTTAATTAATCAACCCTAAATTAAATATCTAAATAACAGGATATAACAGGAAGTCCAACTGTTGCGAAACTAATCAAATTAAATCTAAGCTGAAGTAGCACAGCCATTGATAAATGTTTTGTACACAGAATTAGACTGAATTCCTATTCGACAGAACCTATAATCAGTGGCTTGTCTGGACATGATAAACAAATCTTGAGTGTTTCCAGTGTCACTGAACAATTTCAAAATATTAATTTAAAAACTAAGAAAGGATCGTAAATGTTGTATCTAATGATTATTTACATTTATGTCTACAAAATGAATCTTGGAAAAACGTATATGATACTGGTACTACTGATATTAAGAGTTAATGTATTGCATTTTTCACTTAATTTCATAATCACTTCAGTGGATTTTCTCCACTCAATGTTGTGAAAAAATTCAAAAGTAAAAACATGTAGATAACGCTGGGACTTCAAAATCTCATGTATTAAAAAGAAGAATCTATATGTAATGAGTTGCAATGTAATGATCTTCATGTTCTTAAATACTGCAAGGAGTACAGTGTAATTTATAAAAATTATGAAAGAGGGAAATAGAATATATTTGAATAGAAAAACACGAGATTCAGATAATGCAATTAAATCTATTCGGAATATTATTAAATTTAAACTTGTAGATATCCTAAGAAAGAAAATATTTTTTCACTAAAACCAATGATTATAAAGTAGAGGATCCCAAATCTATTGCAAATTCTTTTAACGTATTATAGTATATAGTACAGAAATATTATTGACAACTTAAACATTCAAGATTTTGCAAAAGATACTGCAATTGGTTACTTAACAGATGCATTTAATAATTAGTATTAATATATGTAATTAGTCAATAACTGCAACAGTGCTTTTCCATTCAATCATAACATGAATAAAATTGAATGCATACTAAATTAAACACAATTGCAAACACGTAGATAAAATAGTTAAAATTAACTGAAGGTGTGAGAATGAAATAATCTAAAGCCATACTTTTAACAAAAATTGTTTTGTGCGAGTGCATTTCTTACACATATGGGAAAGCTATTAATAAAATATTGTAATAATTACTCAACAAATTACATAGCCTAAGGACTCTAAACCTTTGTAAAAGTTTGTCTATTATTATATATATTTTTAGAATTTCACTTTAATTGTTAGTTTTTAATATATATGAATTTACATTGTATATGTGTGTATAAATGCATTCATTAGATTAACGTTTATAATATTATAACTTTTAATTTTGTATTGTTTGCGATCATTAACACTTAATCTCAGGACTTCGTAAAACTCTATTTCAACGTTACTTAGCTATTTCAATGTTATTTAGACAAAAAAAAATCGTTGTATAGACTAAGAATCGAACTCGCACTCTTCTACACAACACGCAGAAGTCTTACCGTCTGAGCTATTGAAACGACATGAAAGCTTTCCTTTCTGTGTGGAGTGTCGATCTAGTCATGAAGGTCCATTGTCGATTTAACTACACGATTTATGTACATATTTACCTTTCATTTACGTAATATTATCATATTTTTTGCAGTTTTTGAAGTGAATTTCGGAACGATGCTAGTAACAAACCAAATAGCCTGAATTTAAGTAACTCAATATTCGTTATCTTGTGTATCAGTGCTCTGGTCTCCGATCATGCGCAGTGTCTCACATCTGAGACTTAGGAATATTCAATCGTCTCATCCTTTTTCAGGGAAACTGTACATCTCTCTATTAAATATAGAATATAATCTAAATTTAACAGAAGGAATACTAAAATCAGAAGTAAACACTGAAATAATGAAACAATTGTCTTTAGAGACAATTAATATTAAATACCCTCCACAAAACTGGCTTCATTTATACACCGACGGATACTTGATCTCCATAGAACAAGGTGCCAGTGCAGGTGTTACGTGCTGTCTCTTCTCACTCTATAGATCTCTTGGATATGGAACAACAAGTTTTGATGCAGAAATCATTGCAATAAGTGAAAGTCTCAGGAATCTTCTATGCCACATCAATACATTTAAGAATTCAGTTATATTGTCAGACTCCAAAGCAGCTATTCTATCAGTAGTATCTAGACACACACCTTCATCTCAAACAGCAGAAATAACTAAAATGCTCTCTCAATTAATATCATTCAATAAAAAAATTGTATTCCACTGGATACCATCCCATTGTGGAATCCTGGGAAATGAGAATGCAGATGCTTTAGCAAAGAAGGACAGCACTGCTACTTACAGACCTGTTACTAAATCTACGTATTACTCTGTGAAAAGATTAATTAAATCTACATACTTATACTTCAACAAACAAAATGTGATAACACAATCCCAAGGAAAAAAATGGAACTCCCTGCATCATAATCCACAGTTAATTCCCGATTTACCACGAAAATCGTCTGTAGCAGTATTTAGATTGGCAACAGGCCATGATTGTTTGGCCAAACACCTGCATAGAATTGGAATATATCAGTCTCCTAACTGCCCATTGTGCAACTCAAACCAAGAAATGGATTCAGAACACCTCAAAATCTGTGCTTCAATGGCTGGCCATGATAATATCTTTGAAAAATATTGGAGTACAAGAGGCGAAATGACTTTATTGTCAAATGCCTGACATTAGAAAACAACAACATACTGTACATCTAAGTACAGCTTATTCAGGGATTTTGGCCCTTGCAAAAAGTAAATAGAAATACTAAGAGCGAGTCACTCATCACTACTGGCGGACTGGGTCACACAGGCCAAGCAGCGCAGTCATAACACCTAACACATCCTTCTTATCATGTCGCGGTACACTCTGTCTTAAAACACAATATTCTTCCATGCTTCCCATTACTAACCACTACGTCTGTTGACTAAACAATTTCATGATGACATATTTTCTTGACATGAGTGTCCCTCAGCTTCGAGCATAGATATTATTTTCATTCTTCCTCTTCCCTCTTCCCCTCCTTGCACGTTTGTGATTAAGTTTCTTTCTTGTGACGCAACATATAGCTTGCTCACTAGCCAAACAACCAAGGACAGGGACCATTAACGTTGAATCGAGCTGTACCAGCCAATGTCACAGCTGACATCAATCTCAGTAGAAATTTCTGAATTTGAAGAAAGGACAGCAACTGAGAGAAATACTAAGAAAAAGATCTTTTTCTTTATGGTGTCAACTGTCATACAAGGGTTAAAGGAGTCAGTTTTTATGCAGAACGTCCTATGACAAAATTCCTGGATATCCAATAAAAAAAAGGCCTGCCATCATCTGAATATATTAACGTGGTGAAGATGTCATGCAGTCTTTCTGCAGTACGATCAGTCCCAAGTAGAGCATTCAACACAACCCGTTGCTGTCACCTGGGCTGTGACGAGACTGAAACACTTGGACATGTGTTGGATTTCTGCCGAGAGATTGAGTTACTGTGGAACAACCACCATCACAGGCTAAGGATAATGCTTGCTGACATCCTAAGACAACAAGGATTAGAAGTTCATGAAGAAGTGCATTGTATCTTAAAGATGATTCAACAAGACGAAGTGGAGTAACGATCAGCGCGTCTGGCCACGAAACCAGGTGGCCCGGGTTCGAATCCCGGTCGGGACAAGAGTTACCTGATTGAAGTTTTTTCTGGGGTTTTCCCTCAACGCAATTTTATCATAGACTCACTGGCAAATATAACAGACTTTGGACTGTACTGCCAGTTGTCATTCAAACTGGAGACGTGTCTAGTCTAATGTAGTTAATAGGTAATGGTAGTCTTCTGTGCAAGTCATTGAACTTTTAAAATGGGGAGATAAATCAATGTTGACTACTTTTGCTGTTTCTGAACAAGTGTCATATTAGTTTATAGTTTAAAATAAAATGATGTCCCTGTATAACACGCTATGTATAGTTAACTTCATAAGTTCGGCGTCAGAAGTTCCGTCCCTACTTATCACTAGTGAAGACTTCTCATGTCGAATATTAATTCTATTGCAGCTGAAGTAAAACTATGAAGTACGTACAAATAACGCCGAGTGTTGCGTACAAGTATGGCAAGTCTATAGTGAATAAACCACAAGCTGTGAATTCAATGGCATTGTTCTTCAGTTGTGAGACAAATCTCTCGAGTTCATATTGAACGCTAGGGTCAATGTCATCACTTAACATCAGTTTCTGTAAATTTACCACGGATCTTTTAGATTCTTCTACTGTGATATGACACCATATACACATTTTTAATAAGAAATGGAAAGCATATACACCGAAGATTATCCCCGAACTTAGTCCAGACAAGATTGTTGTTGGGTCATCAACGTCTTTCTTCAAGTAGAAAAGAATTCTATACAAAAATGACATTAAGACAGCAAAATCCCAAAACATTGCAAGTAAAATGGAGAATCCGAATAAAGAATTTATATGATTCGTTACATCATAAAGTTTGCTGTACATAATTTTCAAGTTTTTCATCCGGTGATTTAAATTTTCATCTTCTGATGCAAATGTCACAGTGTCGAAACTTCCATTGCTACTAACAAAAATTCTCTGTACTGTTGGTTGATGAAAGGATCTTATTCGGCTTTTGATGTTTAAGGAACTTATGTTATGATTCAGAGTTTCATATCTACGTTTTACGATTAAAACAATGTTCACAAACAAGATCATTGTCACTATATTCGATACATTGGCGAAATTCGCTCCCAGATAGTTGATTACTGTATACACTGATGTATCTTTCACTTTAATATACGATGCAGCGTGTATAGCTTCGAAGACACCAATAACAATAAGCAAATGTAAGGTTATAACAGTGAATCCCTCTCTGTAAACTTTCATAGCTTTGTCTTGCTCAAACAACATAACATCTACTTCATTCAATTCCGCGAGAATTTGTGGAAATGTACGCCTTTTGAGAATTCCGATGATCACCAATGAAGTCAAATGCATTCCATAAGCGAATAAAACTATAACAAAATTAACCAAATGATGATTGTTTTGGTGTTGAAAGTCTTGTTTTGTCGTAATTCTAAAGCACAGTGACACCAACAATAATATAATGCACATTACAGTCCACCACAATCTGGAGTATTGAACATCATATGTAGGCTTTCCGTTCTTCACCGACTTTGTGAAGGTATAGGAAGCTATCCCTGTAAACTTACACAAATAATAAACCGGTTTTATGGATGAGTAAAGACTTTTAACTTGAAAGTGCGTCATTGTAAAGTGATAGAACCGGTCCTGTCAAAGTTTATTCACGTATGATTGTTTTTATATACGTTAGCGTTCAATGTCCTAGCCTTTGTCATATTTTTTCATTATTTTGAATGCGTGGGTTACTGTATGAGATAGGAGTAATTGCTAATAACTTATTAAAGATTCATAGCACAATTGTGAAGCAAATGAAAGGCTAAATAAATATTTCTTTTTTATCTCACGAAATCGTCCTCATGAAACGCGTAGCCGTTAAATTTCGTGACGATATCAGTAAATGTTTTCGTGTATGTTCTTTGCATGCTTGTTTTAGTAAGGCCCGTGGGTTTAGCCACAAAAACATTACAGCAGGTTAGTGGCGACGGGGTTATACGCTATCTGTATCTCGTAAATATGAGGGAGGAGGTTGACTCACTTTTAGTCGCTCGCGTAATACGCAGGTACAACCAAGGTCAAAGGCAGCCTAGTTAACCTAGTGAAATGACGTACACAGCGTAATAGAATAAATTGCATATTTAATCATAAATTATAAAATCCAAATATTTTTCCAGTTATATGAACATGAATATATACAACATAATGCATTAATATTGAACAATGTGCACAGTAAATGAAATGGTAATAAATTGATTGTGACCATATTATACATTATGTACATATGCTTTATTAAAATGAATTACAATACACATTTTGAAGTTTTCAAATGAAAAACATCTTATATTTTCCTCCAAACATGATCTGTATTGGGAAAAAAACTTCTCTCTACCTTGCATGACTTGAAGGGGACAAATTTAAGCCAAGAGGGGGTATTAGTGTTTCCATTATGTGGGTTCACATTTCGGTCTCCTCTAGAATCTTCTTGTTCATATCGAATGATACAAATTTTAGAAAATCCTACATTTTTCTGGATAAAAGGTACTGTGTCTGTCTGGATTGAAGTTAGACGTTGAAGGCATATTATCCTCACTCTCTCTGTTTACATAATGCAACATACAATGAATGATTTGATATTTTCCGCCAATGACTTAACATCTCTTATTATGATGTGAACCTTTATATTACATATTTATTCTACGTATTAACGTTTTCGTCGTACCAAATGACATCATCAGATACATGATTGAATTACAATATAATAATCTCTTATTTTGTATACCATATGCCCTTACTGTCAAAAATTAAAACCTTAACCTGATGTGCATAAATAAATATAAAAGTACAAGTCTTCATAGTTTAAGAATTTTAAAATTTGGGAAATATCATAGAATATGTTGAGTATGAAGACTTGCTTACACACAAATTTGGCTATCTTATCATACATCTTTATTGTGGATATAATAAAAATATCATTTTAACCTGATAATATATTGATGTGTCTATGCTGAAAATACAAGTGTTGAGTTGTTAAAGCGTTGCAGCTTTTGTTAAAAACCATTAATGATGATAGTGACGGTGTAACATCGGACGAAATATTTCCTGTTATGAAACGTGATCTTCTAATATTGAATTGATAACGTGGAATTGAACATTATAAACGTATTTGAAAGATACGTTGGTTCAGAAAAGTGTGAATACAATTGATAATTATATGTAATAAATTTTCAGCCAAATACACTTTTCAATTTGTGAGTTCAGATAATCTGTTACATCACAATATTTAATACGAAGTCACTAATATTTTCGACTTTAAAAAGTCATCTTCAGGTGCATGAGATGCAAACAATATTTAAAATAGGTGATAAGTTGATCATTGAAGTTAAATGATTATTAATTTTTCCAAAATATGTCATTGGGTATCTAATTGTATCTCTTTTTGGTAAGTAATAAATAATTCACACCTTATCAACACTGCAGAAGAGTTTTTTATTGTAAAAAATCAAGACCCTAATAATCCATTATTAAATGAGCAAATACAAAATTTGCGTAATCCCCTATATCACTTAATAAAATAACATGTTATCGAATAGTCACTCCTGGCATCCCCTCTCAGGTATCTGTCCATACGTCATCACTCAGTCTAAAACATGTAACGTCGGGTGAAACACGCCTCCTTGTCTGGATGCAAACAACTGAACAACTATGTAAGTACAAATATAATAAATCTTTAAGAAACGCTGATATCAGCTCTCACAACCTTTTCAAAATTAATAATAACCTATTAACTAAAATATTTTCAGACAACTATGGCATTCACCACGACGAATTAGACTGCGTGCTCTCCCACCAACAGCATTTGCATCATAGCTTCTCCATCTCTTTTAAATTCATACATTATATTTAACATTTTAACATAGTTAATATCAAACTGTACAAATTTAATTTTAATGACACGATCTAATGAGAATAATTCGCCTTTAATTGTATAAGGTTAATATCATGCCGTGCCTTCTCCTTGTCTTATATACACACGAGAATCTAGCATCAGTGTTCAGCTTTACCATGTACAGTTTACCTTAAGAGGCACGAAACTTATATGTAAATGCCAGTACGTGCATTACTTACTATATTATTAATTGCTAGATCAACTTATCACCTATTTTTAAATATTGTTTACATCTCATGCACCTGAAGATGACTTTTTAAAGTCGAAAATATTCGTGACTTCGTATTAAATATTGTGATGTAACAGATTATCTGACCTCACAAATTGAAAAGTGCATTTGACTGAAAATTTATTACATATAATTATCAATTATAAACGTAGTTAACATCGGTCTTCAATATAACTTGTATTAAAGGAAGACGTCCACAATGAGCGGTGTTGAATAATTACTGTAAGCAAAGCTGCGAAGTTATGTTTTTTTTGGAGAAGTATAAGACTTTATGTCACATCTTGACTAGACGGAGGTTGTATGTAATGCAACATGTTTTTATGCATCTTAGTTGCGATATGTTGTTCTATATCAAATTTATGGTAGCCACCTCTTATTTTTGTTCCACACAACTTATAAACAATATTGCGACCATCAGAGGTAAAATACTCACTGCCATAATCTGCCACAATAATTGTATCTGTCGTACTCGTAACGTTTTCGGATGTCATCGTTTATGCATAATTTTATTTCACTCGCAGCGTATTCCCTGCCTGCTTACCGTACCCAATGCCGCATTATCTACAACAGGCAGCGCAAGTTGTGTACGTACTTACTCAGCGTTCTATACCTTGTGCACCACTAACTTGACGAATTTTTGGCTAAACTCCCTGCCTTATTACCAGGGAAAGGGATTTGGAGTATTATAAAGAATGGTGAAACGTAGTATAGATATTCGTAGCTCAGTGACTGTCAAGCGAGCTGCGTCTCGGCGCATGGAAGAGTACAGTCCACTTCATACAAACTTACACGCAACGTCTGTAAATATATTTCAGAATAAACAAATGGAATAGTTTAATGACATTTAGTGGCCTACATACATAATCTGCATTTCTTTTTGAACTACATGTGCTTTTCTTCGCAACGCACAAGACACCAATAAACAACATTACAAATATACATAATTAAATATGAACCTCTGCATCTTCGCGTGTCAGTGGAAATATTGATGTTGATAGACAGTTGTCTTCTGTATGGAACTCGCGTCTGAATATGTAGATCCAAACGAAATGGCATTTTCAATTAATGCTATGCCTTGTTATAATAAATTGTAAATATTATTTTCAAATTTTCAAAATACAACTTTGCTCTGTTGCAAGGAAGGAAATTTTGTAACATGGAAAAAGTCCGCTCTCCATCTGCAGAGACAATTAGAGAGTACTTGAAACAAGATACGTCAATTAAATTCACATGTTGAATGACGTCATTGGGACACGTCTTTGTTAGTACATCTGAAATCCGACTAAGAATATCGTATCCATCATTTTTAATGAAAACTTTGTTCATTTTTTCACCAACACGTTTTCCTATTTCACCTTCTACTGCACTCAGCTTATTTACAATAGCCCTCATAATATTTATTTGCTCAACTAGTTCTACTCCTGACTTTCCTAATTGAATAATGGCATCCGGTAAATATCCAAAATTTGACTTAATATCCGTGACTTCTTTCTCGATTGTTTAATCATTTAGCAGTTCCTGGCGTATTTGAATCGCAGCCGCGTCATCGGTATCGAAAGACAGGACCACTTTCTTCACAGATTGGAGGTGACGTGCGTAATAATTGCAAGCTTCTAACCATGACCCCCATCTTGTAGGAACTGGACATGGGGGAAGCGACAATTTAGGGAATTGTTTCCTGAATTTTGATACTTGATCTGGAGGTTTTACAAATATAGTCTTTCAATACTGTATTGTTAGTTGGTTTCACTTTCGGCATTGTACCTGCACTTCACTACTCTGAACTGCAAACCTGCATGTTGAAGTTCTTATGCGACAACTGTCCCGTTCACCTGTTGTTGACGTGTAGAGACCTGCGAGTATGTCATGGAGGGGAGGACTTGGTATAAAGGGTTGTAAACAAATGACTGTGTAGATGCCAATACTAGCTTTTACTACTCCAAATTCCGTTCCCTACGTATTACAAATAAAAATGTACAGAGTGGAACTAATGTAAATGTGCAATTTTAACAGCTTATTCCTTGGATAGATTACAAAAAATGCTATAGATTATCATCATCATCATCATCATCAACATCATCATCAGACATCGAGATTTTGGACCCGATAGAATAAGTTTACTACGTCCATACTATAGGCAGCTTTTTCATTGTGTTAGAGGGGGATGGGAGTCGGCAGAAGAAGAGACATGTATACATGAAACCAAGTTCAGTCCAGTCTGCTGGTGCTGTACAGTGACGTTCCAAAAAAAGGCAACTAATTTATCAAACATTAAAATAAAATGATTGTCAGAGGAGAAAAATTCTATAGGATCAAAAAAATAATCTTTACATACATTAAAATAAAAAACCTATCATGCGAAATTTTCAAAATTAATTAATATGCATTTCCTTTCGGCTTCTGTCATAAGCACAAGTGCAATTCTTACTCAACATAATAATTCTACACAATATACACAAATTATGGAGTACAATACATGGCACTATTACAATGTAGCCTACTACAACACACATTCTGAAGGTCTCAAAACTAAACTTTCTTCGGTAGTCGGCAAGACAAAGTTTATATTGGGAGAAGCTCCGCTCTACATCACATGATGTAACGGATTTATTTTAGTAGTTTATTTCACGACGCTTTATCTTAAGTGATTTAGCGTGTGAGTGAGATGAAGATGATAATGCTAGTGAAATGAGTCCGGGGTCCAGCACCGAAAGTTATCCAGCATTTGTTCATATTGGGTTGAGGGGAAAAGCCCGGAAAAAACCTCAACCAGGTAACTTGCCCCGACAGGCAATGGAACCACCTGGTTTCGCGGCCAGACGCGCTAACCGTTACTCCAGAGGTGTGGATGATGTAATGAATGCAAAACGAAAAAACACTAAGTCATTGAAATCTATCTTCGCTACCCCAGCAGTGTCCGTAGACTTCTTCCCTGCTAGCATGTCTTTTATGTCACGGAATATCGCATATATTCTTAGGCTAATCACAAAGATCACCACATGCACAGATCAAAACTAGACTCCTAGCTATCTTCTGTCCTCTCCTCTGATAAAGTGAACTAGGTGTACGGGACTGTTTTTATTGTCAGAACAGTACCTCCTCTCCCTGCCTTATGAGTATGACTGAGTAAATAAAGCACATGGGACGATAGGTAGGTCGCTACCATCACTGCCCCCACCCTCTACAGCAGTGGCCGGCAGATGCTGCAGTTGTGGCGTAAGAGCCAGTCAGATCGCAAGAGCTTGGGAGAGCGAGCAGTTGAGTCTGTCTACAGTATGTCACCCAATTACAGACACGAATAAGTATGTACAAATATTAGAAGAACTGAGTCAGGAATTTGATTGCAGATTTCAAGAGTTTGCAAATCTTCAATCTGGTATTTCCATATTTGCGACAACATTTTCAGTGAATATTGACAGTGTTCCATCATCATTGCAACTGGAAGTCATTGATTTTCAAAATGATATTGAAATGAAAGACCGCTTTGAAAACAAAAAGGATCTATCTACATTTTATAGAAGATTTCCCCAGGCAAGATTCCCTCGATTGCATAGATTTGCTGCTAGGATGTTGAGCATATTCGGATCTACGTATGTATGTGAACAGTTCTTTTCTTGTATGAAGATCTGTAAACCACAACATAGAAACCACCTTTCTGATCTGAACTTGAAACATTTCTTCGCTTGTGTGTTAGCCAGATTATGACTCCAAATATTGCAAAATTAGTGCGCGAAAAAAAGAGGAAAAAAATCTCGACAAAGTGTTTAGCTTGGGCACAATAGTTACACAAAGTGATGGTGTGTTTCAAAAGTTTAAATACAGTATACTTTGCATACTACTCACCAAGATAGGGCCTATGTAGTTTAATCTGATATTATGTAGAGAAATGTGTGTTAAAAAACACTTGAACTGTTTTCAAGTTTCCGAGTAGACAAAGTGTTTCAGTACTGCTTAAAGTATTTATTTATATGCTTGTATGTTTACAGCAGTTTCGGAATTTCATTTATATATGCAAACGCTTCTGCAAGTGGCTGTATTATGAGTTTAATGTTATTGTAAGTACATTAAATTTGATTACAAACCAAAATATTTTGTTACATTGATTTATGAAGGTTGTACAGTTTTGTTTTCGTACAAATGTATTGTAATTGTGCTGTTCCCATACTATCTCAGAAGAATGGATCGCGCTCTGTCAGTGCGTAGACGCCGCACACCACTGTTCAGATGAACCTTCTCTCCACTCTGTGCTCAGTATGCAGAGATTGCCGAGCAAAGAGCAAGGCGGCTACGTCGTATGACGTCACAGAGCACGGAACATGCCGGTCACTGCTCTACAGTCCCGCTATCCAACTTGAAATCGCACTGTTTTCATCTATCGGGTCTAAAGTCGCTAAGCCTGATCATCATCATCATCATCATCATCATCATCATCATCATCATCATCATCATCATCATCCACAAGTTATAGGCTACTTGACCTCTTGCGTCATTAGGAGATATAATATATTTATGTATTTTTAAAGTCGCCTTTCGATCTCCTCCTCGGTCTTATCTATCTTTTTCCAGTAGATCTAGAATACAATAGTTTTCTGGGAATTCTGTCTTCATTCTGTTTTAAATTCAAACCAGTGTCTTTGTGGTTTACTACTCTTTCTGTTAAATTAAACACTTTTAATTATTGTGTATTATCTGGTCTGATGGCACTGTTTTTATATATCTCATCTCCGCGGACCCACTTTCCTTTATCAGTTCTATTCATAATATAGTTTTCAAATCTATATAAGATCGGAATTGCCATGACCTTATACAACTTAATTTGGTCTCACTTTAGGTTTTATATTTTAAATATGTACAGATAATTAATTCCACACATAATTTGGAATATAATAATTTTTTTTATTTATTGGGTTGATGTAAAAATTCGTAGCGTTTTTTTCGCTCTAAAAAAACATTTATCTAAGATGAATAGAAGTCTCAAATTAATCAGTAATATGTTACACTAAATTATCTGTAACTTTCTATGATTGAGATTCTGGCTGATGCTTACATATAATATCAGGTAATTACATCTCACTTGACGATATACAGTATATCAGAGGAAGAACAATTATTGCTTGTATACATCTAAAGTCTGATTAGTTTAGAATGTAACTAGGCAGCGATGTATGCAATGGAGGGGGAAAGGAACTGGCCACCCTACCCAATTATCTCCTGGTCTAGTTGCCTCATGAGTGATGCCTTGGTGTCACTTGTCTTCGGACAGTTGACTAAACAAAAATTATCTATGACTGTCTGCGAATGCTGAGGTAGTTCTTCAGTTCCGCCACGGTGTGATTTTCCTGAATGCCTCCCTAACAGCTTGCTTCAAATCTTCAATTGTCTGGTATCGATGTTTCGAGACATGCTGGTTAATTATTCCCCATAAGGAAATCACACCACCTTTGCTGCGGAAAATTTCATACAGGACATGGCGCCGCATCATTTTGTGCCGCGACAACGATGGTGTCCATACTGATGTTCTGGATCACTAAACAAGCTGAACGTAAAGTATCAACCATTGTCACACATCTGCTATGACATGTTCAAAATGGATGCAAATCAATATATAAACAAGAGGGGTGACAAGACTTTCGGACTCTACTGTACATTAAAAACACTGTTTTTTTTTTTTAACTTATTTTTGCACGGAAATCTTAGTGTCACCAAATTGTCCGAGTTTGCCCAAGTAAGTAGTAGTCGTTACCTACATTAAAATCTATTATTGTTATATATTGATTATTACGACTATTTCGTCTATATGACGTCATTCCATTCTCGACCACTGAAGTATAATGAAATTTTGAATTCCAACCAATCATAGTCATACTTTGCGATAATTTTTGCAGCTAGATTTATCGCTATCAATTTATCGCATGGTCGTTCTTTTGTTTAGTCGTTGTCGCCGACTGTTTCCCCGTAAATTGATGATCATGAATACATTAAGATGCAACTACACGGTTAAACTTTTCTTCCAACTTTAAAGCAATGAATGCAAAATTTATATTTAATATTAATTAATATATTGACGCAGTGAAGACGACGTTCAAAACGGCGCTCCATGTAGACACAAAATCTTCATGCATGTTAATTGGACGTACCTTTTAAACTTGATTCTTTCAATATTCTTCCCAGATTGCACGCATACGCGAATGAAATATTGAACTGTGTAGACACAGCTTTAGTTCCGTTACACACTGTAGCGAGAATGCGTTTGTCGAGCTACAAAAAATGCTTTCGTGTAGCACTGATTGTGTGTAACAGTCGAAATAAGGCACAGGTGACATTGGTCCTGCTATCACAGGTAACTTAACCTATAATAAGTAGCCTGTAAAATTTGCATTTCGTGAATGAAATTAAACAATTAATAGAAAGTCAGATGTTCAAATTTATGTAACATCATCGCATATCAAACCCAATGACCTTGCATAGTAATAATGTATTTGATGAAACTGCTTTCCGTATGGCGTAATAAAATTGATGTTTTAATTAGGCCTATCTATACAGAGATGGCTTCACTGTGTAGCAACATGTCTCGCTGTGAATACATAAGCATTGATATATAGCTGTCCCCACTGTTACTGTTAAATTAAATTATGATTTCAGCAGATAATGAAAATGTATTTATGTTATAATAATAAGACAAAATTGCAGTACATGTAATTAACATTGTTAAACCTGTATTTCGCAATTGGCATTACTGAATAATATCAAATTTCTTTATTGCAGTAATCGATATTCATCTACGAGTATTTCAACTTCACAATGCCTGAGTAGGTTAATTATTCATTAATAAAAAATTATTAATATTTTGTGATCGAATTTTAGGGATATATTATTTAAATTTTTATTTTATTCACGAAATAGTCCTAATAAATGTCACTCGAAGTCTGAGATTTCCCAGATAAATCCACTCGCTTCGCTCGTGGATTTATCGGCGTATCTCAGACCTCTCGTGACATTACTACAGATAATTATTAACATTACAATATTAGCAACTTAAGAATTGTAGTTACGCATATTATAAAACAATTGATTTTAATGTGATCACTACTTATACAGGGTGAAAGTGAACCTATTACATTAATTCACAGAGATAATAAATGAAGTCATTGCGAACAAGTTTCTCAAACAAGTTTTTCTGCTACATCCAATAGTTTTGAGAATACGAAATGTAACGTGTTGCAACGCTCCTTGAGGTCTTTGCTCCGCAGTGGGGGTGAGTATAACTGCAATCATTCAATCTGCAGGCCTTGCGAGAGGAGAATGTAAACAAGAACAACTCATCAGATATGTTTCGATCAAATTACTGTACATTTGTAACACTTAACACATTACTGTGAACTTGATTTCGTTTCTAAATTAATTTATTTTTAATTTGTTCGAAGATACTAACTTAAATGGAGATTAAGTTACAGAATATGTAGTCGTAATAATTTTATTTTGAGTTTACATCAAATATAAAGGAAAGGAATCTTCAGTGGAATAGTTGTGCTTGATAAAGTTGTATATGCTTTACTATATTGCAATTTCGTAAAAACTTATTTATTTAATTAATTATTTATTTATTTATAATGTAAATTTCGTAAAAAAAAAGTCAACAGATATTGTGAATGTTAAATAAGTTTTATGGCATTAAATTTAGAGTTAAAGTGATTATAGCGTAATAACGAAAGTAAAAACATAAAAAATTTGTGTAATTAATTGATTCAATACTTTGTTTTCATCTACAGTAATTTGATCGAAATGCATCTGATGAGACGTTTTTGTATACATTCTTCTCTCGCAAGTCTTGCTGACTGGATGATTGCAGTTACACTCACTTCACTGCGAAGAAGTGACGTCAAGCAGCGTTGCAGCTTTACAACATGTTACAATTCGTGTTCCCAAAACTTTTGGACGTTTAAAAAACTTATTTGACAAAACTTGTTTGCATTGACTTCATTAATACGGTACCTCTTTAAATTAATGTAATAGGTTGCTTTTCCTCTGTATAACTGTATGATGATAGGCTATAATGCTTATCGGTATTTCTTACATAAAGTAGTACACACATATGATTTAATTCATTAACATTTTATGCTTCAAACTTTATAATAAAATTCTAGTTGAATTTTATATTTATATTTTGAGAATTAACTTTGAAATATGTAGGATTAATGTTTAATGTTTGCAATTCATTTTGAATTTTACATTTATACGCTGACAATGAATATGTATGATTAGTGTTAACATAATATGTGAACACTTGAAAACCATGAAGACCTTAGAGAGGGATGCTTGTGTTTTCTGATGTTATAAGAAACTTTAAGGACAGCCTATGAGTTTCTAATTGAAACTTTGTTGAGAGAATATCAGAAGTGAGGAGTAAATATGAGTGTCAAGGTGCATTTGTATGCACAGCTACGTAAATTTATTTTCCTCAAGTCTTGGTGCAGTAAGTGAGGAAGAGGGTCAGCCTTTCCACCAAGATAAAAAGACTATGGAACGAAGATATGAAGGCAGGTGGGACATAAATATGATAACTGACCATTGCTGGTGCTTGCAGTGTGTCATTCCTGATTCCAACCATTGCAGAAGATCAAAGAAAAGACAGTTTCTTAGTAATTGAGTTACTTAAAAGTTCTGATCACTCTGTGTATTGTGAAAATTAATTGACATCAATCACTATTAACTTTTTTGCCCGAAGAAAACATATACATTAGCATCTTCAGGTCGTTACATCCTTATATTATAATCTCACGTAAGGATCTGAAGATGCTCTTTATGAGAAAAAATATTGATCCTATGCATTTCTTGATCTTCCCTATCCCACTCATTTTAAGAGACTTACAATGGAATCCTTAATCCGGGAGAAGACACATCAGCGGTATAAAATGAGAAATCGCATGCGGTCAAAAAGACCGCGCTACTGAAAATATTTATTAAGTTCAACTTATTGATTTTTGCTTGAGCATTTCGTCTCGTTATATTATTTTTATTTCAAACATTACAAGATTTTTAATAATACAACCACGGAACATTTTATTACTTTGTCGCATTAAATTTTATTTTTGTTTCAAAAGTTGATTACAATATATTTTTTTTCCTTTAAGTAATCCTTTGTCATAATTTTTCTCTCTTCAGGAAGTATCTGTTCCACTAAAGAGTGATTACATTCGAAAACGAGAAATCCGGAACATTTTAAGAATTTTATTGAGATGTATAAAGACTGATAATTGATGTTTTGAGCATTTCGACTAGACATAGGGTTGTTAATTGTATTATTATATGCATTTCAGTTAAGTTAACTCAGCACGCATTTTCAGGGTAGCGACTTACACCGCACCCGATACTATTGTATGTGTTTATCTCTTTTAATGGAACCTTCCGTGAAATATATAACCATTTATTAATTCCGTTACAATACAATAACTCTTAAAATAATTGTTATAAATTACATTTCGGGAGATATTATTTGTCTTCTTCCTTTCCATAGATAATATTTACAAACTCCCATTGGATCTGTTTGTGTCTTACACTTAATGCAATTCAAGGATCATTAGGTAACAGAGTCTGCATAAAATCACATCATTTTAACTTCAATTTATTTGACTGAAAATGTTAGAATATATCAGAACGAAATCAGTCTATATTAGTTTCCGCAGTAGTTTAAGTTCTGTCATGCTATATGCAATTTATAGCCTCTACGGTCTTCTGACAATTTCATGTCTAGCAATAATACCTCCTTGTATTTTCTGTTTGAACTAGATCCTTTTTATGTCATATCCCTGCTAAACACGACCAGTCTCGTCTGATCCATTTCCGCATAACATACATACTTCGACCAGAGCAACATCATGATCTTTGGACATGTGAAGAGTATATACTCAGCCATACGTCCTCTTTATTTACTTTGCAAAATGTTTGGCACTGCTCCATATTCATTCACCAAATATCAAACTTACGGAAAAGAATTGGTAACTGTAAAATATGCGGGCCTCTGGTGGACGATTTTGTGTACAGTGTTCATTTAAGCAAATATCATTGTTACTTCTCTGATTCATTTGAATTCATCACTAAACTACACAGAATTTTTAACAGACCAAGGTCGTATTATTATTGGATACACAACGAACCTCACTATCTTAATTTCTTTATCGATATTCAAAAGACGGAGTGTGCCAAAAATATTACAGAAGCTTTCTGAAGTCGACCGTCTGCTGTTTGTGGAAGACAAAAGAAAACGAGTTTATAAGGAAACGTTACTATTTACAGTGCTACATCTCACAGTCTTAATCACAATTAATGGACTATCTCCTGTTGCAATGTACATAAGACGTCAAAATCATAGCCTTTCAAATATTCTTACTACTATATGTCACAGTGTGAGTAACATTCATATTTCTTTATTAATTACGTTGTATTTGAACTTAGTTCTATCTGCAAGAAGAAGATATAAACACATTAACTCTAAAATGGATACTCTTCAATCTTTGGATTTGAAGAAAGATTATAAACTGCATCGTTTCAAGAATGTCATTTATGTTGCTCATGAAAGCGAAAGGAGGAGACGAGAAACTGACACGAGGCAACAAATTCGGATCATGAGACTTTCACATTGTGAACTTCATGACATAATTACACTAATAAATTCCGCTTTTGGATTCTCTATTATGTCAATAGTATTCTGGCTATTTTCTGAGGTCATTCTGGTACTGTATCAGTTTCTAATTTATTTCTCATTAAGCAGTGCATCTGCACCAAGCAGGTACCGCCAATATGGACTCATCTTGAGTGCTTTCAGAATTATCTGCGATCTGTTACAGTTGGCAAACATCACTGTAGCGTGCCACAAAACAGTGGAAGAGACTAGAGTGTTAGTGATAAAAATCCAGAAGTTGTTAGTGCGTTCTGATCTTGATTTAGTTACGGTGAAAGAACTAGAAAATTTCGTCGTACAAGGAAACAACACCAAATTTAAGTTCACAGCATGCGGTGTTTTTACTGTTAATATACCGTTTCTGTTCAGTACGATGGGCATTATTTGTTCTTACTTTGTGATTTTAGTGCAAGTAAGTTAAATGTTTGGCTTGTGAAGAAGTGTGGTTTGAACTTATCCATTGCTGATAGAAAATGTTATTTTGCAATATTTTCAAAGTTCGTTTTGCATTCGTATTCAGATGAAGAAAAATAGGGGAAGTGAGAAGGGTACCAAGCTGCACTGTCAACTCCAAATTACTTAACAGCGACTGCTGTAGAGTGCGGAGTACAATATGGAACAGAACAAGAATCGTATGTTTTCCAAGGCTGGTACATTAATAAACAAAATGAAAAATAAAGCAGTAGACGCATTGAATACGGTAAGACAGTATAACGTAATTGTAGTATACTAAATAGAAAACTTTAATGTCTTATAAAATCATGTCAATTTATACTTTCAATGTGCTTATAGATTTTTGTTCATCGATATTGAAAATTTGTCTTTATATTATATTACATTTACTGTTTCAATAATTAACCAAACGGATTATGTCAAGATTGCACAACAGTGAAAAAGTGAACAGAATGTTCAGATATGGATGACTGAAAATCCTATGACAACAGTGGAGAATGTGCGCGATTCCCCAAATGTGAACGTGTTTTGTGATATGTGCTACAAAAAAAGGTGTATGGTTCCCTCTTTTTCCAAGAGAAAACAGCTACAGTAGCTTCTTTGTGACTACATGAATTCTTGTAACAAAGATAGTGGAGAAGGTTTAGCGTGACTACATTTGGGGGCATGGAAGGGTAATAATATTGCACCGAAGAAGGAGAGCGCCTCTGTCCATTGTGCAAGGAAAAGGATTCGTGGGGACACATTTTAGCCTAGTGTGGAGAAAAGGAACATATCCGGAGAAAATATCTACCCACTCTCGATGCTAAGTCAGAATAGGGGTTCGCTTGCATGTCTTGACTTCATGGGGGAATAGAGAATGCGAATAAAAGCTGCATTGTTCCTCTTGAAGGCGAGTCAGATTAGAACTTCAGCTGTTGAAGTTTATGATGCGAACTGACAAAGGGGTAACGTAACTATTGGAGTGTACACTTTTATGCCTGTTTGTGTGTTAGGTTAGGATAAATTATTATATAGTATGTTTTGTTTGTGTCATTTCCATATTACTCTAATCTGTGTGTTCCTTTGAAGAGTGGTTGGATTTAATCATGGGTGAGGGGGGTGAAACCTACAAAGTAGGACTTGTTTTATACAGTACGTACGATCAAAAGACCCATGGATTGGATTTGAGACAAGTAATGCATCTGTATGTATAATATTGCTGAATAAATCTGTCTGTCTGTCTGTGTGTCTGTCTGTCTGTCTCTATCTGTCTGTCTCGACATGGTCCTTAATTGGTTGATTCTTCAACTGCACGAAGACAGTGAAAGCTTCATTTTGCTACAGGAGCATCCCCATTTGTACTAAGAAGTTAATAGTTCATATCTATAGAACTCGTTCACAATGCTGGATTGGTTGTGCAATAGTTTAAGACGAGTCACTCAGACCTGGCCAGCAAGAAGCCGCGATCGAACAATGTGATTTTTTCTATGGGGGTATGTGACAGACCGGACTTTCTTTGCTACTCTTCTTACTAATTTAAGTAACATGAAAAATAGAACCAAAGCAGCTATTGAAAGTTTTGATGAAGTTTTTATTTTTTTCGTTAGTCATTTAACGACGCTATATTAACTACCAGATTATTCGTCGATAGAATTTGTGAAAACGAAATGGTATTTGTCGAGATGAGGCCGAGGATTCGCCATAGATTACCTGACATTGATGAAGTTGTTATTATGCGTTTGGCAAGAATTCAACTTCCACTTTATATACCGTGTTTCGTAGGATATACCCGGAGCGAGCCAAATTGGGCCACCTGAATTTTCTAAGTTCCAGTTATACCTTATTGTGCATTTCCAAATTCCAGTTATAGCATGCTCAGCATGCGTAGTGTGTAACTGGAAGTCGGAAAATTCACTGGCTCAAATTTTGTTTCTGGATCTGTATATATAAAATATTTGTAGGCTGTTGAAAGAAACTTCAATAATAATTATACTTAAGGTAATTTCCGATATCTTAAAGAGTTCTGGGTGTAGAACGTTCTTCTTATTTTGTAATCAGCTGCTTTTTTGGAAGAGAAACCAATTTATATCAGTAGCTGAAGTGAATAGAATAATGCATATCTGTATAAAAAAGCAGTTTTTAGAGTGCAATTTCAGTGGGTATCCTTTCTTATATTGTCACTAGTGTTTTGGCTTGTGCGACAAATAAAGTTACTTGAATTGAGTTTTATTGTATATTTATCGGCATAAAATCGGTGACTTCGTAGTGATTAATGTCAGGTTTTAATTGCAATATGAAGCACGTTAACAATTTTTCCTCAAATGTTAACGCAAGACTTATTACAATTCCGACATTTCGAAAGAAGGTTACAACTATGGGTAGATACAGTAGTTCAAGAAACTAAAAATTTTATATTCCTTGAATGCCGATGATTTTCTGGTGATTTTAAGTTAGTAATGAAAGCTAAACAATTTAATAGAATAATATCTAATGGCAAAATATTTGTACCGTTAAAAAAAGTCTACAGAAAACTTTCCTCCATAATCAAAAAGTATAACTAAAAACATCTTGTAACTTGGAGTGAAACTTAGGACACCGAAACCTAGGAAGTTAACTACGTCACGTGTTATAGGCTACACTTGTTGTTTACAATAACTCAGTGTAGTACAGGAACTTCTGTCGAGTACTGGTATGTTTGAATCAAAATATTGCTTCGTATAGTCAGGTGACACAAACAAATAATAACACACATTTACGAAAGCGATAGATTTGAAATATAAATGAATTGTGTACTTTAAGTGTCACTAATTTGGTGCAATGTAAAATTGTGTACATTTATAAATTGTCAAATATAAACCTGTTAGATTGTCACTCAAACAATGTTTGTACTAAGAAAATATTCTTTCGACATCACACGATGTTGGTGGTGGGAATTAGAAATAGTTTATATTCATTAAAATGTTGCTGTGTATTTTCTTGTGCCTGTTCGCTATTAAATTCACATTGCACTTCACAGTGTTTCGAATATGTAGGATTTTTTTTTTCAAGAACACTCTTTAGTTTTAGTTTAACTGTTTCATTGTTATATAATTCAATACATTTCTTAATCCATTTGTCTAACAAAGTACTTATTACCTATTTTGGGGCAGGGTTTAAGCTAGAAAATAAATAATTGTCTCAAAAAAGCATAAATGAGAAATTATATTTGTGCATTATATTATGGGCTGGCCTTGTTGACAAGTCAGAGATACTTCCTGATTACCCCCATAAAGAAACTGTAGCTGCCATAAGGATTGCCACAGAACACGACTGCCTGGCGGAATATTTATATAAACTGGGTATTGTACCATCTCATCAATGCGTCGTTTGTAATCAGGAAAATTCTATTATGGATTGGGAACATTTAAATGTTTGTAAAAAAACTTGTAAATTTTAAATACTCTATGGGGACTTTGTACTGGTCTGCCAGAAACCAAATGATGTTGAATCAATGTGGTTGAGCATTAAATACACACATACATATTTGTGCAAATTGCGAAATGCTTGTGCAGTATTACAAATAATTTGTCCAGAAAGATAACATTAATAAAGTATGCAGAAACAAAAAGTTACGTAATTTGTTTCTTGGAGTTTTATTACTTTCAATCCATCTTACCACACTTTAGTATCAATTACTGCTGAATTTACATCGCATTAAGGGTATATGTACGTGAACGACCACAAATATTATCAGAAAATGCAGACTCTAAATTTCTAAAATTTTATAAGAAAATGAATTCACAATTGGATAAAAATTACAAGGTACCACATCAAGATATCTCAGAACTTAAATATCTGATAAAAGTATAAAAAAGTGACCAATAATATTTTTCAAACCAGTTTTATCAGAGTATGAAAAAAAAAAACAAAACAAAACAAAATCAGCAGTTACATCATTTGGTAACCATAACATTGTTATAGTATCTTTGACGTCTTTAATATTTTTCGTGCATATAATAAAAACTAATTTCTGAAAAGTAGACTACTCTCAGACATGTAGAGTTGTTTATTTTAATACAATTATTTTTTTATTTGTCCTATATAAAATATATTAAAATTTACATAATGTTTTGTGACCTAATTTTTCTATTTTCAAAGAAATGGGCATTATTGTAGTATATCTTTTGCATAAATGCATGTTAAATCAGTGTACAAAATTTCAGAATTCTATCTCTAATGGTTGTGGAGTTATGAAATTATATGTGTGAAAATTTTGGAATTTTGGAAAATTTATTTTAAAGTAAAAAGTCAATTTTCAAAAAAATTATTAGTAAACTTTTTTTATACTTTTATCAGATATTTAAGTTCTAGTAAGTCTTGTTGTGGTACCTTCTAATTTTTGTCCAATTGTGAGTTCATTTCCTTATAAAATTTTAGAAATTTAGAGCCTCCATTTTCTGATAATATTTGTGGTCGTTCACGTACAGCTGTCAAAAGAAAAAGTGGCCGCTCTCTTGAAACAAAGTGCCCTTCGGGTATCTTCGCTACAATTCGGAGACAGGCGATGTTACATGTTGTTGGACCACGTTGCCTGATATCTACACTTATAATTGAAGTATTCTGTGTGTTATCGATAGCATAATGGTAGCGTTCAGGCCTCTTATTCATGAGGTCCTGCGTTCGACTACAACCACGTGCTTTTTATGTTCTTTTTTGTTCTGTTTTTGAAAGAGACAAACTATGCATAATGGCTCCTTTCTCTTTTACAATTATTTTAGTAATTAACATCAGGTTCATTAATATATTATGCCATGACTTTATCATTATGATATTGTGGCTGCAAATGGAAAGAAAAAAGATTTTATTCTCAATAAAAATATCTTTCGTGGCATAAACAAAACAAATTTACTGGCGTCGGCCTTAAAACATTCAAACAATTAAGCGTTCAAAAAACAAAACAAAAAGCCACAATTCTATATTTAGTCTATCTTCCTCTTATCTCGATCATCTTGCAGTCGAGTGGGCATGGAATTGACTAGTCTTTGCAAATAACGACTGTTTTTAGACACGATATTCCAGGCATTCTGAACATACATACATAAGTGTTCTGTCCATGGGCAGGTCTTTCATTGGAAACTCAGCAATCTCCAATCTTTGCTATTTTCTGGCTTCCTCTTAGTCGCCGCATATGATCCACATATCCTAATGTCGTCTATTATTCTTTTCAACCAGAGACCCAACCAGTTACTTTTTATCTTTCTAATCAGTTTCAGCATCATTCTTTCTTCACTCACTTTTTCAAACACAATTTTATTTCTTATTCTATCTGTCCACTTCACACGCACCGTTCTTCTCCACATGCACATTTCAAATGCTTCAATTCGTTTCTCTTCATTTCGTCGTAATGTCCATGTTCCTTCCCCATACAATGCCACACTCCACATAAAGCACTTCACTACTCTCTTCCTTAGTTCTTTTTCCAGAGGTCCGCAGAAGATCCTTCTTCTTTTATTTAAAGCTTCCTTTGTTCATGTTTGCAGCTTTTCTTGGGAAGGATAGGCCTAAATGCGGTAACATCCCGTTGCTTTCCGCACACCACTATCTCTTTAGCATCTTATTAAATTCCAGGGGGCCCAAGCGTGGAGATGAGGAGAGTGGATTTGACTAATTGGGCCCTCCGGACTTCACCGAAAGTCACGGCAAGGGTTAAATATTAATTCTATCAGGATGTTTGACCATATCAGAGATCGGGAAATCTCAATTAGCCTTTGCCCCCGGCATCCTGGACTAGCTTCTACGAATCATCAGAAAATCTTAGAGTGTGATTGGGCCAATTTTTCCGAAAATGTTTCCACACTTTTGCCCTCGTAGCTCAGCGGACGAACGTCGGAATTTAGATGTCAACGTCTCAGGTTCAATTCCTCGTTACTCCTTTTCATTTTATTGTTGTTTAAGATAGTATAATGTAATAATACAAAAAGAAAAACTAATAGCAGTATTATGCAACTGGATTTTTCCAAACCTAATATTAAATTTATGTTATTTATATCGCTAAAGAACGATTACAATATAAATAACTTGAATATTATTTATACAGTATCACTAAAGAACGATAACACAATATAAATGATAAATATCGGTTTGTTTAATTAATATAAGATATTATATAATACGTATTTAGTTATCTAAATAAAATAACCTATTTTACAAAGAAAGATGTTTATTTGTGTTATAATAATTACCTATATAAAATACAGATTATTTATATTGCGAAAGAACAATAACAATATAAATAACTTGAATATTATTTTATAATGCTAATGAAGGAAAACAGAATATAGGGTAAATGATAACTTGAATATTATTTATATCGCTAAAGAACGATAACAATATAAAAAACGTGACTATTATTCATATCGGAATTTCACAGATGTATTACAGATGTATTTAAGAAATAATTGTAGAAGAATAGTAATTAGTAACAGTGTCCTATTTATTCTTCTTGGAGCCAAATTTGTAACTTTTAAAAGTGTAGTTACTATGTTGAAGTGTATGTGTTGCAACGGATGCTTGATTTGTTATGTATGTGAGTCAGTTATGGGATGCTTGATGTCGTCGCAATGTCGTAATTATAGTTTGATTGTGTTTGTGTGACTATTGTGTATTAAGTTATGATGTATGGTACGGAAAGCTGCATATTTCTGTTATAGAAGTGTTACGTATGTGTGTTGTTAATGTTTTTGTATGTTTCAAATTGATAACTGATATTTGTTTTGCAATGGCAATGCCTAATTTACGGATTGTTTATGTTTTGTTTACATCGCGTAAGCTAATTTAATTTTCCTTTCCTTTTCTCTTTATGCTTATCTATTTTGTGTATAAAACTATAGCCCTAACATACATATGTAAAATAGAGCTAACCCCCATTGGAGATACTGTAGCTACAATAGTAATAATTATTATTCATATCGTTATAAAACGATAACAGAATACAAATGATGACTTGAATTTTATTCATATCTCTAAAGAACGATAACAAAATATAAATAACATGATATCCATCAAGAACGATAACTGGATATAAATGATAATTTGAATATCATTTACATCGCTAAAGAACGATTAAAAAATAAAATGAAAACTTGAAGAAGGCGCGAATCCAGAACCTTTCAATCATTAAACAAGCACTCTACCGCTGGTCTGCGAGGAGCAGATATGGAACACTTTCATAGTTCCGGAACTGCTTGTACAAGCACATGCATCGCGTAACATCGCCGCGACCCGAAGTGGACTTTGAAAATATTCGCTGTTCACGAGTGCGGCCACTTTTTTTTTTTTTTTTTTTTTTTTTGACAGCTCTACATATACCCTTAAAATGCTTTATTTTATGGATATTCTAAACTTTGAAATTCTTTACTAGTACGCAGAGTGCTTACTCTTCTGACTGAAAGGCGGTTTCTAATTCCAGTTTTTACAAGATTCATGCAACTAAATCCTCGCTCACGATTCACAGTATGCGAAGAAATTATATAAATCAATTAGAAGAAATTGTTCACTTAAGCTTCATGAATTGCAAAACTCTTTGAAATCCATTCCTGAACATCTATTGCGCAATACCTTTTTAAAGGTTACCCATGCCATTAGCATTTTTTTTTAATTCAGATCAGATCAAACACATCTCTGATTTCATTTTCTCCTTTACCACATTCGTTTCTGAAGTGCAATGTAGTTATCACATATTTGCACATTTACATTGAAAGTTTGTTGCATGTTTAGAGATCGAGTAGCAAAATGCGACTGTGGCTTAAACCCTGCTTTTAGGTTATATAAGGTATATCTTATCATATAGAAGTTAAAATTATTTCATAACACGAGGATAACTATTGTGTGCATGGTTGTTGGAGTCCGCAATTTTCTCGATGTATACTTTTCAATCAAGTGTTTACAATGTGGATTGTCAAGTTTATGGAATGGAATATTCGCAAACATCAACATCAGATACAAGTCATAATAAAAAGTGGACTGATCCGAAATCGAAGCACGAAACAATTTCAGATCTTCAATGTTAACTTTTATGTTCATCTGATACACTTTATACCATAATATATATTTTCGTTCTTGGCTGAAAAATAATGATATCCTCTCTTATACAATTACACGCAATGTTAATTGGCGACATATTAATACATCTTCACAATACCCTCACTAGATAACAAATGAACTCCTGACGATAGGTTTAATCTTTACACAGAAAATAGTCATGCTGTGTCGAAACTATAATATATTAGAATGCAGTAAACAATATAAAACCTGCTCCTATTAAACTCGGAATGAACATATCTCCCTTCACTTGGCGTCTTTAATTTTGCATACGAACCTGAAGGTACATCAGTGAAGTAAACAGCTGACGTCATCCTATATCCTGTGTTCCTTAAACTTGTATCCTCCTCTAGGCAATGTTTTGGTGTTTCAACTTCGTTCCATACTAATGACATCATATCTAAATAAACATGTGGTTTCGTATTGAGTGTCTAGGAACTTTCACAGCATTACAATGTAAGGTAAATGAACATGACATTTATCACTAAAATAAATAGAGAATTTTATGATTGCAAACACATTACCGGTTAATAAACAGAAGGGGGAATGTGGTGACATATTTCTAAGAAAATAACTTCATGATTTTCCTGTGTAATAAAATACTATAGGTTTGTATTGTGTCACATCCAGGGTGCGAATTAAGATTTCTGATCAGGTGGGGATAGAATCCTAGATAGAGAATACCGTACATAAAATTATTATTGTCGTCATTCGATACGGCTCAACGCTTGGTCGCACTGAGTTGCTTGTCTTGCATCTTGATCATAATAAGAATTATATCCATGAGCAGGTTTAAGATAAGATGTGTAATTCCTAAGATATTGATTGTTGTCAGCTTGCCGGTGATGATAATACATCAATATTATTTTATTTGCTTACTTTATACTTTATGAAGTACCCTCAATTCGGGCTACCTTGACCCTTAAGGTGTTACTTGAACCCAGAAGAAAAAAATGTTTACTTGCCATTGGAGTAACTTAGGTGAAAATACTTGTACAGATGAAAGTTTGCAGAGAAAAAATAACCACAACTTTCGACATCAAACTGTTATTTTACATTGACGAAAACATTTTTTTCTTCTGGGTTCAAGTAACACCTTAAGGGTCAAAGTAGCCCGCGTTGACGGTACAATTTACTCTTATTAAATGAATTATATTTAAATAATTGATTAATGGCGATCTTACTCGTGTTAATTGTGTAAGAATGTGCGGCTTACAGCTGTTTCGATGCTTTTTCACACCATCCTCAGAGCCTACTAGATCTCGGCGTCATCTCGAACTTCGCTGCCTGTTGTGTGGGTGCGTTCGATTGTTGAAAAGTGTTGAAATGTGGTGTCAAATAGTGTGTGTGTGTGTTCTGAAATTGATCGCCATTTAATCAATTATTTATATTCAAGTGTTAAAAATAGTGTACGAAAGATTCAACATGAATTGTATTTTGTGAAGAGGGCTGGAAGTTAGCCCTGGCAGGGATGTTAATATGAATTTATGGGAGGGACATAATTTTCCAACAGGGGGGGGGAAATCCCCCATCCCCCTTAATTCGCACTCTGGTCACATCTATTGCAGTTCAAGATAACTTCAGCTTGAAACTTAGGAGACTAATGTCCGGTCAACAATGCTAAAGTCAGTGCATTTCTTGTTTCATTTGCCTAACAAAATACTTATTACTAGGTCTGAAGAAAATTATCGGTATCAGGGTAATAAATAATTTCTATAAATATTGTTTACAAAATGCGCCGCGTTGGCGGGTGTCTCTACTGTCTGTAAGGGACACAGAAAGTGAATATCCAACTCTCTTCAATAGTAGACCTGCTCAAGTGACGTGAGGTTGTATCAGAATGCCGAAACAAAAATCCAACAAAGAAAAAAGAGAACTGGAGTCAGAACATGGGGAAATTGTGTTTTACTTAATTGATAATAATGATATTTTTTTTGTAAATTTAATATTTGTTCCGAGTTAATCAATTTGAAACAAAAGTAATCCTGTAAATGTAAATTCTATTATGAGTTCATTCATACGGAGCGGACTCTACAAGCAGCCGCTAAAGTAACTAGTCATACAAGCATTTTATAAACAAAGAGCTCTATACTGTTTTCACTGTAAGAAAAATGCTAATGTAAACATAAGCACGTTGCTGTCATACCCGTGATTGCCTCCCAGTCGAAACACTCACATGACGCATAAAAATATAGTTCGTATTGGGAAACCATAATTTTGTATTATTTGAAAATAACACATTTGAATTTTAGTTGCTAAATATGATGAAACATATAACTTCACTAATATGTAAAACGCTAGTGTAAAAGAAAAGCTACATTTATATTTTGTTATGTACTATGAACGCGGATGAATACCAAGAGTAATACCGAGGTAGTCTATTCTTGTAACAAGCTGGCGTCACTTAGTTCGTAGTTGTTCAAGTAAGCACGTGGTACTGAATTACGGCTTCTGCATCCTCTGTGTGTGTGGTTATTAATCTCCACCCTTTCAAAAGCGGAGAAAAACAAATAGTCTGAAATGTATATAATAAGTTAAGTGAGTTGAATCCAACGTTATCTATTCAGAGCAAGTCAATCAGACCGCATGTTCCAGCTGGAAGGGATAACTGACGCTGTTGTGGACCGTCTTGTCATAAATCCTGCCGACGATAGTTCTGACGACTCTGATTTGGAAGGAATAACTCCGATTTTGTCCGGCAGCGATTGATCTTATACCTAAGTTTAAAATAATTTAATTACAGTAATTATAAAATAAATGTTTTCTAAGCAAACGAATGCATAGTAGTGAGGTTAGGCCTACATGATGAGTAACGGGAAATGTTTAACATGAAACAGAATGTACAACAGTAGGCGGGAACACGTACTGAGAATCTATGGCGCCAAACAGCGGCCAATGAAGCCTCACTTCAGTCACGTGCTATTGTTTACATTAGGATTTTTCTTACAGCGAAAATATTATTCGTACCATGCAGCGTAGCCTATAACCAATACTTTTTCAGCCCTACTTATTACTTATTTTAGTGTGGTATCAAGTATAAAATCTGAAGAATAATGGTATTGATATTTGGGCTAGGTTTAAGTCTTCTACACATTGGTGATCAAATCCTGGAATGGAAATTTTTCCTTGTATATTCGTCGTTTTTTTTCCCTAAAAAAATCACAATCTTCTGTTTCGATCTGGAATTTCAACTCGAATGTTTTAATAATTCTTCTCGCCTGTTGTTATTATCACGCAAATCAAGCATGCGGGCACTATTGAAATAGCCTTAGTACAATTATGTTCTCTACGAGTTGTCTGAAGTACATATAATATTCATGATCATGTTTACTAATGTATTCATTTCGTGACCCACAAACGGTATCATGGCTGCATCGTGAGTTTTCTATACCCTATGCGTGGCATGTGTCAAGCACAAGTTCGCGAACATTGATTCCAAAACATGTAAAAACGTTCCACTTTTGCGATGTAACACTCCTGATCACATATATATCAGATTGGCCATTCCCATGTTACAAAATGGCAACATATAAAAGAGAACAACCACTACGATCTCCACTGTCGAAAACGACATTTTTTTGTAACGATCGCTATATGGAGGCACAGCTGAAAGCTATTGCTCTATGCAAACTCTTCAATGTTATAACTGAAGTCCGGATTTCTAAGCGCCAACAAACAGTAAAATAAGCAAGCAAATAAACACGAAAAATGTGGAAATACGCACCAAAATAAGCAAAAACGAATACACGGAAACGGTAAAATAAGCAGGAAAAATGATGAAAGTAAGCACCAAAATAAGCAAAAACTAATACACGGAAACGGTAAAAATAAGCAGGAAAATGGTGAAAGTAAGCACCAAAATAAGCAAAAACTAATACACGGAAACGGTAAAATAAGCAGGAAAATGGTGAAAGTAAGCACCAAAATAAGCAAAAACGAATACACGGAAACGGTAAAATAAGCAGGAAAAATGATGAAAGTAAGCACCAAAATAAGCAAAAACGAATACACGGAAACGGTAAAATAAGCAGGAAAATGGTGAAAGTAAGCACCAAAATAAGCAAAAACTAATACACGGAAACGGTAAAATAAGCAGGAAAAATGATGAAAGTAAGCACCAAAATAAGCAAAAACTAATACACGGAAACGGTAAAATAAGCAGGAAAAATGGTGAAAGTAAGCACCAAAATAAGCAAAAACTAATACACGGAAACGGTAAAATAAGCAGGAAAAATGGTGAAAGTAAGCACCAAAATAAGCAAAAACGAATACACGGAAACAGTAAAATAAGCAGGAAAAATGATGAAAGTAAGCACCAAAATAAGCAAAAACTAATACACGGAAACGGTAAAATAAGCAGGAAAAATGATGAAAGTAAGCACCAAAATAAGCAAAAACTAATACACGGAAACGGTAAAATAAGCAGGAAAAATGATGAAAGTAAGCACCAAAATAAGCAAAAACTAATACACGGAAACGGTAAAATAAGCAGGAAAAATGGTGAAAGTAAGCACCAAAATAAGCAAAAACGAATACACGGAAACGGTAAAATAAGCACGAAAAATGGTGAAAATAAGCACCAAAATAAGCAAAAACGAATACACGGAAACGGTAAAATAAGCACGAAAAATGGTGAAAATAAGCACCAAAATAAGCAAAAACGAATACACGGAAACGGTAAAATAAGCACGAAAAATGGTGAAAGTAAGCACCAAAATAAGCAAAAACGAATACACGGAAACGGTAAAATAAGCAGGAAAAATGGTGAAAGTAAGCAGGAAAATAAGCAAAAACGAATACACGGAAACGGTAAAATAAGCAGGAAAAATGGTGAAAATAAGCACCAAAATAAGCAAAAACGAATACGGGGAAATATAACGATAAATTATTTGTTTCGTAGAATTCTTACCTTATTGAAGACTGTAACAGTGTGCAAGGAAGGTCATCCTGAGATTTTCCTGTGCGAAGCTCCTACGTTTGTCAGTGAAAAATGATTTGTACAGTGAAAATGTTCTTTCGACGAAATGTCGGAACCCACTAATGCTAATTATAAGTCTTTGAAAAATGTATTAATAGAACTCAATTGTTCACCTATACCGTATTGCTTTTAATCAGTTGCTGGTTTAACCTAACTTCTTTCTTAAACCTCTCCTTATGCCGCGTTGTATTAATATGCTGCACAATGTCATATCCTTTTTCTTCGCAGAAACACTCTTTTCACACCAAACAAAATAAGACACTGCCGTCCTCACTGAAAATATTACAAGGCTCGTCCATAAAGTAACTTTCCCACTCGTCCCACGGCTAGCAAACCATATGTTGCGCGAAGCGACTGCGTGTACGTGATAGAGTAATGTCCTGGCACGACACATTCGCTAGCGGAACTTCCCGAGTGCTCACAGTAGCTCTGTTTCATTGGTTGAAAATGGACGTTCCTATTCCAGCTCCCGCCGCGTGTGAAGCGCGATCAGTGATAAAGTTTTTGATTGCACAGGGCATAGCGCCGATTGAAATTGATCGTCAGCTGTGCCAGGTCTATGGGCAAGCAGATGGTGAGTTGCTGCTGTAGACCATTTTTCAGCAGGACGCGAAAATGTGCATGACGAGGAGCGCAGTGGGAGGCCAACCATCATCATAGACGACCTTGTGGAGCAACGCACCATCTGCTTGCTCATGACGTTAGGCCCATGGACCTGGTACAGCCGACGATAAATTTCAATCGCGCTATGCCCTGTACATTAAAAAACTTTATCACTGCTCGCACTTCACACGCGGCGGGAGCTGGAATATGAGCGTCCATCTTCAACCAATGCAACGGAGCTACTGAGAGCACTCGGGAAGTTCCGTTATCGCATGCGCCATGCCATGACATTACTCTATCACGTACATGCAGTCGCTTCGCGCAACATATGGCTTGCTAGCTGTGGGGCGAGTAGGAAAGTTACTTTATGCACGCGCCTCGTATTTCCAAACTCATTTACGCATTTTCGTAAGAACGCAGGTTTTTGTGGGTGGCATTTCTTAACCACAAAAGCGAGCAATCACACACACATTACTGAAACGACGCGTGTTGCACAAGTTGCACATTGCAACTTCGAACTCGGAGATTCACCGTCCATGCACACGACATCATTCCGATAACCGATTAACCTGCGATAACCGATTAACCTGCCTAGACGCAGAAGTTTAGCGCCAAGGTTCTCTCTTAATTAGAACTACAAAGTATTACCTATTTCACAACATCCTGGGTCATACCCTAGCATTGCTTTCTTACGCATTCAACTCAAGTTAATTTTTTATTAGCCAATAAAAGAAAGCGACTCGATGATAAATGATGACTAGGCATGAAATATGTAATTTTAAAATTACAGTTTTGAGTAAAATATGCTTTTTTATTAAAAAGTCGTAAAATAAGTAAGCAAAAACGTTTTCTTGCCAAATAAAAGCACTAACAAACCTAGTTAAAATTGCAGATCTAGTCTTTCAGGTAAGGCTCCCTGCAAAGCAGATTTGAATAATTTCAAGGGAAAAAATATATACGTCACTGTGTACGTTAACAGAAAACCACAATTCCAAGTCACACAGAGATTGTGTGCACTCGATGTGGGTCTCGGGCGTTTCGTCAGCCCACGCGAGTTGTGTGGATATAAAGGAAAAAGTTGAGACGGTGTCGGGTGGAGTTCCCGGGTAGCTCAGTTGGCAGAGCGCTGGTACGTTAAACCAGAGGTCACGGGATCGATACCCGGCCCCGGAACAAATTTTCCCTTGAAATTATTCTAGTTAAAACTGCTTATATAGGAGTGTCTTACGAAGTATAATCTTTCTGCTTACCTTTAAAAATGTGGAAAAGAATATGTATTTTGCTTAGAAATCCGGGCTTTAGTTATAATAGACTTCTTTTGCAGTCGCTAGATGGCACCATAGTGAAACTGATAAAAGTTGTTTCCTTGAAAGTGCATTAAGCTGATCAATCTGTTATATGTGATCAGTATGATTGTACTGTGTCTCACGATGCTAGAAGGTTGCGTATTACTGAAATTTTTAAGTGAACGACGCTCTTGCAAACAAAGTATTTGGCTGACTGCTCACGCAACTTCTGTTTGGTCAAGTTGGGCAGTACAGTATGAACCACATTAACAATTACGCTGTTTCCAATTAAAATTATTTACACCATCTATACCAGAATACGTTGTTTAAACTATCACTGAGAATGTAGGCCTATATTGATTACACATTATTTACATTTTCATGTACAGTGTTGTGTATTGTAATGAAAGGTATTTTATTTCATAATACTCTAGCCTACTTATTTTGTGAATTGTGTGCAATAGTGTAAATATGTTTGATTAATGTAGCCTACATCCTTTATAATAGTGGAAATATAAAAAAATGGCGTGTTCTAGTGCACATAGTGTAAAGAGGCTGTTAAATATTGACTACTTCCAAAAGCCGATTGTCAAAAAACTGCTTTTCGTTTCCAGATTATGATCTTTCTTCAAATATTACTTCTGTAGAATATATTTATTTTTATATGTCAATTTTCCTACATTATGTTATTCATTCCTTTCATTTAACAATAAATTGTAATTGTTAACTCTTAAAATTAAATGTATCTAAACACATCTTCAGTTTCCTCGTACTATTATTACAATTATTATTATTAATTATTAACAACCCAAACAGAGACTATGTTCCTACAAACAGATGGACCAAAATAGATAAAATCCTCTTCGCAGATGTCCAGGTTCTATTGACCACTTCTGAAGATGATCTCCAAAAGTCAATATTATATTCATTAAACACAGTTGCAAGAGACTATATATGACCATTTCTGTAGAAAAGTCAAACATTATGGCGTTTAAAGGTAAACATCTGATAAGAAGTAAAATCTGTATTGAAAACTGAATTCTAGAATAAGTGAACACATTTAACTATTTAGGCTACCGTCTTTCATATGAAAAAGAGAAGGATTTCAGTTCTAAAATAACTAATTTTTTAAACGTTATCGGCATTATCAATTCAGTTTTTAAATCTAATTTAGTACAGAAACATTCAAATTAAAGATGCACAACATTTTAGCACGGCCTACTTTAGTCTATGGATCAGAAGCCTGGACTTCGACAAAAAAATATGTTCAACGTATAACTACCAACGAAATGAAATTCAGTAGAAAAACGGCGCTATACACACTTTGGGATGGAAAACGAAATACAAAAATTTTAGAAGAATTGAACGTGCAACCTATATTAAATTTTCTTCAAATCTATAGAGTTAATTGGAAACAGCATGTCGAGAGAATGCCAACAGAAAGATGGCCAACGACAGTGCAACATTACCGCCCTTCTGGGCAACGATCTGTTGGAAGACCATTAAAAAGATGGCATGAGACCATTGATACCGCAATAGATCACTAGGTCTAGTGCTTGGATTGGATGATGATGATGATGGTGATTATTATTATTATTATTATTATTATTATTATTATTATTATTATTGCATTGTTTTCTGTATTGCTGTTATTTATATTTGCTATATATTTTTATACTGGTCAAATGGAACAGAAGGCCTTAAGGGCTTAACTTTTCCGGTAAAAATAAATCAATCAAATAAATGAATAAAGAATTTAAATTGCAGGAGTCGACCTGGTTGGCGAGTTGGCATAGCGCTGGCCTTCTATGCCCAAGGTTGAGGGTTCGATCCCGGGCCAGGTCGATGGCATTTAAGTGTGCTTAAATGCGACAGTAGATTTCCTGGCATGTAAAAGAACTCCTGCGGGACAAAATTCCGGCACATCCGGCGACGCTGATATAACCTCTGCAGTTGCGAGCGTCGTTAAATAAAACATAAGATTTTTTTTAACAAAAATTGCAGGAACAATCGTAGTGTCATTCTTTATCTCTACAATGCATTGCGGGGTAGAGTTCTGAATCCTGAATAGAATGTCAACTGCACACAAACCAAAATGAAAACATTCCTTAATAGTACTTGTGTTGCACGCGAAACATGACGTCACGCCAATATAGTCTGTGAACAACTAACCTTATCTCCATCCGCCCTGGGACAGAATACGGTTGTAATACTTACGATGGAAATGTATGAGTGATTGAAGCGATCATTATAAGAAACAGCAATATTTAAAACAAATTTGTTGTAAATTTGCATTTGTAATAATTCTACTGCCACGTTATGGGAAATAAAGAGATAATATCATAATAAAAAAGGAAAATTAACTAGATTTTGAGAAAAAATACTGAGTATTCAATAATTAAAGATATGTGATGTCTTAACAGGAGAAAAAAAATTCTTGTTTAGCTGATGCATATTGAGTTTTGTACTTATCACATCCTGTAAGTAGACCGAAGTTTCTCTCTCAGAGTATAAATCTTGCTTAAGTAACAATAGGAGATATTCTTTTGAGAAATTAGGCACATATATTCTAATTCATTTCAATTCTGGTAACAATACAGCCATTAGGAAAGTTCAGGATAACAGAGAGAGTTTATAATTAAACTGGTTACATTGCCTTCTTGTCTATGCGGTTGACGTGACTATGTTAGGAAAAAATCCACAAACTGTTAGGGAAAACACGAAAATTTTACTTGAAGCAAGTAAACGGATAGGTTTGGAAGTAAATCCCGAAAAGGCAAAGTATATGATTATGTCTCGTGACCAGAATATTGTACGAAATGAAAATATAAAAATTGAAAGTTTATCCTTTGAAGAGGTGGAAAAATACAAATATCTTCGAGCAACAGTAACAAATATAAATTATACTCGAGAGGAAATTAAACGCAGAATAAATATGAAAAGTGTGTGTTATTATTCGGTTGAGAAGCTTTTATCGTCCAATCTGCTCTCAAAAAAATCTGAAAGTTAGAAGTTATAAAACAATTATATTACCGATTGTTCTGTATGGTGTGAAACTTGGAGTCTCACTTTCAGAGAGGAACAGAGGTTAAGGGTGTTTGAGAATAAGGTGCTTAGGAAAATATTTGGGGCTAAGAGGGATGAAGTTACAGGAGAATGAAGAAAGTTACACAACACAGAACTGCACGCATTGTATTCTTCACCTGACATAATTAGGAACATTAAATCCAGACGTTTGAGATGGGTAGGGCATGTAGCACGTATGGGCGAATCCAGAAATGCATATAGAGTGTTAATTGGGAGGCCGGAGGGAAAAAGACGTTTGGGGAGGCCGAGATGAACATGGGAGAATAATATTAAAGTGGATTTGAGGGAGTGGAATGTGATGGTAAGGACTGGATTAATCTTGCTCAGGATAGGGACCGATGGCGGACTTACGCGAGGGCAGCAATGAACCTCCGGGTTCCTTAACATCCTTAAATAAGTAAGTAACAATAAAGCACAAATGGAATTTTTACTGTAAAATGCAAAATGTATAGAGTAATTTCTTGGATTATGTAATACATATTACCTAGATTATCATGAAATATATAATACAATATTTTAAATATTCTATCACTGGTATTTACATTACGCATTACTAGAAAAGCATAAATCTCAATGTTCAATTTTTTTTTCAGTCAGGCAATCCAAGTAAAAATTCTCCACAAAGACATAAAAATAATCTTGTATATCAAAAGTAACTGTTGTGAAATTATTACAGTTAGATATATTTATAACTTATTTTATGTGTACAACTTGCGGGTTGTGATGTCGACATTATGGTTATCGATATCGTCGATTTTAACTTTGAATAGTGTCATACGAAATTTGAACTTTTCAATTTCTCTGCCTCTTCATGAATGTGGCCAAGCAAAACAATTTGGTCGTAGTTATTAGCATTTTCCTTCAAAAACCACTCTTGATGGACTTCTCACAGTGCTCTTTGTATAAATGTTACTCGATTTTCCTGTCCTCACCTCCGGCATAGGGAAATCCACAACTTCAAAAATATAAACTTTTTAAATGTAAGAGGTAACTTTAATTGGTATTATTTTCTAAAAAATGTAAACAATTCTGGCACTGATATTAGACAAGAAATATTGGATTTGTTGCATCACCATGACAACGAGTTTGTTTCAGATTGTTCTGGTGGTCATGTTATCAGTAGGCACTTTCCTGTAACTTGGCCTTCAAGATCGCCAGATATTTTGCCTAACCCAGCGTATTATTGGTTGCGGGGCTATGTGAAGTAAAGAATATTCTTGAGCAAGCCTACGACAATTGGTGAGTTTGAAGGACTCCTTAGCACACACTGTGGTAGATATTCCATAATATGAACTCAGAGCTGCTGTATACAGCATTGAAGAGGGGCTGTTAATTGTACAAAAACAAAATGATGGACACATACAACATCTACGATGAAGTTACGGTAATGGATGGTGATGCAAAAAATCGCATTGTTTGCGTAATGTGCCAGTACCAGAACTTTTGAGATTGTGTAGAAATTGAAGATAATATGAGCAATTAAAATTACAGTAGAACCCCGATTATCCATCACCCTATTAACCACTCGGCAGCTTGGTACCCTTCTCACTTCCCCTATTTTTCTTCATCTGAATACTAATGCAATAACAACTTTTAAAATGTTAATAAATCATATATTTTCTTCAGTAATTGGTAAGTCCAAAACACACTTCTCCTGAAGCCAAATATTTAACTTACCTGCATTAAAATCACAAAGTAAGAACAAATAATGCCAATTGTACTGAATAGAAACGGTATATTAACAATAAAAACATCGCAAGCAGTGAACTTAAATTTGGTGTTGATTCCTTGTACGACGAAATTTTCCAGTTCTTTCACTGTGTCTAAATGAAGATCAGAACGCACTAACAGCTTCTGGATTCTTATCACTAACACTCTAGACTCTTCTTCTGTTCTGTGGCACACTATAGTGATATTTGCCAACTGGAAAAGATCGCAGATAATTCTGCAAACAGTAAAGATGAGTCCAGATTGGCGGTAACTGCTTGCAGAAGGTACACCGCTTAATGATAAATAAATTAGAAAGTGGTACAGTACATGAATGACCTCAAAAAGTAGCCAGAATACTATTGACATAATCGAGAATCCAAAAGCGGAGTTTATTAGTGTAATTATGTCATGAAGTTCACAATGTGAAAGTCTCATGATCCGAATTTGTTGCCTCGTGTCAGTTTCTCTTCTCCTCCTTTCGCTTTCATGAGCAACATAAACGACATTCTTGAAACGGTGCAATTTATAATCTTTCTTCAGATCCAAAGAACGAAAGGTGTCTATTACAGAGTTAATGTGTTTATATCTTCTTTTTGCAGATAGAACTAAGTTCAGATACAACGCAATATTAAAGAAATATGAATGTTACTGAGAGTGTGAAATACACTGGTAAGAATACTTGAAATGGTATTTTTATTCCGTTTCATGTGCAATCGAATAGGAGGCAGTTCATTCATTGTGACCAAAACTGTGAGATGTAATACTGAGAGTATTAACGTTTCCTTATAAACTTTTTTTCTTGTATCTTCCACAAAAAGCAGACGGTCGACTTCAGAAAGCTTCTGTAATATCTTTGGCACACTCCGTCTTTTGAATATTGGTAAAGAAATGAAGATAGTGATGTTCGTTGCACATCCAATAATAATACTACCAAAGTCTGCTACAAATTTTGTGTAATTCAATGATGAATTCATCAAATAAACAAATATGATAATTGCTGAAGTGAACACTGTACACAGAATCGTCCACCAGAGGCCGGAATACTTTACAGTTACCAGTTCTTTTCCGTAACTTTGATATTTGGTGATTGAATATGGAGCAGTGCCAAAAATTCTGCAAAGTAAATAAAGAGGACGTATTGCTGCGTATATACTCTTCACATGTCCAAAGATCATGTTGTTCTGGTCGAAGTATGTATGTTATAATGAAGTGAATCAATCGACACTGGTCGTGTTTAGCAGGGATGTGACATAAAAAGGAGCCTAGTTCAAACAGAAAATACAAGGAGGTATTATTGCTTGACACGAAATTGTCAGGGGAATCGTAGAGGTAATATTGTCTATAATTTGCATGTAGCATGAATGAATTGGAACTGCACGGAAACTTATACAGACTGGTTTCGTTCTGATATCTCCTATCAGTAATAAACTGGCTACAATAAAATGAGGCTATGGAGACTACTTAAGTTACGTAATCACCATTGAATTGCATTAATTGCAAGATACAAACTGTTCCAGTGAGAGTGAAGTTTAAACATTGTGTATTGACAGAAAGTGGACAATTAATACCTCCCGGGATGAAATTTATAACAATTATTTTAAGAATTATTGTGCTGTGAACAAATTATTGCATGTTTTACGAAAAGCTCGAGTAAGACAGATAAAAACATAGCTACAATAATACCGGGTGCGGTATAAGTCGCTAGTCCGAAAATTCATACTGAGGTATCCTAACTTAAATGTATGTAATAAAACAATTATAGGGCAACAAATTAAAAAAAAATCTCCGTTGGTTTGCGCATGCGTCAATATTAAAGAGTGATACATTATACTATTGACCTCCTTCTTAATTGTCAGCCAATAGTAGCGCGTACTGTTAGCAGTGATAGGTCAGATGACTTGTTAATTAGTAGAGATAATGGTTCGGATTAATGGAGGGAAATCCCAGACATTGCCCCCAGCACAGCGGTAAGGTTTAGTAACCTCCTACAAAGAAGTTTTGCCAGTTGTATGCTTATAACATACGATAGCATGGCTAGTCGAAGTGCTCCCGATGTCAACCATCAGTCTTTATTCATCTAAATAATGCTTTTAAAATGTTCCAGATTTCCCGGTTTTCAAGTTTATCATTCTTTAGAGGTACAGATGCTTCTCTGAACAGAGAACAATTCTGTGGTGTTCGGTCAAAACATGATAACTCCAAAAAAACCTCACTTTTATTTGATTTTAAATCCACCTATCCTATAGAAATATAATTCTAGCTTACATAGAAATATATTATTTTAATGTACCGAAGTACATATGATATTTCCATGCAGATATTCTGCGTCATCATACGATGTAAGAGTAATGGAACGGAGAAAAATTCTCTCCGGCGCCGGGATTTGAACCCTGGTTTTCAGCTCTACGTGCTGATGCTTTATCCACTAAGCCACACCGGATACCACCCCGGCGTCGGATAGAATCGTCTCAGATTAAGCTCCAACTCTTGGGTTCCCTCTAGTGGCCGCCCTCTGCACTACGTCATAGATGTCTATGACCGTTGGACCGAAGTCCACACATATGCTGAGGTGCACTCGTTATGAGTGACTAGTTGGCCGGGATCCGACGGAATAAGGAATAAGGGTTCAAATCCCGTCGCCGGAGAGAATTTTTCTCCGTTCCATTACTCTTACATCGTATTATATAGAAATGTCAATGAAAATAACATAGGATTAGATGGAGATATCACGGCTATACTAAACGGAAGGTAACTATTTTTATGTAGGGCTGCGCTTTCAGCAAAATGGCCATTTTTGGAGTTAACATGTTCTGCTCAAAAATCACAGAATTATAAACAGAGTAAAAGTTAAGGATTCCGTTTTTACTTTCTTAAATTGAATGGGATAGGAAAGTATCTTTGGATTTGAACATAAATAAGGACTATGTTGAAATAAAATCTCTCATTCTTAGAAACTCATATATTTTTTTAACTCTGCCATTTATTGTAATTTTATTGTCTATGTTGATGAATAGGAACAACGTTATTTCTCATAAAGGGCATCTTCAGATCCTTACATGAGATACACTTACTTACTCAAATTAATTTATTATGTCCCCATTTATGTCTCGGCCTTCTCAATGGTCTTTTTCCCTCAGATCTCCCAACTAACACTCTATATGCATTTCTGGATTCACCCATACGGTCGGCCTCGGTACCGTAGAGTGCTGGCCTTATATGCTCGAGGTTGGGGGTTCGATCCCGACCCAGGTCGGTGTTTAAATGCAATGGGCTATGGTCAGTAGATTTATTAGCATGTAAAAGAACTCCTGCGGGACAAAATTCCGGCACACTTGCGACGCTGATATAACCTCTGCAGTTACGTGCTACCTGCCCCTCCCAACTCAAACGATTTTATCTAATGTTTCTAATTATGTTAGGTAAAGAATACAGTGCATCAGTTATTCATAGATTTCAAAAAGGCATATGACTCGGTTAAATGAGAAGTTTTATATGACATTCTTATTGAATTTGGTATTCCCAAGAAACTAGTTCGATTGATTAAAATGTGTCTCAGTGCAACGTACAGCAGAGTTCGTATAGGTCAGTTTCTGTCAGATGCGTTTCCAATTCACTGTGGGCTAAAGCAAGGAGATGCACTATCACCTTTACTTTTTAACTTTGCTCTAGAGTATGCCATTAGGAAAGTCCAGGATAACAGAGAGAGCTTGGAATTGAATGGGTTACATCAGCTGCTTGTCTATGCGGATGACGTGAATATGTTAGGAGAAAATCCACAAACGATTAGGGAAAACACGGGAATGTTACTAAAGCAAGTAAAGACATAGGTTTGGAAGTAAATCTCGAAAAGACAAAGTATATGATTATGACTCGTGACGGGAATATTGTACGAAATGGAAATACAAAATTTTGAAATTTATCTTTTGAAGAGGTGGAGAAGTTCAAATATCTTGGAGCAACAGTAACAAATATAAATGATACTCGGGAGGAAATTAAACACAGAATAAATATGGGAAATGCCTATTATTATTCGGTTGAGAAGCTTTTATCATCCAATCTGCTGTCCAAAAATCTGAAAGTTAGAATTTATAAAAAAGTTATATTTCCGGTTGTTCTGTATGTTGTGAAACTTGGACTCTCACTTTGAGAGAGGAGCATAGGTTAAGGGTGTTTGAGAATAAGGTGCTTTGGAAAATATTTGGGGCTAAGAGGGATGAAGTTACAGGAGAATGGGGGAAGTTACACAACGCAGAACTGCACGCATTGTATTCTCCACCTGACATAATTAGGACAAAAATCCAGACGTTTGAGATGGGCAGGGCATATAGCACGTATGGGCGAATCCAGAAATGCATATAGAGTGTTAGTTGGGAGGCCGGAGAGAAAAAGACCTTTACGGAAGCCGAGACGTAGATGGGAGGATAATATTAAAATGGATTTGAGCGAGGTGGGATATGATGATAGAGAATGTTTTAATCTTGCTCAGGATAGGGACCAATGGCGGGCTTATGTGAGGGCGGCAATGAACTTCCGGGTTCCTTAAAAGCCAGTAAGTAAGGAAAGAATAGAATGCTTGCAGTTCTTCGTTGTGTAACTTTCTCCATCCTCCAATGACCCAAATATTTTGTAAGCACCCTATTCTCTAACATTCTTAACTTCAATGTTTCACAACCATAGAGAACAAAAGGTAATATAACTGTTTTATAAATTCTAACATTCAGATTTTTGGACAGCAGACTGGATGATAAAAGCTTCTCTACCGAATAATAACAGGCATTTCTCATATTTATTCTGTGTTCAATTTCCTCCCGAGTATTATTTATATTTGTTACTGTTGCTCCCAGGTATTTGAATTTTTCCACCTCTTGAAAGGATAAATTTCAAATTTTTATATTTCCATTTCGTACAATTTCTCGTGACGAGACATAATCATATACTTTATCTTTTCGGGACTTACTTCCAAAACTTTCTCGTTACTTGCTTCAAGTTAAATTCCCGTGTTTTCCCTAATCGTTTGTGGATTTTCTCCTAACATATTCACGTCAACCGCATAGACAAGCAGCTGATGTAACCCGTTCAATTCCAAACCCTCTATGTTATCCTGGACTTTCCTTATGGCATACTCTAGAGCAAAGTTAAAAAGTAAAGGTGATAGTGCATCTCCTTGCTTTAGCCCACAGTGAATTGGAAACACATCTGACAGAAACTGACCTATACGGACTCTGCTGTACGTTTCACTGTGACACATTTTAATTAATCGAACTAGTTACTTGGGAATACCAAATTCAATAAGGATATGATATAAAACTTCTCTCTTAACCGAATCATATGCCTTTGTGAAATCTATGAATGACTGATGTACTGTACCCTTATACTCCCATTTTTTCTCCATTATCTGTCGAATACAAAATATCAGATTAATAGCTGATCTATTACGCCTAAAACGACACTGATGTTCCCCAATAATTTCGCCTACATATGGAGTTAATCTTCTCAAAAGAATATTGGACAAAATTTGTACGACGTAAGGAAAAGTGATATTCCTCGAAAGTTAGCACAGTTACTCTTGTCCCCCTTCTTGAAGATAGGTATGATTATGGACTCCTTCCATTATTCTGGTACAATTTCCTTTTCCCAAATAGCAAGTACAAACTTATAAATTTAGTTAGATAATGCGCTTCCACCCTCTTGTATTAATTCTGCTGGAATTTGATCGATACTTGGAGACTTGTAATTTTTCAAATTTTCTATAGTACATTATATTTAAATTGGTTGGGACCTAAAACTCCAATTCGTAAAACCCGCTCATGTTTCAGCGTTTGACTTATTCATGTACATTTGACTTTGCGTGATGCATTACAGTGAAAATGTGCTTTGCCCTTGACCGGAATTGTTAGAAGTCCCAGTTGTGCCGAACACAGATAATAGAACTCCCTTTTCATGTACCTTTTGCGCTCGGACACTAGTATGTGTAGTTTATGATAAAGTTACAAGTCACATTTAATTATATAGGAAGGGCATTTTCCTAGTGTATTGCGTGATAATGTATCGTGTGAAACGTTTGATGTAATATTTAGTTAAAGAATTTGGTGAATTTAATTGCGCCAACTGCTATACAGAATGGAAGTGATAGCGTTGCAGATTTTCAGAGCGAATAACTTATGTTGTATTAAAAAAAAACTATAGTATTATATTGCTGCAAACTTCATAGTTAAATTTTTTGTGTGAGTAGAATCGTGATTTTTGTCCATATTGATAGGAAATCTAATAAAGAATAATTTATCCCTCTGGCCTATTTAAATAGCATGGACGGTTTTCGTGTACATTTAATTTAAAAAACCTCTGAATCAAGCCACTGCACAAGCGATCAGGTTGCAACAACGCAGAGCAGCGGTGACCAAACTGGGTATCGAGATTACATTGTGTAATCAAAGACATTCATACTGGTAAGGGGAGTTTCCTTTACATTGCTCTGTCTCTCTTACGTACTGAAGATAAGCAGTGTCGGTACCATGTAGCTCTATAAACCCTCTGTCTCTAGGAATAGGAACAGAAGGTTTCGTAAAAAATGGAAAGAGGAATTCATTCGCTGTTCTGTCGGAGAAAATGTTGTATGTTGCTTTGCTCAACGGTTCTAGTAGTAGTAGTAGTGGTAGTGGTAGTGGTAGTGGTAGTGGTAGTGGTAGTGGTAGTGGTAGTGGTAGTGGTAGTGGTAGTAGCAGCAGCAGTAGCAGTAGCAGCAGTAGTAGTAGCAGCAGCAGCAGCAAACGCATCCACATAACAGGCAGAGAAGTTCGAGATGACGCCGAGATCTAGTAGGCTCTGAGGATGGTGTGATGAAGCACCGAAACAGCTGTAAGCCGCACAGACTTACATAATTAACACGAGTAAGTCCGCTAGTTAATAAATTACTTATATTAAAGTGTTAAAAGTAGTGTACGCAAGATTCAAAATGGACTTTCTCACTATTTCTACCTGCACAACAAATTAAATTAAAATAACCGTCTAATAGCTATTACAATGTTTTATATAAATCTCAACTGAACAGTTGACGCATTGAGCTTTTACCTTTATTCATAACAACAACTAACATGTAGCTAATCGGCGATGTATGCAATGGAGGGGGAAAGGAACTGGCCACTCTACCCCATTATCTCCTGGCCTAGTTGCCTCATAAGTAGTGTTTTCTTGGTATGACTTGTGAGGTTCAGACCTGTCTTCGGACAGTTGACTAAACAGCATAATAACAAAATACAGTAGTCTTGTTCCCATGTTTATTGGAAATTAAAACAAAATCTACAATATATTCGCCTTAGTCCACCATTTTACACACCCCTGATTAGAACGCCATGGTACCGCGTTCAGCCTCGGCCTGCTGTACGTACACGCAGAGAGGTAGAATATTAATAACGGAGAAAAATTCTCTCCGGCACTGGGGATCGAACCCAGGACCCCCAGTTCTACGCACTGGGTGCTCTACCACTGAGCTATGCCGAGGCTCAATCCACAGCACCGGACAGAATCTTGCAGCGCTGGAACGAATTTTTCTCGTTATTAATAACCATAATAGTTAATTCTGTGGGATTAGAAAATTAATATTTATGCTCGACCATGCCGAAATGTAGTAATTATACATCTGGTAGCAGCCCTTTAATGCACCTCATTAAAGTACACCTATTCATTAAAGTTCAGGTTTTACACCAATCAGAAAGCAATATGAAAGCGCAAGTATCGATTATTCTCGGATATGCAATCTAAAGACAACTAGCGAAACGTCACGGAGGCTGGAAATCCAATACTGTCGCAGAAGGTTATGTTCTGTTACTATAATAATTAGCGTTAATTGTAAATAATATTCAAATAAATTCAATTTGTCATCTCGTTTTTAAATGTCTAAATCAATTTCCAGGTTATATCAAGATTAATTTTCATTTTACTCTCTAGGTTATATAAAGGTCAATGTCGACATTTGTTTCTCGGAAAAAATCAATGCTTTGGCGTCTGCGTACATCTCACAATTTACGAGATATTGCACAAGGTCACTTTCGCTCCCCAGTCAGATAAGAATAACATGAATATTTATGAATAATTTCAAGTTAGAAATATGGTCGAGCATAAAAAGCCGTATGAAACTTGCATATAATGGTAATTAAGACGCTCGTATGAAAATTATGAAACTCGCTTGCGCTCGTTACATTAACATAGTCGTGTCTTAATTACTACCATTATAGGCTCGTTGCATAATGTACTATTCATAGGTCGAATATTTGTGAAGGGAGAAATGAAGAGGTGGTGTATACAGTGCCGGACACATGGTGTCCGAGTGTTATTCCATCATAACGAGGTCTGTGAACACAACTAACATTAAGCTGTGTTAAATATAATAATATGAAAATGAAAAATTGTGCCATTGCAATATAACGCTACAGTGAAAACCATACAGCAAGCTTAAGAGATGCAGTTTGTGTAAAAAGTAGAGAAAGAAAGAAAGAATTAAAAATGAAAGAAAAACGGTCGCCCTTTCTTTATGATGCCACAAACTTTTATACTGGTAAAACTTTGTGCCGGGGATAATAGTCCAAAGCATGTAGACGTTCGTGGGATAACTAGTAACTCTTGCGGCGTAGAACGTACGGTTCCTATAGAAACTGTTGGAGCGAAAATGACTGCCATTCTAGATGTTGCTACAATTCTTTTTCTATTACGTTTCTTTCTTACCTCGCATCAAGCACCAAATAACATGAAGGTAGAGAGATATCTGCTAATATCTCCAGCCCGCAATTGTGCCATTGAATTATTCATCTTGCAACTGGTTGTTTCTACTTACATGCCCTGTTTATTGTCGCTCGTAGAGAACTACGGCTGATATACATTCAAGTACCACATTTAGCAATAATTTTATAAAACTTTTATTGGGTAACGTTTTGTATTTCATGCTGTAAATGCCACGTATACTATAAAGTAAAATGTATTCCATTGTCGTTATATCCTCCAATACAAACTGTACAGACAGGGTGGAATGAGATTAGACCCCCCCCCCTTTGTAAGTCTTTGTTACTGTGGTGTATAAATACAGAATTAAATTTTTATTATTTTTCATACAAGAAACGTATTTACACAGAAACTATACCACTGATACATTCGTAGTCTATATGAGTTCGTAATGTCAGCCAGTTCCAATTTATTGACGAAGTTTGGGAAGTCACTACTAGGGATCGTATTGTCCCAGGGCGTATGAAGATAAGATTAGTTGTTCATAATCTATACTGGCGTGACGTCATATTTTGCACGTGGCACAGGTACTATAAGGGAATACTTGCATCTTGTTTGTACTGCAGTTGACGTTCTATTCATGATTCGAAATATTACATCTTGGAGACTGATGAATATTGATACTACGACGATCTTTCCTACAATTTAAATTATTTATTCATTTATTTAATTGATTTAGTTTTACTGGTACTGACAGAGTTAAGGCTATAATCAGTATAAGGATACATATCAGATATATAAATAATATCAATAAAGAATACAGTAATAATAATAATAATAATAATAATAATAATAATAATAATAATCCAGACATGTACATAGTGTTAGTTGGGAGGCCTGAGGAAAAAAGACCTTTAGGGAGGCCGAGACGTAAATAGGAGGATAATATTAAAATGGATTTGAGGGAGGTGGGATGTGACAATAAAGACTGGGTTAATCTTGCATAGGATAGGGACCGATGGCGGGCTTATGTGAGGGCGGTAGTGAACCTCCGGGCTCCTTAAAAGCCATTTGTAAGTAAGTTATATTACCCGTTGTTCTGTATGGTTGTGAAACTTGGACTCTCACTTTGAGAGAGGAACAGAGGCTAAGAGTGTTTGAGAATAAGGAGCTTAGAAATATAGTTATCAATGAAATATGTTTTGAATGTAATTAATTTAATTTGTGTATATTTCTTAACCAAAAAGAGTTTTTTTTTTCTAGAAGCAGACTTGCAAATGTTAGGGCCGCTTTATTTTTCGGTTGCGATTGCAGCCGTGTGACATCTGGTGGGAAACAATTGACAATCGATGCAAATAATTAACTTGATGAAAGAGTGATGGAACGGAGAAAAATTCTCTCCGGCGCCGGGATTTGAACCCGGGTTTTCAGCTCTACGTGCTGATGCTTTATCCACTAAGCCACGCCGGATACAATCCCGACGCCGTTTAGAATCGTCTCAGATTAAGCTCCATCTCTTGGGTTCCCTCTAGTGGCCGCCCTCTGCACTACGTCATAGATGTCTATGAACGCAGGACCGAAGTCCATACATGTGTTGAGGTGCACTCAGATGAGTGACTGTTTGGCCGGGATCCGACGGTATGGGCGCCGTCTTAAATCACAAAGTGATTTATTACGCATATCATATTATATCATTATGACGGCGCCCATACCGTCGGATCCCGGCCAAACAGTCACTCATCTGAGTGCACCTCAACACATGTATGGACTTCGGTCCTGCGTTCATAGACATCTATGACGTAGTGCAGAGGGCGGCCACTAGAGGGAACCCAAGAGATGGAGCTTAATCTGAGACGATTCTAAACGGCGTCGGGATTGTATCCGGCGTGGCTTAGTGGATAAAGCATCAGCACGTAGAACTGAAAACCCGGGTTCAAATCCCGGCGCCGGAGAGAATTTTTCTCCGTTCCATCACTCTTTCATCATGTGATGACGCAGAATATCTGCATGGAAATATCATATGTACTTCGGTACATCAAAATATATATAAAATAATTAACTGTTAGAAGTACCGTACTTTCGCAACTAGTGTCGAAAGTACTTACCGTAAAATAGTCAGTTTTTAACTTGAAGGCGATAGAATTCTGAAATTTGTAACTTTCTTACTGTTATTACTATTTAATACGAGAAAAATTCGAACTCAGGACCTCTCAGCTCTGCGCGCTGAGCGCTCTTTCCAACTGAGCTATGCCGGGACACGATCCAGGGCGCCGGCCTAACCCCTTTCGTAATATTTTTACGGCCTTACTACCTGCATTTGAGACGATACAAGTCATATATGCAGGAGCGCGTATTTAAATGACTTTGTGGCCGTATTCAACATCAGTTTGTGACCAGTTAATACATCACATATTCAGTTTGTATGAGGTCTCGCCCACTTCATTTAGATATGCGCTCCTGCATATATGACTTGTATCGTCTCAAATGCAGGTAGTAAGGCCGTAAAAAAAAGCATTACGAGAGGAGTTCGGCCGGCGCCGTGGATCGTGTACCGGCATAACTCACTTGGAAAGAGCGCTCAGCGCGCAGAGCTGAGAGGTCCTGGGTTCGATTCCCGGTGCCGGTACGAATTTTTCTCGTATTAAATAGTAATAATACATATTGGCTACTTCATAGTAGCCGTGTAATATTCAATGAGGTGGGCGAGACCTCATACAAAATGAATATGTGGTTCTTATTGTTATTAGAGTTAAGAGGAAATACAAAGCACTAATTTCCCAAAAATTCAACTGAATTAATGTCCAAATGCAAAAGAGAAAAGGACACACAGGACAATTTTAAGCAGTGTCAGAAAGAAGCATACAAGAACATCAATGGATAGATGAAGCAGCTTCGATATTGGCAATTTGAATGTGCCAGAAACGCTGAAAGTATGTTAATAGATTGTTATTACTATTGAATTTATTATTATTATTATTATTATTACCATTATTATTTTTTTTCTTATTAACTTACAAATGGCTTTTAGAGAACTCGGAGGTAAATTGCCGCCCTCACATAAGCCCGCCATCGGTCCCTATCCTGTGTAAGATTAATCCAGTCTCTAGCATCATATCCCACCTAACTAATATCCATTTCAATATTAGACTCCTATCTAAGTCTCGGCCTCCCGAAAGATATATTTTCCCTCCGGCCTCCCACTTAAAACTCTATATGCATTTCTGGATTAACCCATACGTGCTCGATTTAATATTCCTAATTATGTCAGGTGAAGAACAAAATGCATGGAGTTCTACGCTCTGTAACTATCTCCATTCTCCTGTAACTTCATCCTTCTCAGCCCCAAATATTTTCCTAAACATCTTATTCTCAAATACTCTTAGCCTCTGTTTCTCTGTCAAAGTGAGAGTCCAAGTTTCCCAACCATACAGAACAACCTGTAATATATATAGGCGTATAACTGTTTCTAAAATTATAATTTTGAGTGTTATTATTATTATTATTATTATTATTATTATTATTATTATTATTATTATTATTATTATTATTATTATTATTATTATTATTATTATTATTATGTCATGTACAGAAAAAATACATGAGCATTTTCGAAATATTTATGTGTGGTAGTATGCAAATATAATGAATATCTCAAGCAATAGGAACATTAACAGCATTACGGCTTACAAGCATTCTGATGGTGGCAGATAAAAAAAGTTAAATTTTGTTTATCCACCATGTCAAAAATATCAAAAGAAGTGCTTATACAAATTTTGGCCACTCGGCCGCAATTACGAGGCCGTCCAGAAAGTAATTTTCCTGGGACCTTTTACAGAAAAAAGCACAGTTCCATGGAAAGATTTATTGAAACAGATACAGCAGTTGTTGCGCTATTTGTCAACATATCCTCCACTGGAATTGAGACATTTGCCATACAATGGGATCAATTTTTGTATCCTTGTGTCGTAGAAGTCAGCCACCTGGGATCAGAACCAGAGTTTGGCAGCCGTCTGCACCTCTGTGTCGATCCCATGTCTCAATTCCGGTGGGAAATATGTTGAAAAATAACTCACAATTGATGTGTCTGTTGCAATAATTTTTTTCAGTGAAATTGTGTTTTCTTTCTGTTAACGGCCCTTGGCGAACTTATTTTTTACGGCCCTCGTAATTGCGGTCGAGTGACCAAAATTTGTATAAACACTTCTTTTGGCATTATTAACATGGTGAAAGAAAAAAAAATTATCTGCCCCCATCAGACTGTTTGCTTGTTATTTAAAAGGAATCTGAATGTATCGGCAGCGTTAGAAAACCAATTATAGGCCTGTTATCGTAAATGTGTAGTGCGTCAGAAAGCCGTGTGGTGATTCTGGAAAGTCGCGGTGATAACGTCGACACACTGGTGACGGTGTACGAAGTCTCCACCTTCGCGGGCCGGTGGACCTGACCTTCGCACGGTTGTGTCACATCCTGGCGGCGCGGCAGTTCCGTAAAGCCTGCCACTCAATTGCATGCAAATAAGGAAGTAGGGCCCCTCGTACGGCACCCCTACACAACAGCGCGTCACGTGATTCAAGGCACTGAATCGACTTGTTTCGAGAGTTTGACTCTTTGTAATTCATTATTATTATTATTGTTATTATTATTATTATTATTATTATTATTATTATTATTATTATTATTAAAATTCATATATCTGGGAGCAACAGTAACAAATATAAATGATACCACGGGAGGAAATTAAACACAGAATAAATATGGGAAATGCCTGTTATCATTCGGTTGAGAAGCTTTTATCATCCAGTCTGCTGTCGAAAAATCTGAAAGTTATAATTTATAAAACAGTTATATTACCGGTTGTTCTGTATGGTTGTGAAACTTGGACTCTCACTTTGAGAGAGGAATAAAGATTAAGGATGTTTGAGAATAAGGTGCTTAGGAAAATATTTGGGGCTAAGAGGGATGACGTTACAGGAGAATGGAGAAAGTTACACAACACAGAACTTCACGCATTATATTCTTCACCTGCCATAATTAGGAACATTAAATCCAGACGTTTGAGATGGGTAGGGCATGTAGCACGTATTGGCGAATCCAGAAATGCATGTGGAGTGTTAGTTGGGAGGCCGGAGGGAAAAAAGACCTTTAGGGAGGCCGAGACGTAGATAGGAAGATAATATTAAAATGGATTTGAGGGAGATGGGATATTATGATAGAGAATGGATTAATATTGCTCAGGACAGGGACCAATGGCGGGCTCTTGTGAGGGCGGCAGTGAACCTCCGGGTTCCTTAAAAGCCAGTAAGTAAGTGTAATTATTATTATTATTATTATTATTATTATTATTATTATTATTATTATTATTATTATTATTATTATTATTAGAGTCCTGGGAGTTCTACTCGATACCAAATTACATTGTCGTAATCATGTCCAATATATTTATAATCATTCCATTAGAATGCTCGGACTTATAAGGTCTATAAGTTATTCTTTTTGTACTCCAACTACTCTTGTAATTCTGTGCTACACATTAATCAGATCTAAACTCGAATATGCTTCTGTCCTCTGGAATTCTGTTACTTCTACTGATTGGGTTAAATTGGAAATCATTCAAAGTAAATTTATGTACCTATGTGGTTTTACGTTTCTATCAAATTCATCTGTTTTCAATAACACTGAACAACAAGAATTTTGCTCCGACTTAAAACAATGTGTCCCTTGTGGTTTGATGTGCGCTAAATCCGAAAATGCATCTCTTTTCTTCGTATCATGTAGGGTTTTTAAGATATGCTATGATTTCATTTTTCGATAAGCTAGGTTATTTTACGACGCTTTATCAACAGCTTATGTTATTTAGCGTCTGAATGAGATGATTATTGCCACGGCACGGCACGAAATGTGATTTCCTGTGCTGTCACGTTCTGCATTCAATGTGTGGCATTCGTTTTCTCCGTTTATTTACGTTGCTTAGGATCACACTGTTCCCACGCCACGGACGCCACGTCCTTTCCTGTGTAGCACTCGTGCCATCACGTTTAGATTTTCTGTCGCACCGGACATTGTTGGGCGGTGGAGAGCACGTGCAGGTTCATTATGGAGGAATATATCATTGAAAAAGTAAGGCAATATGAATTTATGTATACTTTTAAGTCATCCAATTACAGAGGCTTAAACATGAGAAAAGAAGCTTGGGAGGAAATAGGAAGAGAGATTAATATAAGCGGTGAGTACTGTATGTTAACTTATTTCCAAGAGCTATTCCATCTCAAATCAACCGAAATATAGAGAAAATTGACCTTAAAATTTCTAAATACAATGAAACCTTTTTGTACGTAGAGAACAGTGATACATTGAGTATAAAAACTGCGAGGTTTTTTTACTGATCGATTTCATATGGAATAGCCCATAAGTAAATCATCGATTCATCTTAACCTCATTATTACTACTATTATTATTATTTTAGTAGGTACATCAGTGTAGATGCGACCATACACATAAAAGTGCATATAAACAATGACTACAACAGCTGTACTGTAGACATTAATCTTAATTTTGCGATCTACCTCGACGAACAGCATTTAATTGCCAAGGCACTGAGCCTAGAGAATTAAAATATTCCTTGAAGTTTTCTCGCACTTGAAAAGACTCGCGTGTACTGTTTCTTCTCAAGTGGTCTAGGTTTCTTAGGGCACAGGTTGGTAGTGAAAGTGCCTGCACATCAGGCTCAAACATATTGTCTTTACATAGCATATTATGCAGGCAGCATGACGCAAGTACAATTCTATCGACCATGTTCGGTTGTACCTCCATATATCTTCGAAAAATTCTCCAACGAGCAGTCAAAATTCCGAATGCATTCTCGACCACGTTTCTCGCTCGGGAAAGTCTATAGTTGAAAATCTTTTTTGTTTCGTCTCATCTAAATGGTGCCTGCCATGTGGACGCAGAAGATATTTTTTAGTGGAAATGCTTCATCCCCAACAATTATGTATGGTTGTGGGTCCCCATTTTCAACTAATGGAGCATTTTGTGGCACATTTAAAGTATTAGATTCCAGTTTTTTTCCCAAAGCAATTAGCAAAACCACACCCATCACTGTTTCTGCCGTAAGAGCCTACATCAATTGTAATAAATTTATAATCCGCATCAACCAGAGCATTTTCGATGTCTTCTTCAAACTCTGAAGAACTACTGGAACTACTAACCCATTCACCTTCCATCTCTGCTACAGAAAGCTACTGAATAAAATAGCGACTGAACAGATTGTAAGTTTAGTGTGAAGTGGCATGGCGTGGCGATAATGTGCACACAACGCGGCACAGCACGTGCCTTCCAACTTATATGATCTCACAGGAGAACACATGCCGTGGCAATAATGTGTTTCCGGCTATAATGCCGGTGAAATGAGTCCGGGGTCCAGCACCGAAAGTTACCCAGCATTTGCTCATATTGGGTTGAGGGAAAACCCCGGAAAAAACCTCAACCAGGTAACTTGCCCCAACCGGGAATCGAACCCGGGCCACATGGTTTCGCGGCCAGACGCGCTGACCGTTACTCCACAGGTGCGGACTCTCGATAAGCGCCCCCCCCCCAGGAAACAACTGGCGCGGTTTGGGGGTATAGACCAAAACAAAAGCTAAAGCATTTTATGAGTTTATGATTTATTTCCGGTTTTATGGTTGTTGGCATGTTCTATTGTACTTATAATTAAAAAACAGATATCGGTCCCTTTTATTAAGTAAATTTCATAACAATGCAAAGCGAGGTCATGCATTGAAAAACCAAGGGTGCGGTTTTCAGTATTTAAAGGGAAAGTTTACCAGTTTGAGTGAAGGCAAATTAAAAGCGGGCATATTCATCGGCCCACAAATTCACAAAGTTATGGATGACCTTTTGTTTGAGGGAAAACTTTCCGTTACAGAAAGAATGACATGGCGCGCTTTCAAAGACGTTTGCTCAAATTTCCTTGGAAATTCTAGGGCAGAAAACTACACGGAACTCGTTGTGGAAACCATGTTAAGTGCGTATGATAAAATGGAGTGTAATATGTTGGTTGTACCATCTTGCAGTTTAAAATATCCTAGATTATTAGAAAAATAAAAACTCTGTCGAAATATAACTCGTTGTCCCTCGTGCTTGAAAGTCGAAATATAAAATTTAATGACAGACGGCAGTTAGAATATGTGTCTGTCCCAATTTTTTTGCGTAATACGTCTCGGCAGTCTTTCCAGATGAATTGGAGAACAAGGCGACGAAGCTGAACCGTTTTTTGTTTCACGTTGAGGCAGGCCCAACTAATGCAAAGAACAGATGCGAGTCTGGAACCTCCTTCGACTGTTTCTTAGAACGGTGTTTTCCAGAGAAACACAGCTGGAATGATATATGATGTATGATCGGCGCAAGGAGTACACCCCGCTCCCGCATGTTAACCACAAACCGGTTTCTTGTAGCTGTTTATCAGGTGTTCAGAACAGTCAGATTACAATTGAAGGATTCAGAGCCATAGTGGGCGAAGAGCCATTTATTAAAAACTGAGAAAGCAAGAGTTAAGGCCCATTCACAATGAAAATTAAACATAAACATAACGTAAGCATAAAACCTTGTGTCCGTGTTATTTAATGAAAGCATTCACAATGAATTACATAAGCATAAACTTAATCTTAATCATAAGACGTTAACATGGAAGTTTGCAAACTCCAAACTTTCATGCTTATGTTCATGCGATTTGGAAACAGTACACAAGCGGAAAGCGTGTTTTCACTTTTTGTTTAACATCTCATGGGCTTTGCCTACAGGCAATATTTTGATCTATTGGCCGTGATGATAGCTAGGCGCGCAACATGGAATCATATGACGAAAAGTTGATTATTTTACATCTCCGTTTCTTTGATTTCAAGTATTGAAAGCCATATACTGATGCCATTGTAGTTATTAGAAACAAATTGAATAGCTACATCGTCAGTCATTGTGCAATTCTCCATTTTTATGTAATAGATTCTGTAGTTTTGTTGATTCGGTATGTTTGTTTCCACACACGTGTTATGTTTACGTTATGTTTAATTTTCATTGTGAATGGGCCTTGGCTACTTAAGTTTGTGGCATATGTTTATGTGCTTATGTTAATGTTTACGTTACGTTTAATTAAGAATATAAACTTTACGGTAAAATAAAGAAGTCATACCATCACTCACGATGGGAACATAAACATAACCGCAAGCATACTTGGTAACCATAGAAACATAACAATGACGCCATTTCCTCATATTCTGTCGTATACTTCAGTGCTCGACGATTGTGTTCTGCTTGCAAATCACGTAAGCATAAGCATGAAAGTTCGGAGTTTGCAAACTTTCATGTTAACGTCTTACGGTAATGTTTATGTCAATGCTTATGTGAATCATTGTGAATGATCCCATTTGGAAGCCTGGGCACAAACTTCTGTGTTTATGTTACGGTTATGTTTAATATTCTTTGTGAATGGGCCTTTAAAGTTAAGTGAATACCATAGTTTAATGAAGATTGACATATGATTTTGTTTTAATGTGTATACTTTATATTACTTGCTGTAATATGTTTCCATTGAATTATGATAACAACTTCTTGTTTTCTACGGTTTTAGTAAATGGCGCTTGGCCCACTATGGTTCTGAACCCTTCAATTATTTTGATCGAAAATTTCTTACTAGCATAACACAGCATAGTATTATAGGTCCGATTTCATCAACAGGGGTTAAAACTTAAACTCGTGTTACGTAGTTTTAACTCTAGATTTAATTAAAATTCCTTGAGGTTAAGTTAACATATACTTTTAGTTGGGTTAAGGGCGGGATATAAAGGTTTGAGGGTCAAAAAAAGTCATTTTTCAATTTATTTTTTTATATAGGTCCGATTTCATCAACAGGGGTTAAAACGTAATCTCATGTTATACAGTTTTATCTCTAGATTTAATTAAAATTCCTTGAGGTTAAGTTAACATATAACTTACTTTTAATTGGGTTAAGGGCGGGATATACAGGTTTGAGGATAAAAAAAGTCATTTTTCAATTTATTTTTTTATATAGGTTCGGTTTCATCAACAGGGGTTAAAACGTAACCTCATGTTCAGGCTTCGAAACTTTGGACCCGATACAATAAGTTTACTGTGCATGCACTATAGGTTGTTGACTCGCTGCAGGTAGATAGAGATGTGTTGAGGTAACAACGTTGCTATTTAAAGTAGAGTACGGTAGTATGGGGAAACACACATATGTACATTCTGAAAGTAAATATACATTACACAATGACAATGTTAAAAGAATGTGAAAAACATTTATTCTCCTGTCTTTTATAAGTATTTTTGTTTAATTATACACAGTGTTAATGATGGAAATAAGCATGTAGCAATTTTAATTTTTTCATTTATCCTATTGGTCGTCTTTAGGAAGTGCAGTTACAGTACCGAATTGCAATGTACCTACTACAAGATACATTCTCAGTGTCTCAAACGTAAATCTTTTTCGGTTATCTGCCAAAGTTTGTACTGTAGAAAGCTGCGCTCTACGTCGCATGACGTGATAGGAGCAAAACGAAAAAACCTAACATCATTGCAGTCTCTAAGAGACAGTCCTTTATTCTCGGGTGACTCTATACTGTTTATGTTACACAATGTTCCATATCCGTTATTTTTACATAAAATTGATTTCCACTTCTGTTTTACACGTTCAGTAACCGGTGTACTTGGTGTCTCATTAATTCTCTGCATCATTTTCTAAATTAATTTGAGGGCTTCCGGTATCTTTTGCTCTGAATTTTCTAACCGTGTAATAGTTTCAGACACAGTTTGTATGAAAACCAAATTATTCGTCAGAACCTTCAAATCCGAGCGTTTTTCTTTGCGTATTTGTTGGCATTCATTCTACAGTACCCGCACCCACTGTACGCTTTACCACTATACTCAGTACGCCGTTATGCGCATTTCCCACTGAACTGCTCTATTGGGTCCGAAGTCTCGAAGCCTGCTCATGTTATACAGTTTTAACTTTAGATTTAATTAAAATGCCTTGAGGTTATACATATTTTGAGGGTAAAAAAAAAGTAATTTTTCAATGTTTTTTTTTTATATAAAGATTGGACATTTATCTTTATGTCAATGAAAAATATTTACGATATATACAATATTTTGGTAGATATGGTTATAAATACGTGCGAGCGTGTGCTTATTTCTCTCTCCACACTTAAGGTACTGTAAATTTCATGCTCATTTCCCGTAACTTATATTTTTCAAAACATTTTCTCTGATAAGTCAGTAAGTTTCTAAAATACCGCAGTAAAATTTTGCATGCAACTGTCTTTCATACTTGTTCACAAGGTGAACTACAATTATTGCATATAAATCACTTCAGTAAGGGTTTGCCAAAAGAGACAGCATACTAAACAAATAAAACTAAAAATAAACATATTGTGTAATGATTGTTATTTTCAAATGGTGGCTGCCCTTGGGAAAGTAAATTTATTGGATAATTATTAGTAATCAGATAGAATATAAAGAAATTTAGGTATACAGGTGATTACGTAAAATCTGAACAGAATATTTTATTACGTCTACAGCAATAATTTTCAAAATTTTTAAAGGAATTCCAAAACTGAGAATTTTGGAATTGTTCCCATTCCTCTGAACAATAATCCAAATACTTTAATCTGTCCTGGTATATGATAATAGTTCCTAAAGTATTCAATTGTAGGGCCATAGATGGTTTTCTTTTATTCATGTACTGCTATGGGTTGTTCAACTGCAGTTTCAAAGCGGACGGTGAGATCGATGTTAACATATATAGTTTATCTTTTTTACCTAAAAACTTTAAAAATTTAACTTCTCATAAGAAATTAAAAAGATATACTTCTATTGTAGACGTTTCAAAGATTGTAGTTCATATTGTTCATTTGTCATTCAACAATGAATGGAAAACAGGATGGCTCGTTCTGGACATTATGATAAAAACGGCACATAAGTGCACAAAAACGGCCAATTTTTTGTTATGATAATTTGGTAAAACTTTTTTAGTAAATCTGAAAATAGTCTATAATTGCAGAATCAGTGAATACTGAGCATGTCAAATTGCAAGGTGAAAGAGTCGTTAGTTACTGAAAAAAAAATTTAATGAATTTGCCTAATTTGTTAATGCTGAAACCTGTACATCGCCCCTTAAACGTTTAACTCGAGGTTAAAAAAATGGCTGCTGTAAATCATGTTTTTGACGCAGAATTGCTCTATTCAGATAATATGTTACCTGGTATTCCTAATATAGAGAGATCACTGAAAAATGATTTTGAAAATCTACCTGAGAACAGATGTTAAGGATGTTTGAGGATAAGGTGCTTAGGAAAATATTTTGGGCCAAGAGGGATGAAGATACAGGAGAATGGCGAAAGTTACACAACGCAGAACTGAACGCATTGTATTCTTCACCTGACATAATTAAGAACATTAAATCCAGACGTTTGAGATGGGCACGGCATGTAGCACGTATGGACGAATCCAGAAATGCATATAGAGTGTTAGTTGGGAGACCGGAGGGAAAAAGACCTTTGTGGAGGCCGAGACGTAAATAGGAAGATAATATTAAAATGGATTTGAGTGAGGTGGGATATGATGATAGAGACTGGATTAATCTTGTTCAGGATAGGGACCGATGGCGGGCTTATGTGAGGGGGGCAATGAACCTCCGGTTTCCAGAATTTATAACCACTTTAGTACTCGGCAACATTTCCGAAAACTTGACCTAAAATTTGAAAAGGATGGAAAAACTGGAGATGCATCAAGATCCGGTCGGCCGTATACTCTCATGAAATTAAGAAAATGCTCAATTAGTTGCATAAGCTTTTGTAGCAAGTGCTCAGAAGTCAACGAGGAAGGCGTTTTCCGTATCCCCAAGAAATTTAGATGCACTGAATATGGCCATTGAAAATGCATTTCATATCATCAGTGAATATAACAATTTATTGTGCCGTATTTCTGAATCGGTTGTAGTCGTTACATGAAATGTGTTGAGCAAAGCTGCGGAAACTAAGATAATGATTTTTACCGAATTAAACCTAAATCTAAGCATTTCTTGTCGCAATATATATTTTTTCATCAATTGACTTACTTTATTCACGTACGATATTATTCTCTTATATGTTAATATTATATTATATAATTTCATTGTAGCTGTAATTTTCATTTTAATTTCTATTTTATTTTATCTTCTATATTGCCCTTATATTAATACATTATATTATATAATTTCACTGTAGCTGTATTTTTAATTTTAGTTCCTATTTTATTTTCAATATTCCTCTTATATTAATTTATTATATTATATTATATTATATTATATTATATTATATTATATTATATTATATTATATAATTTCACTGTAGCTGTAATTTTAATTTTAGTTCCTATTTTATTTTATTTTTCTATATTCCTCTTATATTAATAACATATCTGAACTTCGACCGAACACGAACGCTGCTCATTCAGTCCTCAAATTTTGTTAATATTATTGTACCTCTTTTTATATGGATTGTATTATTTTACTTCTATTTCTATTGTTGTAATTATATTCTGTAGTCTGATGTATTATACTGTATGTTCTGTTCTGTATTATTATATAAATAAATAAATAAATAAATAAATAAGTGACTAAATAAATAAGTAAGTAAATAAGTAAGTAAGTAAATAAGTAAGTAAATAAGTAAGTAAGTAAATAAGTAAGTAACTAAATAAGTAAGTAACTAAATAAGTAAATAAATAAATAAATAAAATGAATATTCTTATTAATTAATGCGTAAGGAGAAACTGACTTTTTCCCCACTCTCTATTTCTGAAATGATGGAAAATGGATAACTGCTTACAATAATTAAGTACAAGGACCATACATTTAAAATGTGGGCAGTTTTATTTTGATTGTTTTTCTACCACTCTTAAATTATTTTGATTCAGTCTTCTCCCGTATAATTGTTGTCATTTAAGAAAAGACGGCTTAATAAATTTATAAAAATGTACGAATATTATGGTAGTTTTAAATCAAGGAAACATGAAGATTTCAGGGTTAGGTTTTCCCACTTTTTGTCATTGTCTTAGTTAGTTAACAACCCTCGCAAGACGGGAGGGGGACGAGTCAGAGTGCTAAACATGAATGTAGTAGACAACGATTCATCTCATTTCCATCTCATTCTCATCCTGGCTCTGGAGACATATGCAGGGGAAGAAGGGATAGGCCCGGCCATGCAATGTAATATCTTGAATTCCAGTGTTCAGACATTCCTGGCATTGCTTTCTGGCTATCACGCAACATTCAGAACATTTTGCTGCATTGTTCAGAACGCACCAGATAATTGAATTCGAAATCTCGAGCTGGTTTCAATACAAAAACAAAACGCGTTCTATCATCTTTATTTAGCGAGTAACAAATCAGAATTGAAGTAAGGATTGATTTCTTGTTTTAGTACAATAAATAGCCAGGTGGCCTTGTGTTCAAAGCCAGCTCCACCCCGAATACAATTGATAACTAGTGTCGGACAAACCCGTAAAAATATGCAGCATAGTAAAACTGTTCCCCTGTCGACAGGTAATCGCATCCATATATTGTATGTCTACGTTTTGCTAGGCACTTATCAAGAGGTGATTGCACTCACCCGTAGTTCTAAATAAAGATATATCGCGTAGTAAAGTTATGCATCTATCGATTTTTATTTTTAGGGACTATTCACGAACACCCAACTGGTATGAATATTTCAAATTTTCAAATTTCAAATGCATCGGAAGATACTATAACATGATCAAATACAAATTTATATAATAGTACACAACAGAACATATACCGGTAGTACAGAATAATACATCAGACTAACTACAAACGATGAAAACTAAGTCAAATTGGATAAAAGAATCAGAAAATAATGTAAGCAGTTTATGACTAAATTGGTTGTGGCAAGAAATTTAGGAAATTAATATAAATTTTATAGGTAAAATTATAATGAAGAGGAGTAATGAGATAGTGAGACAGGAAATGTTTATCAACAGTAACCTCACTAGACGTTTTGATTTTATCGATAAATCTGCGAGTGGAACACGAGCAGATTTATCTAGAGAAAATCAAAACTCGAGTGAGATTTAATTGACTATTACACGATTAGAAGAAAGTATATAAAGATTAGAAGTAACAAAGTACTCCAATACAATAAAATATTAATTGCCTTACGAAAATACAACTGTCTTCTAATCTTTATTTATTTGTCTATGCTTCAAATGTATTATTGTACCATCTCAACATTACAAATATTATGCTAGATGCATGCTAGATGGCAGTAGTGAGCAATGCCTTCTCGTCGAGAAGTTCTCGATCTATTATACACGATGGCAATGTTACTAGTCAAGAAGGCTTTGTTGATTCAGTTTCATTTTTATTAAAATGCAACATTCCACTTCAATTATCCGAATCCCAGTAATCAACGTCACTTGACAGATGATTTTCAATAAATCTTAATATTAAACAATCTCTGATACATGACTATCCATAATATCATATAGCTTAAAAGTTCTAATTAACGACGATGACATAAAAATAAACATGAATAATTTTAAAAGGAATAATTATTGAATGTACAATTTTCAAATTTGAATGTGGTTGGTGGTTCAATTGATGTTATATTGGACGCGTGCGTAATAGAAGCGGAACTCGTTGATTTAGGCCTACATGGTGTATTCAACTTATTCAGGATTTCCGAATGGTGCTCTTCATTTATTTGTAAATCGGATTTCAGAAGATGCATAGGTATGATCAGTGATTTTTATTAATTCTTGTTCTTGAATGCCAATGCGAGTCATATTTGAAACTGCTGTGCATCGACTGGAGTGGTTTGTAATTATATATATATATATATATATATATATATATATATATATATATATTTGACTTCCAGACCAGCGCAGTTTCAAATGTTGGCAAACAAAGAAACAAATGCTAGGGACGCGATAAAATTGTGCGATAAGCAGCCATGATTGGTTGAAATACGTTCTTTCGTACCGTATTATTGGTCAAAAGTAGTATGACGTAGTAAGAGTGTAATAGTCAATTTAAATAGTTTAAAATCATTAATAAGTTACAAATAAATGAAAATCATATGGGGACAGGAAGAATATACAAAAATAAACAACAGGGAAGAAATGCTGGGAATAGCGTGGTGAAGACTGGGAATTTGGAAGCTAAAAATAGAAGAAGAGACGTAGGAAAATAGACATATGTCCTTTATGTAATAGAAAAGAAGACGCATTACACATTCTGATATCATGTCCAGAAAATGAGAGAACAAGAAAATATTTTATTCAGGAGGCATTACTAAAACTAAACGTAGAAATAGCGTATAGAACATTATATAGAACAGTAAACGAAAGAAAATTGAGAGAACCTGGAAATTTTTTGTATATAGTAAAGAAAAATGGGAAGAGAAAAGTAAAATATAAACATATGTATACAAGAAATATTAACGAAATGGAAAGATTATATTATTACGATGTACCGAAGTACATACGATATTTACGTGCAGAAGTTCTGCGTCATCATATGATGAAGTATGAGTGGAACGGAGAAAAATTCTCTCCGGCACCGGGATTTGAACCCAGGTTGTCAGCTCTACGTGCTGACGCTCTATTCATTAAGCCACACCACATTCCCATTTCGACGTCAGATTGAATCCTCTCAGTTTAAATTCCACCTCTTGGGTTCCCTCTAGTGGCCTACTCTCATGCACTGCGTCATAGATGTATGTATGATTTAAGACGTCGCTTATTCCGTCGGATCCCGGCCACTTAGTCACTCATAACGAATGCACCTCTGCACATGTGTGGACATGGTCCCACTGTCATACATCTATGACGCAGTGCATGACGGTAGACCACTAGAGGGAACCCAAGAGGTAGAACTTAAACTGAGAGGATTCGATCCGACATCGGGATGGGAATCCGGTGTGGCTTAGTGGATAGACAATAGGACGTAGAGCTGAAAACCCGGGTTCAAATCCCGGTGTCGGAGAGAATTTTTCTCCGTCCCACTCATACTTCATCAAATGGAAAGAGGTTTTGTTATTAAATAACTATAGTGATTACATGTAGTATAGAATATATAGTAATAGTTATGAATAGTAAAAAGTAGTTAAGGGTGGTTACCTGGAAAACAGAAAAGTAACAGGATCACCATTAACAAATGATACACAGATTGTGTATGATTTTTCTGACAAATATACGTACATATCAGACTATAGAATATAATTACAACAATAGAAATAGAAATAAAATAATACAATCAATACAAAAAAGATACAGTAATATTAACAAAATTTGAGGACCGAATGAGCAGCGCTCGTGTTCGGTCGCAGTTCAGATATGTTATTAATAGGCCTGTAAGAAGATGTACTAAATAAAATAAAATAGGAACTAAAATTAAAATTACAGCTATAATGAAATTATATAATGTAATTTATGTGATTAATATGAGGGGAATATAGAAAATAAAATAAAATAGAAACTAAAATTAAAATTACAATCACAGTGAAAGTGTATACTAAGAGCAGAAAAATATCAACTCATCTGAAGTAAAGTATGTTGTTATCGTCATTTTATTTTAATATTTTGACACGCTTTTTCATATTTTAGCAAAAATTTCTTCATATTCTGATTCATTCTACTTATGAGATTCTGTATTTCCATTACAAGAACCCACTTTTGACTGAATACAAAATTCTTACATGTTCTCCAGTAAGAGAATAATCACACATCTGCGCCTCGGTCGTAATTGCATCGCTTAACATGCGTAGCCATAGACAGAGAGGACAGTGGCTGCCTTTAAATGAACCTCCGAAGGAAAATCCGATCACGTAGCTGGTAGCGGACAACAGGGAGTCGTAATAAAGAGAAACAATTGCCTGCCGCAGGGAATAGGATGGACAGGCTATCTCTCCAGGGTGCAGGTGGTGGGCGAGGGGTGAATGAGCTAGCTAACGCTGAGGGCTACGACCTTTCCCAATTGTTTCTGTGTTTCGAAGCTGTTCCATCAATTTTGGAATATTTGACTCTTGGGTCCTTGTTTCAGGTTCAGTAATGAGGTTAGAACACCTCAGATAACGAAAGAAACAATTCCCTAAGGATCACAAACTCAGACACATTTTCTTTCGTCTTTGATGAGAGTTTTTAAGGTGATTTTCAAGTGATATAGAAAGTGACATTTTCATTGTGGTGAAATGTTTCGGCTGAGAAGGAAATGGACTTGAAAACTCTCCTCTGGTTGCCTGTTCAGAAGTTTAAAGGGGCCTTTACACCACAGACATTTACACCTATTTGTCTGTACAGCCTGTGTACAGACAAATCAGAGGCGGGATTGGTAAATTCCCTACCATGAAATATGCGGTAAACTGAGCCCCTGCCAAGAAAAGTGTGTAGGTAAACTGAATTCCATACAAAAAGTGTATAGGTGAACTCAGTCCCGGGTAAATTTCGTCACGACAAATTCTTACTTCCCACTTTTTCCAGACTTAATCCCTCCGCAGTGCACATGAAGAGAAGGCATATGTCAATGTTGATAGTGATTCGTCCGTCGGATGGGGACTTTAAGCCTGGCGGCCCCCTTGGTCCTATTCGACAGGAGTAGGCTACGTGCCGGCACCGGGTTTCCCCTTCTTCCTTCCTCATCTTCATCATCATCATCATCATCATCATCACTCACCACTCATTCCAGACACTACACTTACACTAACACTTACACATACACTCACCCTAGTACACGACAAAACTCTCTACAGATACACATCATGTACAGTGTGGTCCGCCGAAGTGGTGTACAACTAGAAAAATGGGTCACAGTCCTGCCATCTATCCGCAATATGCGGAACCCGAATCACGCAAGTGAAGTGGGTAGGCATTGGACACACACACACACACACACACACACACACACACACACACACACACACACACACACACACACACACTTTTTCGAGACTTGGAACTGGCAACCAACTGGTAAAACTAGTAGTTGGATGGTGTGGTGAAAGATTGTCACATTTTATGATTAAAAACGCCGTGTGGTAAGTACATTGTCACTTCACTTAAAGATCGTCTAGGAAACTGCCAAGTTCTTGTATTATTTTAAGGTATAGAAAAGAACTTGAAACAGGTTGTAAGTGGGTGTTTGATATTATACAAGACGAGATAAATAGGATCAAGACACGTATAAACGGCTATTAACTCGCTCCTTAGCCAATTTTTATACAGTAGCAAATTGGGCACATAATGTTATTCACTCTCTGGTGCTGTGGCTGCGTGGTCTATATCATCAGTAGTGATGAAACCTCTCCTTCTATGGACACGAAGTTGCTTACGCTTCAACCATACAGTGTGGGTGTCTCTGAAGTCCGCACAGCGGTCAGATGTTAACAAGAACAGGTTTCAGACATACAAAGTATACTTCGGTGGAACATAAATGTTGCGCACTACCTGTTCCGAACATTTGGAGTGAAATATAACCAAAGTGAAATTGTTACTCTTGTTAGTCCTCTATAGGAACAACTGCTAACCTGGATGCAGTATGATGACACGGAATAATTAAGATGCATAAGTGAACCTATAACTAAACATAAATATGAAAGTTATAGAATAGATTTTGATGATTAAAGTAAAAAAGAAAAATTGATTTTAAAATGTTTATGGTAGAAAATTGTCAAAAGGAGCAGATAAATAAGTTTTAATGGTTATCACAGTTGGTTTAAACATGCACTAAAACCAGACATAAGTGCAAGTTCGAAGCAATAAATTACTGAGTTTTGCGATAGATTAAGTAGTTTAGGCAATTGTAAATTTATTATATATAGGGTAACTACTTTTTTTATAGATCATTTTTAAATTATTAAGTTTGTACTTTTGTGAACTAATATCAATAAATCTATCTATCTTAGTTATCTATGGAGTGTATAATTCAATTAAAACCTACATAATACTGTATACTATAATGACTTAATAATTGTATTAAGTAATGACAATAAGTATTCACGTGTTAGTTGGTGATTTCATCTTTATCATCTGATGAATTACTATGTGCAATGAGATATTTTCAAAGGTGTCAAAAGTGAATCTTTTTCTTCTTTCCCCGAAACAATATTTATAGCTTGAAAAACTTCTCTCGACGTCACATGAAGAAATTGGTGTAAAGTTAAAACACTGCACATCATTGTTAAATATAGAATACCTTTTTTTGTAACCTTGTACAACATTTCTTATACCACAAATTGCAGAATAATCAGTATTTTTCTCCAAGACTGTTTTTAAGTCACGCTGCATTTTTCTGAAACTGGTCCTAAAACTGTTCTCTTCAATTTTTACAGACACTTACGGGGTATCTGAAAGTGGAAAATTTGTTGATTCCAGTTGAACAATAGTACGAGTAATCGATAAAATATTAAAGTTATTTGCAAACATGTAAGATCGTCCTCAAGTACTTTGGAAATTTTGGATTTCTGCGTGTTCCATCTTAATAACACTGCACTACAGGTTAGAAAACGTCTCTCTCCGTACTGGACACGTAGCACCACAGTTCAGCACTGTTGCTGTAACCAGACGGTACAGAAAACAAGTCTAAACCCCTTCCCTCTGACGTCATGTACAATACTCGAGTCTCATATACGCTGGCATCGTGTTTACGAAGGAATTGTTTCATCTCTAATTATCAGCTTGTCACGCAGGAGATCCGGTTTCTAGTCTCTGTTATACTTTGGACTTTTCATTTAAAAATTCACAGTGACTCTGTTGGCGGATAAGTTCACAGTTGCGTATTTTGGTTTCTCCCGTTTCTACATGCTAGGTATTAAAGTGCAGGCTAGGCTGATCTGATCTCGGGGTATGAGGGGTGCCTGCATGAAAACTGAATATGCAACGAATCGTATCAGAGTCGTCTAGACGAGAAATAGAGATCTGCATTCCAATAAAAACAACCGATCGCGGGTCATAACAATACGCACGGTCGGTCGCTGTGTACTGTCGGTTTCCATTTTGGGGTGGGTGTCTACCAGACGAAAGTACAAACAGTAGTACGAAGTACAGTTGCGCCATGCAATTCAAATGGAAATTATAACGTGACTTCTTATACTGTCGCTAGGTGGAAGCATAGTGAAATTGATCAAAGTTGTTGCCTTCAAATCTCATAAGAGTGATCAATTTTTATATGTCATCTGGGGTTATATGTAATATTTCATCATACGGAGAAGAGCCCAGGACATGTGCAAGGGTTTCAGGCACTCTGCAGCATCGCCGACAGAAGATATTGTCCCGAGTCCTCTCCGAAAGGGAACGTACGGAAGACAATAATAATAATAATAATAATAATAATAATAATAATAATAATAATAATAATAATTTATTTATATACTGGCAGAGTTAAGGCCATAGGGCCTTCTCTTACACTTTACCAGGTCACAAAGTATACAAGCAGTTAAAATTTAACAAAAGGTTAAGGAACAGAATACTAACATATTACAAAAAAAATAATAATAGCATAATAAAATCGACACTAAATAACATGAAAATAATACCATAATAGAAAAAAAGAAAGTAGGCCTAAACTATATTGGAATATAGTAAAAGCAACTCATTTAATACAAATGGTTAATATGGAAAACATAAGGAAGAATATAACAAAATGGAATGTAATAAAATAATAATAAAAAAGAAAATAAATACGAAAATTAAAAAAAAAAAATTCACAATAAAAAGGCTATGGTAATAAAATTATCGGCTGATAAAGAGAACAAAAAGGTGAAAGAAAGGAAAAGAAATATATAGCCTATATTTTTACAAAACTATCGTAGAGAAAAGGGCTTATAACTGAAAGGAATCTGAATTGAAAAAGTGAAATTTTGATGTATTTTTGAAACTAGACAATATCCGACAGTCTCTGACATGTTGTGGTGGAGAGTTCCAGAGATGAGCTGCAGAGACTGTGAAAGATGAAGAGTAGAAGGATGTTCTGTGTTTAGGAATGGAGAGTGTGATATGGTGTTATATAGTCATTTCATAATTCATATACAGCCATTTCCATAGCTTCGCGCTACTAACTAGAGGTTGGGCCTTCACGATGTCGTAACCAGGAATTCGCCGGAGAAGAAGAATAGTTTTATTATAACTGTGAAATCAATTTCCCTAATTATTTTTTTTTTGTTTCGCAATTGTGAAAATTTGTATTATACGTCCCTCATGAAATGAAGGAAGAACGAATCAATCAATCAATGAACGAATCAATGAATGAATGAACGAATCCATCAGTGAACGAAATAATCAATCAGTGAACGAATCAATCAATCAATCAATCAATGAACGAATCAATCAGTCTTCGTAGTGAATTATCATGGTCTGTTTCTTACTAGTCTATATTTAAATTAGTCGATATTATATGTTCCAGCCTATTAGGCACTGTTGTTCGTGTACAATATTTTCCCAACTTTGTGTGTAGTTAACCTATGTTCCCTCTCTGTCTCCCTTACTTAATATAAACATTGAAATTATAGGACGAACTTGCGTCACAATAATTCCAAAGCAATTCAGTCATTAATGTAATTATTATTACTATCGACTCTCTATTATGCAGGGTAAACTTTGACACAGTGAACAAGCGTATTAAGTATGACTTCTGAACATGCGAGATATTAATTACTGGATCAAAACATACCCAAAATAATCTCGACAAAAACACTGCAGTACGCCCGTGATCTCAGTTGTTTTACCTGCTTCCTAGGGGAAAGGTACGATTGCTGTACATCTGCTTCAGATTGAACTGTGTAAATATATTTACACGAAATGAAAAATTTTAACAACGCCAGTACAATCTATTCTTCTTTCAAAACCTTGCTATACGTCTGTAAAATATTCGGAATTGTATCGTATGATTCACGTAATGGAAAACTTAAATACTGTGAATTCTCCTGGGCTATATTGTGTATGATTGCATATTTTGCGTTAATGTGTTTAATGCTGTATGATCAAATTGTGGGACCTTATGTAACGAGAATAAAATTCGTAAGCGCTCTTCGAATACTGTCACTGTGTGGTTCATCTCTCAGCACGACAATATGGTTCGTTACTTCTGGAAGAAAACATATTCTCAAAATGGTTGAAGACCTTTCTGATGTAGACAGAACTCTATTTCTCCCAAAAGAGAGAAGCACTGTGTATAACAGAATCAGAACAAGAACAATATTGCACCTAGGATTTCACGTCATTGCTCTTCAAATACCGTTTGTTCTTATTTGCTATGCCACTTGCACTGTTCAGAGAATTATACCTTCTGTAGGAATAAACTTGTGTTCTCTGTCAAATATGCTGATGATAATATTGTATATGAACGTAGTATATAATATTAGATACCGTTATAAGCATTTGAACGCGCTCATAAAGTCCCTCCAACATAAAGTTTGCATTAAAGAAGACACTAAGTATCCTATCAGAGAAATTGGAGACTCAATGTTCGAAATAGAGAAGGTTATTGACAACTTCAATCTAACGATACCGAAAAGTACATTGCTGCAACAGATCAGAAATTTCAGAGTAGTTCATTGCAAGCTGTGTGACGTAACACGAGTGATAACCTCAGCTTTTGGATTTCCTCTTCTGATGAGTTTCTTTTGGGTCTTCACAGATATTTTGCTCACACTTTACTTGATAGTCCTTAATTCAATGAATGAGCAAACTGGAGATCGTAAATTTTCTTTAATTAACGTGGCCGCATCTTCATTATTTGCTCTAGTAATGTTAGGATTATTAATTGAGCTTTGTGTAACATGTCACATGACAATGGAAGAATCAGATGATTCTGTGATTCTGGTACGAAAGTTATTATTAAGGCGTGGCTTTGAAGAAGAAGTTGTGATGGAGCTTGAGAGATTTGTGAATTATATTACGCAAACAATGCCGAAGTTTACAGCTTGTGGTATGTTTACTATAGACTTGCCCTTCTTATATGCTACACTGGGAGTAATTTGTTCCTATTTTGTGGTGCTACTTCAGACTAGTTAATGTTGCATATTAATGAGGAGTAAAAAAGCTTTTTTGAACACTTTAACATCACTAATTTTTAAGCTACACCATAACTTGCAAGACTTTCAGCTTCGCCTGAGAAGTTTAATGGTATAATACCCTGTAAGAAAGAAAGGTTTGATTTAGATTAGTACATTAATAGTAGCACTCAATGTTACATAGCATTTACTTGAAATATTCTGTAACTACCTCTAGGCACATGAAGCATATAGGCTATAGATATTTTAAGGAGGATATTATCTCGTAATTGAATCTTTTTTTTTTAGAAACCCCGTAAGTGAAATTTTAACAAAATTGAGTTCATTGCCAATTCCTGTTCTACAGGAACAGATATAAAATTTTGTATAAAAATACAACAAGTCAAACGGTATTTCTGTTGTGACATTTGGGCTTGACAATTAGTTTTCGTGGAGAAGGCCCATAATCAGTGACAATGTTCACAGAATGAACAAAACTATAGCCTAAGCTGTTGTGTTTGGTAAATTAATTATTTTGTTCTGAATTTTGGATTTGTTAGAATAATGTTGTTTTTTGTGTAATGTATTATTGTATTAGATTATTTCTTGCAGAACTTTATTATTTATGTCCTTAGTAACATTTCGTGCAGGTTAGAGTAAAATTTGTTCACAAGAAGCAAAAATTATGAAGTAAGCTTCTAAAAACCGGTTTTGAGAATCAAATTCATATTATCTTTTAGCAAAATTTTAAATTATTTCATGAAATAAAGAGATTTTTTTGTTAAATCTTTACCAGATTTTGAGAAATCCCATAAGTCAAACATTTTAAAACATGAATATTGAGTCATATTCTATTTTAAAACATTCTTTTGCATACAGAAATATTCATTATATTTTTACAAACATTTCCCATTCGAATATTCAAATTCTTAACTCATGAATTTCTTTTAAATATTTTTTTGTGTTTCCTCAAAACTTTGTATTCCATGACTAAAAGGTTTCTAAAAAAAACCGATTCAATTGCTTTTAAAGTTTTTTGTAGTATATAGATACAATACGCACATTGTGAGGCCGTCACAAAGGTTTGCAATTTTATCAAAAGTTTTGCTGATGTAACGAAAAGTAAAGTGTTCGATTTCTTCAGTGGAATTTTTATTTCATTAAATTCTCTTATACAGTAATTCTCTTGGCAAGGCAATGCCTTTGTAATTGAAGTTGTGAAATAATTGTCTTTATATTAGTAATCACTTTAATTATTATTAAAAAACTACAATATCTCAAATGAATATTAACGAAATTAGAGATTTTGGTGTAAGTAGAATTTCTACATTAATGCCTATGGATATAGAAATTCATATAATCTTGGTGTTTGGCAGTTTCTTCATTTTTAGTGTAAAGTGGAAAATTTAGAAAGATACCCTCAACGACTAAATTCATTTCAATGACCAACGATAACGAATGGAGTGGGTGCAATATAGACAAAAGGTCATCTGACATGCGCAGTTTAGAAAACAAATATAAGGATACATGATAAGAATACAAGAAGCGAAAAATGAAGAAGAACAAACAAATTGTATGTAGTATGATGCCAGATTATACTGGAAGTAAGCACAAATGTACAGCAACGAAGGAAGTGAATGGAAGAGCGACAATAACGATGGAAATACGTGTAAATTTAGAGTCTTCCATTGGGAACGCGACTGGGTCACGCAGCCCGCACGGTCTTTGTATGCTATAGCGCTGCTTTCTTTGCCGGTAACTCGTTTCCAGTCGTATTCATAATGGAAGACTCTGTAATACAAGAATATAACACTTTTGCCTAGCAATGAAAGAAGGACTGAAAAGATCCAGCAACATGGAAGAAGTGACATATATTTTTTTTAAATGGTTAACAATGTAGTTTTGCAGGATTGATTGCCAAAAATTGAAAATGATTAGATTGGATTGGCTGATTAGTTCATCTCAGCTCTTCATATATCCCTATTGTTTGTAGGTACTGTTATTTTCTTTGAGTTCGTGATGAGTCAATTTCCAGAGGTATTCTGTCAATTTATTTCGTGTATGTGGATTTTTATTTCTATATTTCTGCAAATTTAAATTAAAGATATATTAATTCAGTGTGATCTGAGAATATTTATGTATGCTTTCAGTGTATTAATAAATGTCTTATTCTTTTTCTTGCTATTATTTTTACTTCGACCTCACAAAAGAAATTTCCAAAGTTGAAGCCCCCGATAAAAAAGCTGTGAAGGAGAACATCAATACAATATATTATAAAGTGACTACTGCAGGCAATTGTTTGAAAGGATATTTAAACATGCCAACATCATACATAAGTAGAGAAAGCGGAATTCATTTGGTGATAGGCTTGTTTAATTACCAGTAAATCTTGAAGTTTTGTATTGAACTTCGTGTGATAAGAGGATTTAAATTCTGTCATATTACTAAACTACACAACTCCGCTGCAAACGTTAGCACGTAATGGAACTGCTTTTCTACTGTGCATATTATTGCTGTAATGTAGTTACGAAAGTAATCCATCCATGGTTGCGGATACACTGTGAGGTTTTATGTGAAGTCGGCCACGGGAGCGTAGTTGGTATAGTGCTGGCCTTCTATGCTCGAGGGTGCGGGTTCGATCCCGGCCCAGGTCGATAGCATTTAAGTGTGTTTAAATGCGACAGGCTCATGTCAGTAGATTTACTAGCATGTAAAATAATTTCTGCGGGACAAAATTCCGGCACACAGGCGACGCTGATATAACCTCTGCAGTTGTAAGTGTCGTTAAATAAATCATAATTTTTTGTTTATGTTAACAGAGTATAGTAAACATAGAAAACAACTAGTATAATAGATCCAAGATGATTTATATGCGTGGCTGCACTCAACCTGAAATCTGTGTTTTTTACGAACTTTACCTATACTGATAACTTTTTTTCAGCACAGCAATCCTGTAATATTCTCTTCTACCTGACAAAGAGTATTGTTCTTCCCATTCCTTATGGAAATACTATTTCCCTGTCTTCTTCCATTCACATACTTCTTTTGAAAGAGACATTTTCCCTTATTACACTCCCGCCGCTGGTAACTACTGGGTGTTCAGTTCAAAGTGTGTCATGGCTCGCTGTATGCCGTCATGTGGCTTGCCGATGAGCCTAGAAAATTCAATTTTCCTACACTTCCGCAGAGGCGTATTATCTGTGTGCCAGAGAAGTTGCCTAGCAAGTATGACGTTCATTCTGAAGATTACTTACCGATACGTACGGTAACGCCGGTAGTGGCAGGAATGTGAACTGTTTGAAAACATGTACTGAGGTGAGTTTTTTTCTTACTGTCGGGATATGGGGAGAGGGTTAAGACGATTACTTTACGTACAGTATTTGTTGACATTAACTTCGACGGTCAACATGGACACGGAGTATTTGATTTGTATTGTGGAATGTTGCCGTACGCAACCGATGATAACAAATACCCTGCGTACGACTTGTCCACGCAAAACACAATTCGAAAGAGGTTATGGTAGCACACAGACCGTACATACTGCCATCTGTTGCTACGACGTTCAAGTTATGCCGTACACGTTCTCAAGTTCAGATTGAACGCCTTGGTTAATAGGCAACTTCTCTGACATAAAAGCTGAAACTCGCTTCAAATCACTGACTCAAAACAGTGACGTCATGACACACTTTGAAATGAACACCCAGTATACGAATGAGTACATTGAAGCATGCCAATATTGCCAATAAACCCTGCCAGTACAAGTGAACCAGAGAGTGGAGGGTGAGAAATCGGGTTCTACAAGTTTCCGACCACTGTACAAACCGACTAGTCCGTTCGTTTTATAAGTTCCTGTCTAATCTGCCGACGAGAGATATGGACGCACGGAGCTCTAAAGCTCGTGCTTGTACCTATGGGCGTCAGTTAGCATGGTTGATCTATCATAACAGAATTAAAGGCAAAGAGGTGTTTTGATTTTTACCATATTACCTCAATACGGAAGCATATTTGAATACTACTTCATTTAAAATGTATAATTACAAGTTCTTTATTACAGTGGTTCCCAAAGTAGGGGTCGTGTAAAGAGTTGAGGGGGATCGCGAGATTATTAACAAAATTAAAGCAACGCCTTTTTGACATACATTTATTTTGTGTTTAGGAACATAAATATGAACAGCATTTAACAATTTTCAGTTGTTGATGTTTATTGAACTGTCCGAAGGGAATTCCGAACCTCACAAGTGATACCAAGTAGGCACCATTTATGAGGCAACTAAGCCAGGAGATAATAGGGTAGGGTGTTCAGTTCCTTTCCCCATTTTCAGTTGTTATAAGGTAAAAAAATAATTAATGTGTTAAATGTACCAGTTTTTGAGAAAGTAGCTCTTCAAATCTGGACTAACTAGTCAATACACACAGTGACATTTTCAAGTTCAAGGAGATTTCTCGTTTTTATTTTGATGATAGGTCATAGTCGAGAGACTTATTTTGCATAAACACGAGGTTGCAAAACTCGTAAAAATTTAAGAGCTTCTTTTACAAGCTCGAACTATTCTTTTGATATAAAACTAGTCTATGGTTTGCGAAAAAAGGACTAGTTTCAACATTTTATCATATTTTATTTTTCTTTTCTTTTTTTCTTTTAAATTTCAGCCAGTTGAACTCATCTGTCTAAAAGCGGATTCAATATCCATCTGTGAGTGTCATAAATTGTTCTGAGTTTCTTCCGAAAAGTACTCAAAAAGTTTAAAATCATACTGTTTTTTTAGTAAAATTACAGCCCTTTGAAATTTTACAGGGATTTGTACAGAGCTAGAAACAAAATTTGAGCATGCGCAATATGTTATAACTGGAACTTGGAAAATTCAGGTAGCCCAAATTTTGTTTCTATGTCTGTACTTTTCGAATGGACCAACAAACTAGTACGATAGTAGGTGGGTCGCAAAAAGGAGTATCACCCAAAACTTCGTCGCGCCTGCAGAATATTTGGGAACCACCGCTCTATCACATGTGAAAATTAGGAATATTTATTCTGCAACACATTGTAGAGAGATTTAGTGATAGCACCAGCACACGCCCTTTCTGTGTTTCTGTGGATCATATCGTCGCTTAAGAACCAATACCGCGTAACTGACAAAATGTAAATTTTGCAGGAGAAGGAAAAAACCGAATAAAAACCATAAAAATAACGCAATAGTCTTGAAAAGTGGTGTATGGCTATGAAATAGCATAACTAATTTGTAAATAAGTGAAAATTGATGATCATGGCCGTAGAAATTTGGCCACGTCACTTACGCGGTATTGGAACTCTGCCGTTGACTACATTTTGTTAGTTACGCGGTATTGTGAGGCAACTTTAGCAGTTTCAGGACACATGCTGACAAGCGTTTTCTTTGCGTGAAAACTGCCTTCTGGAAATATTATTCGTGCTGTTGTGTATGTCAATGTGTTATCTGAATTGTTGTCCTACCATCTGACTTGAGGTCAAGGTCGGTAGGCAGTAGCTTGAATCAGCACTAGATTACGTTCCAGACAATTATTGCTGCATTCTTAGTCAGTCAAATGCTGAAACTATGGGAAAGGAAAAAGAAGACACAGTTCAGTGTTTATTTTTATAATAATAGTAACAGTAGTAATAATAATAATATAATACTAATAATAATAATAATAATAATAATAATAATGATAATCTAATACCAGGTACTTTATTTTCACACTACGTATTTGAATAGATAAATAGAATTGTTACTAAAACGTTGCTGACAAATATAATTTTATAATAAAATAATGAATATTATTATTAATATTATTATTATTATTATTATTATTATTATTATTATTATTGACTGACTTGTGAATAATGAAAAGAAAATCACATAAAAATATAATAATGATAATTTTTTAGGTAAAATATTCGTTAAACACAATAAAGAAATAATTATAGGCCTATACTGAAATCACAAAAATTAATCCTTGAGTAACCCTTGTGTGGGATACTATCATAAAACTATGGCACAATCGGTTCTATATACAATAATGTGACGGTAATTTAGGCAGGCTGCTAATGCTATTTTTTTTCTGTGCTTTTGCACGAGAACATGACTTTTTTTTTTTACTGAAGGGACGCCATAAGTACTATTAGCTAACCAATATCGCACAGTTGATTCTTTAATTCCCAATGTACACAGAAACATCTTTTTGCAAACCTGAATTTTTTCTCATCAACTTTTAGGTTGTAGACAAATGTTCTCTTTCTTCTCGATTCAGAATTTGTACTGCCAGGTATTTTCGTAGGAGTGAAATCCACAAGATATGATACGTAAACGGTCCACTGTTCCCAAGTCATAGTTTTCCAGAATGCCTGAAAGATTTGTCTTCTTTCATTAGAAATTAAATTACAGCCCCTTACTTTCGAATTTTGGCACATTTTATAACTACACTCTGGCTCCAAATTCCTTGCATCTCTTTCCGTATCATGTGTCACTTTGCCATCTTTCGATCTCTTGTAGCTTAGATAAGCTTCCTCTTCCATTCTAAGCTTTCTATTTTTCATTTTCTTCCACTTACCCTTTTGTGGCTTTGAACTTCTTTTTATTTTCTGTCAAATTTCCATGAAACGCTTGTAGATTCTTCTCTTTACCTTTTTCTAACGAATGTAAAGATGTAGAATAAGTAGCACTCACGAATTCTTCGGGGTCGTCTGCATCTGATGACTCATCCGAAATTTGGTGTAGATCCTTCGTTGACGGGGTATTGTCTTCAATTTCTGTCCTAGCCTATTTATAGCGGTATTATTTTAATAGTATTGCTTTAAATCATACCAGACTGCATAATACGATCATAACCTTACTGGTAACACTGGACGGATATTCCCTGATCTGCAGCAGCCCATTTTCAGAAGAACGGTTTTCTTTTGCATTTGAATTATGAGGCAGTGCACCTACGAATAAGATGAGATTACTAGTGTTTATAAATGTGATATAAATGGATTAAAAAACATGTGTAGTAAATATTATCATCAATTTAGATCTTCCTCCTATCGGAGGAAATGGAAGGAACCCCAGCTCAGCAGCACTGAATGTAGCGCAAATTATTCGTGATTATTTATATTAAGTACTTAAATTAATTTTGCTGTTATGATTCCGTAACTGAAGAAAAATAAACGTTTAATAACTGTGATATTTCTTATGCCATACCTTCGTTAATGTTCACAGAAGTTTCTCCCGTCTTGAATGCAGACCATAGCACTGATAGGATTTCGTTCTCGCTAAACTGACTGTAGTCTGATTCATTATCCATTTCTTTTCTTGTATCTGTAGGCCTATATAATAATAAAATAATAAATGTGCTATATTTCAGTGAATGAACTTGCAGTAAGATTGTGCGGGAATTCAGCTCAACTAACATTCAATTGACATTAGTGAAATAATTCTATTATATTTACCTTTTAAATATTTGAAACTGAACACTTCTTTATTCTTCTCAGAATATCACACACTGTTGACACAATTTTACAAGGCAGTAACGAGAACCAGCTTCCGTACTGATGGCGCGCAGGGAGTAGACATAACAGCCTATCTGTTGTCAGATACGCGGTATTTCCTACAGACTTCTCTTGACTTCAGATACGCGGTATTGTACCCCCCTCCTTTGCACGCAGGCCATTCATGCAATCAAATTTACGCGCTTGTCAATGCATGCAGATGACAGTGGAGGTACCATCTGTGCAAAAAAACAGTTTTGGCCAAAAATGTCAGTTACGCGGTATTGTTTCTTAAGCGACGATATCATCAATTTCATGATTTGCTCAGGCAAGAAACGCATATGCCTATAAATTTTATTCGTGACAGTGTTTCATAATTATATCGATGCACGATATTAAGAGAAAAATATTAAATATGTCAGTTGTAACGTGTTCATCGTTCTAGAAGTAAGCTACAATGAGCAAAGTGGAGTATTTTGATAATTATAGTGAAATTTACACCACATTTAAGTATCTGATTTGGATTTCATAGTTGATTGGGATAATATCGTACGAAGTTTGTAGTCACAGACAAAGTGAAAGCTTTAAAATCTGTTGGACTTGGTTTTGTATCATTTTGATGACGTGTGTCAACTTTGATTTTGTAAGATGTTATGATTTTAAGTAGGGGAGACTCGGTTAATTCCGCAATATTAAGAAGTAAATCTATCATATTTTTATCAAAATGTTTATTGAAAAATATTATCAAAATATGTAGATATGGACGAAAACTTTAATTACCAAATGAGATAAAGAAACCTATTAAAATGCAAATATTATATTTAGTTGTATATACATTACAGTTGAAAAAGAACAACACGGGTAATTCCGCAACAGTGCGGATAAATCCGCAATAGATCTTGTCTAATTTCGCAGTAGTAAATAATTATGAAATACATTATGAGAGTAACATAAAACGAACAATTTATATGTAACAATGCTCACTTTCTTCACAGCTGTGTAGCAAAACACGAAAAACAGTCAACTTTCGATATTTCACTGTATTGCCGACAGAGGTATCGACCACTATCCTTGATTTTTTTCTATAGCACTGCAGAGGACATGCTCCTATTGACAGTCTCTCAAAACTTACGTTCACGCTATTCTAAAGCCGCAGTAAAATCATATATGCACTACTGCGGAATTATCCGTACTGCGGAATTAGCCGAGTTTCTCCTATATCTGCTAAGAGATTATTTGTGTACATTTTGAACATTATTTCAATGTGTGCGACGAGCATGGTATCTTTATTCGTGTTCCTCTTTGCCAAATTGTGTAACATTCCTCAAATTATCACATTGCTCAGTGATGTGAACGAAACGCTGTTGAACAGGGACGATAGAAAGTCATTTTACATTCGGATGAAAAGAAAGACGACATTATATCTTCATTCCTAAACTGTTCTTTTCGAGTTTCCATTTGCAATAATTGTGATATCATTTTTCGAATACATTGTGTGTTCTGAATTTCTTCTATGCTTCGAATGGTGTTATGATTTCAATGTTTGTAACGTTGGTACTAAATGCCAGGGAGAGATACAAACTATTACTTGACCGAGGCCAGTGGAGTCCTGCAGCCCAGAGCGCCACTTGTACTGCTCCTGCGTTTGTATAGCGTCATCGCGATAGTTCACATTACGCCCGCGGCTCCACTCGCCTCGGTCAAGTAATACTTAATTCTTCTGTTCGGTGTTTAAATTCAGTGCATCACCTTCAGAAGAATATCTTACTACTTAATCGTAACGTCATATATGCAATAGATATGGAGAACGCTGTTGGCATAATTTTAACCCTATTGATAGCAACACAAGAAATACAAAAAATTCAGAACTGGAGATTCATACGCAGTAAGCTGTACGATATTGTGCAAAAAATTAACTCAGTTTTCGGGGTCCCATTTGTGGTGGCCTTTTGTTGGATTTTTTTGTATTGTTATCAACATGTTATATTTTGAATTACCCTACGCGATAACCCCCAATACTGACAATATGCGACGTTCTAATTACGATATAGGAATTAAATTGGCTACAACTGTAGTTATTAATTGTATTATTCGAAGTTCGTGTGTTTTGTCATTTGACAGGAAAGAATCCAAGAATTCAGTTTGTGAAGTGCGGAATTGTTTCCACGTTCCGATCTCCTGATAGAATGGTACCTGTACTTATTCACACTGCAAATGGGTATATTCCAGGTGATCACTGAAATACAAAGACTTCTAATCCACGTTAGTTATGGGACAGTAGAATTTACAGCTTGTGTTTTCTTTACCATAAACTTGCCCCTTCTGTACACAACACTAGGAATCATTGTTTCTTAGTTTGTAGTATTAGCCACAATGTAACAATGGATTCAGTATCAATGTTACTGATTTATGTGCATTTATTGTAGTTAAACTTTGTTTCAAGATAAGAATTATATTAACAAGATTTAGATTGGTATTCTCGAGTAAATATTTAAAAAATGGGCCATCGGACTGCAGGTTTTTAAGGAGAATTACGTCAAATACAGCAATGGTTGCGCACGCCTCAAATTGTTGACGTAATAGAAATGCGCACCAACTCGAGAGATGGAGAGCGTATCTCCACAGTCTAGTAGCCTATATACAGTTACGAAGCTTGAGTTGTGAGGGTGCTAGGAACAATAGACTATGCCGGTATTATTTTGCATTGTCTGTAATGAGACGATATTAGCGACCCTAGTGGTTAGCAACTATCTATGGATGCATATTTATCATGTATTGAGCTTCGTGACTGTATATACTAGTCTGTTGTATCTCCTTAGAAGATATTGCAGTGAATGACAGTAAAGAGGCGTACTGTGATCGGAAAACAAAAACAATATACAATTATATTCTCCTATTTATTATCTACGTAGACTTTAATTTTTCCTGGTCTTGTTCGTTATTTTTGTATTAATAATAAAAGAAAATATATTTTCTTATTCGCCACGAATACTTTTCATCTACTGACTTTCTAAATTATGAAAACGCTTAAGCATTTTACCTACACTAAGATATAGAAGCCGGTACTTTTGGTTCTTTGTTTGTTAATGAAATATTCAACTTAGAAGTAAGGGTGTGTTAATCTTTGACAATAAGTATAGTAACATCCTAAATTGTTCTTTTATACTCCATTTAACATTTTACAAAAAGTTAAGCGCCTTATATTATCGTCATCAGCATGAAATCACGAAAGAAAAAACCGTTACTTTCGAGTTTCTTAAAATTTACGTTTTTGTGTATTTATGTTCTTTTCTGTTTTCAAAGAGACATTTCGAAATACTGTGTCCTATACCCTTACAGAATTATAAGAGTACGTCCGTTGCTAGTATCTGTCTGCTTAATTCTAACGAAGTGAAGGGGGGTAAGAAGAGGGTGAGGTGTGATATCGTTAGGCTTGAGTAGGAGCGGGAGCATGTATCGCGACACAGCTTTTGGCGATCACTTTTATACAGTGTGGTCGAAGCGGTGAAATCAAGGTTTTCGATATATATTAGCTGTTCAGAGCAGAAGTGGTGTAACTCAAAGTTGGGTAATGAGGTTTAAAGTAAAAATTCTGTAAAATACAGCGCAAAGTAGCAATTAATATATCATTCATGCTATCCACTAACTACTAATAGTTTAAATAAATTGAATATTAATTGCTACTTTGCGCTGTATTTTACAGAATGTTTACTTTAACCCTCATTACCCATTTTGACTTACGCCACTTCTGCTCTCAACGGTTCATATGCATGGTGTACAAATTGTGAGAGAGTGCAATGATGTTATGAAATGTTAAAACAGGTAATATACTCGTTGGTGTGGTGCATCATTAGAGCTAGGGAGTTGGTACCGAATCTGATAAGTAGACTTCGAGACCTGGGACCCGATACAATAAGTTTACTGTGCATGTACTATAAGTTGTTGACTCGCTGCAGGTAGTGAAAGGTAGAGATGTGTTGAGGTAATAACGTTGCTATTTAGTACGGTAGTATGGGGAAACACACATATGTACATTCTGAAAGTGAAAATATACATTACACCATGACAATGTCAAAAGAATGTGAAAAGCATTTATTCTCCTGTATTTTATAAGCATTTATGTTTAATTACACACGGTGTTAATGGTGGAAATAAACATGTAGTAGTTTTAATTTCTTCATTTATCCTATTGGTTGTCTTTAGCAAGTGCAGTTACAGTACCGAATTGCAATGTACTACAAGATACATTCTCAGTGTCTCAAACGTACATCTTTTTCGGTTATCTGCCAAATACAGTTTGTACTGTGAAAAGCATGACGTGATAGGAGCAAAACGAAAAACCTAACATCATTACAGTCTCTAAGAGACGTCCTTTATTCTCTGATAACTCTATGTCCACTAATTTGCTGTTTATATTACACAATGCTCCATATCTGTTATTTTTACATAAAATTGATTTCCACTTCTGTTTTACACGTTCAGTAACCGGTTTACTTGGTGTCTCATTAATTCTCTGTGTCATTTCCTCAACTAATTGGAGGGCTTCCGGCATCTCTTGCTCTGACTTTTCTAACCGTGTAATAGTTTCAGACACAGTTTCTATGAAAACCAAATTATTCGTCAGAACCTTCAAATCCAGAGCGTTTTCCTCGCGTATTTGTTGGCATTCATTTTACAGTACCCCCACCCACTGTACGCTTTACCACTATACTCAGTACGCCCTTATGCGGATTTCCCACTGAACTGCTCTATTGGGTCCGAAGTCTCGAAGCCTACTGATAAGTTGTGTGAACTTGGACTATATCTCTACCGAATGAAAAGTAGTAGCATAGCTCTTAAAGTCAATGAACCAGAACGATAAACATGTACAGCCGGGTGGTAACCAAACTTCTGCTTCAATCGTCCGCGGCCTTGGAACAAGAATACAATAAACGAATAATATAAAACAATAATACTTTGTAATTATAAACTTCGTAACTCAGAATCCAAAATAATTTACTTATACATTTAAAAATAACGCACAGTGTTTACAGTTATGATTCTAGCCTCATTATAACAAATAACAAAGGACATTTTCGTTTTATGAAAGGAAATACTCATTTTATGTTCAGAAAAAAAACAATATTTGTACTCTGAAAATATTCGTTCTACGTCACAAGACGTTATTGGAGCGAATCTGAAATATGATACATTATTTCTTACTATCATCATGTGAACAACAAGTTTGTGAATCTAATAGTGTATCTCGTATGTGGCACATAATATTAAACCCAACACTGTATTTAAAAAAATGTTTCATTTCTGTTGTATTATTAACTAGAATGTTCGTATCGTAATTCTGATGTTGAATGAACTTGGACTGTAACACAACCGAATGCACAGTAGCAAAGCAGCAAGAGACGTCAACAGACCAGCAAAACAATAAAATTTTCTTTCAACCAACATTTGACGAAGAATAATCCAGGGAAAAAATAAACTTGTTGCACAAGGCAGGCGGTGGAACGGTCTCTAGTCAGAACTGGAAGCTGGGCAATGAATCATGCGCTAGAAAAGCGATCCTAAGAACTTCAACAATCATTCCAGCCTAAGGCTGCGGTGCTTGCCTACGGGCCGCCCTACGGAGAAGAATAAGAGGCAACTTTATACAACATTTCATACTAATTACTTAGATTTCGTAGTAAAAGTGCTTAAATATTGTAAGTTCATGCATACCACATTGTGTTTTAGTAGGTAGTAAATTAATTGCTTTCACACAAACATAGTTCTTTCCTCGTCGCATTTATTTGCCATCATAGTTTAGGAACAGTATCAGGGACACCCTGCGCGAGCAATAGGCCTATTTATCACATGAAAAGTCAGGCACATATAAAGGTGCAGTATTATTTTCTGAACATGCGATATATAAAGTAATGCTTGAAGTCGTACACGGAATAACATACAAAGAAAACAACAAAGTACAATTATGTTTTCAGTTGTTTATCTGCCTCCTAGTGGAAATGTACATAAATTGACCGCTTGTATTTGCTTTAATTTAATTAAATATATTTACATGCAATGAGAAATTTTAACAACGCCAATTCAATCTATTCTTCTTTCAAAACTTTGATCTGTGTCTGGAAAATATTCGGAATAATATTGTGTGAATCACGTAATGGAAAACTAAAATATTGTGAATTCTTCTGGGCTGTATTGTGGATGATTGTGTATTGTGCGATCATAAGTTTCGTACTATATGATCAAAGTGTGGGGTCTTATGAGACGACGATAAGAATTGCAAGTTGTGCCCGAGTATTGACTTTATGTGGTTCAAGTTTAAGCACAGCGATATGGTTCATTTCTTCAAAACGAAAACTTATTCTCAAGATAGTCGAAGACATAGCAGAGGTGTACAGAATTTTATTCCTTCAAAAGGAAAGGAGCGTTGTGTATAAGACAATGAGAATGAAAACAATATTACATATAAGTTGCCATGTCATTGCTATAGTAACAGCGTTTGCTATTTTTTGCTTTGCAAATCACAATCCTATTGCAATTATGTATTGCGTCGTGATGAACTTGTGTTCAGTGTGCAATTTGATCATGATAATACTGCATGTAAATCTAGTGTACAATGTCAGCTACAGATATAAACACTTGAACTGGCTCATAATCTCCCTCCATCATAAAATTTGTAATGAAGAACGCTTTAAGTATCCTGTCAGAAATGTAGGAGAATTAATTATTGATGTAGAGAAGGCCATTGACAATCTCGTGCTAACTATACCGAGGAATGTAATGCTCCAACAGATCAGGAACTTGAGGGTAGTTCATTGTAAGCTATGTGACGTAACACGCATGATAACTTCAGCTTTTGGATTCCCTCTTCTCATGAGGTTCTTTTCGATCTTCACGAATATTTTGATCACACTTTACTTGCTAATTATTAATTCAGTAAATAAATCTGAAGATAATATTAAATTTTCTTTAATTGGCTTGACAGCATCTTCATTAGATGCTCTAGTAATGTTAGGATTATTAATTGAGATTTGTGTGATATGTCACATGACAATGGAAGAATCAAAGGATTCTGTGATTCTGGTACGAAATTTATTACTGAGGCGTGGATTTGATGATGAAGTTGTGATGGAGCTTGAGAAATTTATGAATTATATTACGCAAACAATGCCGAAATTTACAGCGTGTGGCATGTTTACTACAGACCTACCCTTCTTATATGCTACACTGGGAGTAAATTGTTCGTATTTTGTGGTGCTACTTCAGACTAGTTAATGTTGCATATTACTAAAGGGTGAAACATTTCGTTGAACAATTTTACATCACTAATTTGAGCATGTTTTAAGGAGTTAGGTACAGCTAACAGCAGTAAAATTTTGGAAATAATGAACATTTTTCTCTCCATTACTGTATCTTGTACAATAATGAAAATTAGTATGTTTAAAATACTGTCCTTCTGCTATATGAAAAAAAAATATTTTTACGGTTTAAACAAAAATATTTGTTTTTCTTTTTTGAAAATTCAAAATGGTGGCAGTTCACTGTGCAGTGATGAATTGTTTCCCTTACAATTCAAAAACTATCCAACATTCTGTGATGAAATTTTTTGTGTTTATGCATGTCATATCTACAATATGATGCAAAATCACTTCTCTACCTTTGATAGAGTGTCTGATAAAAACAAATTCATTTTAAAAAGTGATCAAATATCAGTATTTTCTTCTAACACCAAATAAAAAAAATATTATTTATTAAGGAATGTAGTTGAAAGAGCATGATATTATAAACATGAGTTTCAGCAATAAAATAAAAGAGAGAGAACATGAAAAAGTTAACAAGTTTATGAGTTATGGGGGAAACGCTTCATCACTGCCCAGTGAACTGCCACGAGTTTGAATTAAAAAAAAATATATAATATATCTAAGTAATTTTCTTTAATCGTAAAAATATTTTTTTCTTATAGCAGAAGAACAGTGTTTTACAAATACCAATTTTCATTACTGTACAAGATACAGTAATGGAGGGAAAAATGTTCAATATTTCCACAATTTTATTTCTGTAAGCTGTACCTAAGCCCTGAAGCAACCCTTACAGCTTGTAAGCGTTTCAGTTTCGCGTAGAAACTTTGGTGGTATAATTGATAACCTGCCCGAAATGAGGATGTAACCAACAAAACTGTAATTCATGTTTCAGGAGAAAGGAAAATAATTTCAGAGGCATATTTCAATAGATCTTTACTTACTATCTTAACCACTTGACTAAATAAGGAAACAAGTTTATTCAGTCATTGAAGGCAATCATTTGTTATAAATAAATGCCTTTAAATTAATTTTTTCACGTACATCACATGTTTCAAGGATTTGAAGTTACATCCTTCTTCCGAAGAAGTCTTCAGTTATCGGTACGAAACAATGAAATGTTTCATTTAGATTAGTCCATTATTAATAGCAATCACTCTTTTATGGCACTTGAAATTTTCTGTAGCTGTATTTAAGCATATGAAGTATGTTTCGAGTTTATAACAGAGATATATCTCCCAATTGCGTTTATTATTCCTTTACTACAAGAATATAAATCACATTCTGAGACAGAAGTAAAGAACTGCAGTAGTATCACAGTCTTGTATATACAGTCACAAAGCTGAATACGTAGGGAATATGCATCCATAGATAGTTGCTAACCACTAGGATCGCTATTATCGCCTCATCACATACAATGTGAAACAGTATCGGCACAGTCTAATGTTCCTAGTACCCTCATCAACTCAAGCTTCGTGACTGTATATACTAGACTGTAATATTATCTTAGTTTTTGCATAGTCACAAAAATATAATGTTTATTTTATCTGTGAAACTGTATTTTAAAATTATATTTTCTTGTGTAGTAATTCTCTTGGAAATGCACTGCAGTGGCGGCTGATTGAGGCAAGTGAGGCCGGGCCTCAGTCACTTGGCTTAACTGAAATGAAATTTTGTGTTTTTATATAATGTATTAGTTATTTGAATGAAGCATATATCGCTGTAGAAGCATTTGAAAACTTTTTTTATGTTTATAGACCTGTTTTGTAGTAAAGTTTGTTCCTGAGGCCAGGATCGCTCGTGCCGGGTCTGGCTTGTGATGTATATAGACCTATTTTGCAGTAAACTTTGTTCCTGAGGCCAGGATTGCTCGTGCCGGGTCTGGCTTTTGATGTACATAGACCTATTTTGCAGTAAAATTTGTTCCTGAGGCCAGGATCGCTCTTGCCAGGTCTGGCTTATGCACGTCGAGCTTTGAGTTTACTCTTAAAACGTTGTAGCTGAGGCACAATTCGTTTGGCCTCGTGGCCTGGTCAGGTTTCACTTCTCCCATCCAAGGGCCGGCCTCAAGGGTAGAGTGGGATGGGAATAGCAGTGGTGACTTGTCTTCCTAAATAGGCCATAAATAACAAAATTCCAGCTCTTTGGCAGGCAGAGACCTCAATCTATTTTCTCCCCTTATAATTTAGTTTATGACTTAAGCGATGGTGTTGTACTTCGTAGTGCAGTAGTGAATCTGGGCCAATATTGTTATGTATTTTGGGAAAATATAAACAGAAACAAATGAGAGAAATAATGCTGGTGCAGTTAATTCATTGTTAGAATGTCCTTTTTCGAGAAGAAATAATACTGAAAAGAAGGAAGTTTTAAATAAAGAGAGAGACTACCGAGATACCTACGACATCGCTGACAATTTTTCTGACAGATAATCTTAAAACGCGAGTTTCTGTTGCATCCTGGTATGAGCAACATAAATGGTTGTGGTGCAAAATAAACTTCTCTTGGCCTTGTTTATTGCTGTCAAGGAAAAAATAAAAAGAAAAGAAAGAAAGGGGAATTTCAACACATAATATGGGTTGCTTCATCACACTGAAACAATCACTGAAACTCACAGCATGACAGCTTATTTGGTGAGTGAAATTATTTTCCATTAATAGTAATAATAATACAGTAATAACGATATTAATAATATAATAACAATGACAATTTATATAATAAACAAATATTTCCTGTCGGAGGCACTTAAACTAGTTGCATCTGGCCTCACCGAGGATTTCTATCACCGGCCGCTACTGAAATGCAGTCGTAATTAAAGTTGTGAATTAATTTTCTTTTTGTCAGTAATCACTCGAGATTTCTCATAGTTGTTAACACGCTACAACATCTCAAATGAATATTAAGATATAACATAATATCTTGTAACGAAAAGTAAGAAAGTGAGAAACTTTTGTTTTCAGTAGGGTTATAAAATTTACGTCGACAATTTAGTAAATGAATTTGGTATCCCCAAGAAACTAGTTCGATTAATTACAATCTGTCTCAGTGAAACGTACAGCAGAGTTCGTATAGGTAGTTTCTTTCAGATGCGCGGGCTAAAACAAGGAGATGCACTACCATCTTTACTTTTTAACTTTGCTGTAGAGTATGCCATTAGGAAAGTCCAGGATAACAGAGAGGGTTTGCAATTGAACGGGTTACATCAGCTGCTTGTCTATGCGGATGACGTGAATATGTTAGGAGAAAATCCACAAACAATTAGGGAAAATACGGGAATGTTACTGGAAGCAAGTAAAGAGATAGGTTTGGAAGTAAATCCCGAAAAGACAAAGTTTATGATTATGACTCGTGACGAGAATATTGTACGAAATGGAAATATAAAATTTGGAAATTTATCTTTTGAAAAGGTGGAGAAGTTCAAATATCTTGGAGCAACACTAACAAATATAAATGATACTCGGGAGTAAATTAAACACAGAATAAATATGGGAAATGCTTGTTATTATTCGGTTGAGAAGCTTTTATCATCCAGTCTGTTGTCAAAAAATCTGAAAGTTAGAATTTATAAAACAGTTATATTAGCGATTGTTCTTTATGGTTGTGAAACTTAGACTCTCACTTTGAGAGAGGAACAGAGATTAAAGGTAAACACCTTTAAGGTGCTTAGGAAAATATTTGGGGCTAAGAGGGATAAAGTTACAGGAGAACGGAGAAAGTTACACAACACAGAACTGCACGCATTGTATTCTTCACCTGACATAATTAGGAACATTAAATCCAGACGTTTGAGATGGGCAGGGCATGTAGCACGTATGGGCGAATCCAGAAATGCATATAGAGTGTTAGTTGGGAGGCCGAAGGAAAAAAGACCTTTGGGGAGGGCGAGACGTAGATGGGAATATAATATTAAAATGGATTTGAGGGAGGTGGGGTATGATGATAGAGAATGGATTAATCTTGCTCAGGATAGGGACCAATGGCGGGCTTATGTGAGGGCGGCAATGAACCTCCGGGTTCCTTAAAAGCCAGTAAGTAAGTATTTAGTAATTGACCATGTCTTGCGTTTTGGTAATTTTTTCACATTCAGGAGTTAAAATTGAGGTTGAGAGGGATATCCTAGGACTTAGACAATGAAATCCATTTCATTTACCAAGACAACGGCCAGTGTGTGTGTGGGGGAAGGGGGGTAATACAGACAAAAGGAAGTGGGCCTACATCATACGCTGTTTCTAAAGCGGAAATATAGATATACAAAGAACGCTTATAAATAAATACATGAATACGTGAATAATAATAATAATAATAATAATAATAATAATAATAATAATAATAATAATAATATAATAATAATAATAATAATAATAATAATAATAATAAACACGGCCTTCTCTAACACTCAACCAGAAGCAAAACTGCGTTACAAAAACACTACAAATTTACAAAGTACACTACAATTTTACACACAAAACTGAATAAGATAATATTAATAAAATGTAAACGACAAGTATGTAGAAATCAGACGTCATATATAACATACAGAAAGAAAGAAAAATGCATAATAAAATGTGAACAGCAGGTCAAAATAAATGAGACATACAAAGTATAAAAAATAAGACTATTATTGATAGTAATAATAATAATAATAATAATAATAATAATAATAATAGTAATAGTAATACTACTAATAGTAGTAATAAATAGTGCAGTACAAAGCATGCAATGAATACAATATTTTGAAGTACACACAGTAAGGAAAATTATGATTACTGTTGTCACGCCAGGAGAAGGCGGCTGAAGTACTTAGACGGGGCGGAGGGGAAACAGTCGAGCATGCGCACCGCGCTGTTCACTGCAATATTCCTGTTTCACAAACATCTACTACACGTGTCTACGAGTCTTTGCGATGTGGAAATAATAGTGCGGTTTTTATTGTAGTGTTTTATTAGTTTCAACAAGACAAATGTTTTCAATATACCGTAAATCTTTGTATTGCTTTAGTTATCCTTTGCTTTTCGTGTTAATAATAATAATATAGTTAATAGAATTTATGTTATTGTATACTATTATTTAGGTTTATAGCAGTTTTTTGTTTTTTGTAAATATGTCGACAAAGAGGAAACAAGGATTGACAATCTATAGCGAAGAAAGGAATATTATTAGAAGTGCAAAATAATTCTGCATGAAGAAAAAGAACAACAGTGCCTTTGCATTCCTCTTACGAAACCTACAGCAAAGGTAGAAAAGTACTCTAATCTATCCACAAGAACAATACAGCGTATAAGGAATGAAATGAAAGACTGCACAGAAGAAAGTGCGTTGTCGACACCTGAGGGAGAAAAAAAAACGGAAACGTCCAGACTAGCGAAACGCAAATGGAGATGACTTCGACGGGAGATTGACAAAAAAGATATAATTGAGAATTTTTATTTGAAAAAGAAAGAGGGCCATCGGCGTAGCTCAGGAGGTAGCGCGTATGCCTGCTGATCTGCAGTTGCGCTCGGGAGTGAGTTCGATTCCCGCTTGCGCTGACTACTTGGTTGGGTTTTTTCCGAGGTTTTCCCAAGCGAATGTCAGATAATCTATGACGAATTCTTGGTTTCATTTCGCCAAATACCATCTCGCCATCATCAATTCAATCGACACTGAAGAAGCTAGTAGTTATTACAGTGTCGTTAAATAACAAGTAAAAAAAATAGTACCAAGCTGCAACAAACTTCTACCCTTTTACAAGAGAAAATTGATTTGAAATGAAAGACGAATATTGAAGAAAAAGGATTTCAGGTGGAAGAAGTGTGCAGAAAAAAAATTGAAGAAAACACTGTAAATTAGAATACGTGAAGATATCTACAGCAAATAAGAAAGCTTAGGAAAGTGGAAAAACCGATTTTGTATCTGGACGAAATGCGGATAGATAGGCCTACCAATTTAACGTTTCCCAAGTGCTGGGACGATAAAAATGTTACGGGAGTTTTGACTACCGTGAATGTGTCCAGAACACTCATTGTTGTCCATCAGGTTGGGGGCGGTGGGGCTAATGGCTTTGTTGAGAGATTCGAATTAATATATACGGCTGGAACATAAACAGACGATTGTCATGGACAGATCATACTCCAGTAATTTTGAAAAATGTGATAATGATAGTCATAGCGACAACACCGAAGATACGGAATATTTTATGTCTGACTCCGTTCCCTGATAGCCAAGTAAGTGGACGAAGTTTTCAGGTCAGGGTGTAGCGTAAAGTTCCCCCGTCCCGCCTATCTACTCTCCGCGCCAACTCGTAGCGCGAAGACAGTATATATAGCCCAACTTATCACATTATAATATACCATTATCGGAAAATATGAAAACAAAAATATAAAATAAGTTAAATGTCACTGGAACATAAAAAAAAATGTGAATGCGTGGAAACATGCAATACAACACTTGTCATAATAGTAAGTTAGTTTGGGAACTCGTCATAAGATAATTTTCTAACTTGGATTTGAAAGATTTCAGTGTTCGGCAGCCCTTGACTTCAGGCGGCAGAGAGTTCCAGTGACGAGAGGTAGCAACTGAGGAATACAGAGATGATATGTGAAGTGGAATTTCTAGCGTGTTATCGCGTTGTGATCGAGAAATAATATTATGATAGCGAGAGAGAGTATGAAAACGAGCGAATAAATAATAGAGGGATGAAGTGTGCATAATTCGATATAAGAGAGAAAGAGAGTGTAGATTTCTCCTCTCATGTAACCTAAATAAGTAAATAAATAATAAATAATTAAGTAAATAAGAAATAAGTAAATAAATGAACACATTTTTGGAAACGCTACCTTAACGGTATGCGAGGGTTTGGATTCTCTACACAACAACAAACCACGTTGTACTGTATGGTTGCTTTCTTTAGACACTTTACGCATTCTACTAAATCGGCGGAGTAATGTAGAATGTCATAATATTGAGTCTAACGCCTGTGCGATATGTAACTTGTCTAACTTTCACGCTACATCGGTTATATAACAGAAAGGAGATACTGTAAAATCGTCTCCATTATGTGTATTCGTTTTCGTCACGTGACTTTGATTTGTCAGTTGCAGTGCGATGTAATGTAACGTCGCAATATTGTAATACCGTATTATAGTCTGGTATGGTGTGATATATTAAGGGGTAGGTACAGCTTACAGCAGTAAAATTTTGGAAATATTCAACATTTTTTTCCTCCATTACTGTATCTTGTACAATAATGGTCATTAGTATGTGTAAGACACTGTCCTTCTGCTATGTGAAAAAAATATTTTTACGATTTAAAAAAAAATATTTGCGCCTTTTTTTTTAAATTCAGTTCACTGTGCGGTGATGAAGCTTTTCCTACATAACTCAAAAACTATCTAACATCCTTTGATGAAATTTTTTGTGTGTATTTATGCCTGGTTTATCTACAATATGATGCGAAACTACTTATATATCTTTGATAGATTATCTGATAAAAATAAATTCATTACAAAATAGTCAAATATCAGTATTTTCTTCTAACAGAAAAAATATTGTTTTTTAAGAAATGTAGTTGAAAAGCATGATATGGTAAACATGAGTTTCAGCAATAAAATAAAAAAAAGAGAGAACATGAAAAAGTTAACAGGTTTATGAGTTCTGAGGGAAACGCTTCATCACTGCACAGTAAACTCCCACCATTTTGAATTTGGAAAGAAAAATTTTAATAATTCTTTTTAAATGGTAAAAATATTTTTATATACCAGATGGACAGTATTTTACACACACCAATTTTCATTATTGTGCAAAATACAATAATGGAGGAAAGAAATGTTTAATATTTCCGAAAATTTTACTGCTGTAAGCTGTACCTAACCTCTTAACGTTTAATTTAGTATACTTTAGGTTAACATAGTACATAATTTACTATAATAATTAAATTTTAATATAACATTTTAATATTCAATTTAATATAATATACAATAATATTAATATTAGTTATAATAATAATGTGACAGCGACGTGAGATTCGAACTCACGACCAGCGTCCCGCGAGAGAGAGCATATCGCGCGGGCTTCATGAAGCATGAGGGACGGCGCGCGGCGGAGAGGGGAAAGGCCCACGCGACGAGGGGAGAGTGCACGCGCAACTGCTGCATGCGGAGTAAGGGGGAATGGACCTTCCCGACCCTTCCAGAAGTGCGTCGAAGTGGAGATATCCAGATAATTCTCTACACACCTGTAGAAATTTCTCGCAACTATGATTTTGCTATAAAAGAAGAAGCGCCAGCGAACTCGAGCAGCTTTTCAGTTATTCAGTCGGTGAGTAAGCCAGAGCAAGCAAGCCAGTCAAGCCAACCGGAGTTCGACTCGAGTGTGCGTCCGCATCCGAAGGCCTGAGTTCGAGTGCAGTGGACCGCAGTTGGAGGGACCTGAGTTCGAGTGCAGTGGACCGCAGTTGGAGGGACCCGAGTTCGAGTACAGTGAACTGTCTCTGAAGGTCTGTGGTTCGAGATACTGTGAACTCGAGTGACTGAGATAGAAGAACTGTGAACTGAGAACTGATAGTTCTGATTTGTAAATAGTGCTTTGTAAATATTAGTTAAGATTAACAGTTCATTGTTGTTCGTACTAGTCCAAGTAAATTGTCATTGTCGTCGGTGGAGTGCTATAACGAATACTGTGTTGAGTGAAAATCCAATTGTTGACGAGAGCGTTTAAGGCGAATTGTAGAAAGGAATTATTGTTGTGACGAATAAATTACATTGTTGTTACTAATAAAATTTATAATAATAATAATAATAATAATAATAATAATAATAATAATAATAATAATAAAGAGATGATGTGTGCCGATATGTCGAAGGATACTATACGACTTTAACATTCCTATTGTGTTCGAAACTTTGTCACACATGTTGTGAATGGGTCAGTTTGACCCAGGATTTGAAAAATGGATGTAATAGTAAAACATCTATTTTTATTTATGTCTTGTTTAAAAAAAAAAGCAATTAATATCTTATTTTCCAATGTGTGAATACAAAATAATTACCAATTTAGTCTATGAAAATGTTGCATTAGGCCTAAAATGTTTGCATGATCTTGGCAGAGGAATGCTTTGCATCTATTGCATTTTTGACAGTCTTTTGGTCTTTCTTCGGTCTACATTCCTTTTTTGTTGCACATTCTCCTGAACTCGTCCCTGGAACATTTTCCAAACTTAGTTTTATCTTCTGAGGCAGACTTCTTGTCATCCTTTTTTTTCTCGCATTGCTTGTGTTAATTGTAGGCCTAGTCCAATTCCTTCAGGAACAATCTTCATCTGTACAATTTATTTGGATTGTACTCGCATGAGCATAGAAAACATAAGCATTTATTCTTTCAATATCGAGTACATTATAAAACATACAATCAGACCATCTTTTGGTACTCCTTTTGCAAGGAGTTGGCACGTTTATGTGTGGTAACAATTCCTCCCTTCGTTTTGTTGTAATGTAATATGATTTCAGGCTTCCGGTGCTCTTCTGATGATGGACTGCACTCGTGATGCACTGTGGACAGCAAAATCACTGATTTATTCTTCTAAGACACATACGACACCATAGTTACGTCGGTCTGAAATCCGAAAATGCTTGGACATCCTGGTCTCTACAGTTTAGCTGCATATCTTATGGTTTTCTTTTTCTCAGAGTTCTGACTAACGTTAGTTTCCTCTTGAGAAGCTCCTGGGCCAAAATATAATAATCCGTGGCGCTACAGCCCAGAAGAGCCAAGACCGACCAGCTGGCTGCTGGCCTCACGGCTACATGCCGAAGCAGAGGTGGACAATCATCCAACCAGAATGGAGGTATCGTGTGGTTAGCACGATGATCCCCCCAGCCGTTATAGCTGGTTTGCGTAACCGGATTTCGTTACCTATCGTAGCTCCCAAAGTGCATCACGATGTTGGGTGGGAACCCATAAACTGGCCGAAATTTCATGAGAAAATTTCTTTCCCCATGAGGACTCGAATCAGCGCGCATTCCGTAACGCGAGTCCTAGGCAGGATGCCGTAGACCACGACGCCAATGTGTGGGAAATGCCAAAATATAGCCGGTGAAAAAATTGCCCGTGGTGATGTTTCGATCAATCTTTCCAATGCTACCAACATTTCTACCTTGGTTTGTTTCTCGTGGTCCACTTTCTGGCTTTGCTTTGTAAACTTCTGCTGCACAAACATATTATGCTGTTTTTACATCACAATTTTATACCATACTACCCTCTGGCTTTTGAAAGTGTGTACTGGAGGAATGGATATTTGTCTCGAAATGTCTCCAACTGCTCATATACTGTGACATCTTGATAGGGTAAGAACATTTTTGGCATTTGTTCCACAAACACAGGAGAAAAAAAAAATATAATAGCAGCCAATTTATCGTGACGTTATCTAATTGTTCGGACTGATTTGTTGTCAAACCTGAGAAACTTGGTAGTAGTATGGAAAAATTGAAGTGATGCTGTTGCACAGAAAACAGGTCTACCATACATACTGTCCCACAGTTCTTGAAGTAATTATCCAGCAGATCTGTACATACCGGCTAATATCAGTGTGAGTGAGTGAGTGTGTGAGAGAGTATGAGTGTGTGAGATTGTGTGACTGTGTGTGAGATTGTGTGACTGTGTGTGAGAGTGTGTGACTGTGTGTGAGAATGTGTGACTGTGTGTGAGAGTGTGTGACTGTGTGTGAGAGTGCGTGACTGTGTGTGAGAATGTGTGACTGTATGTGAGAGTGCGTGAGAGGGTGAGAGTGTGTGAGATTGTGTAACTGTGTGTGAGAGTGTATGAGAGTGAGAGAGTGTGTGATATTGTGTGACTGTGTGTGAGAGTGTGTGACTGTGTGTGAGAATGTGTGACTGTGTGTGAGAGTGCGTGACTGTGTGTGAGAATGTGTGACTGTGTGTGAGAGTGCGTGAGAGGGTGAGAGTGTGTGAGATTGTGTGACTGTGTGTGATAGTGTATGAGAGTGAGAGAGTGTGTGATATTGTGTGACTGTGTGTGATATTGTGTGACTGTGTGTGAGAGTGTGTGACTGTGTGTGAGAATGTGTGACTGTGTGTGAGAGTGCGTGACTGTGTGTGAGAATGTGTGACTGTGTGTGAGAGTGCGTGAGAGGGTGAGAGTGTGTGAGATTGTGTGACTGTGTGTGAGAATGTATGAGAGTGAGAGAGTGTGTGATATTGTGTGACTGTGTGTGAGAGTGTGTGACTGTGTGTGAGAATGTGTGACTGTGTCTGAGAGTGCGTGAGAGGGTGAGAGTGTGTGAGATTGTGTGACTGTGTGTGAGAGTGTATGAGAGTGAGAGAGTGTGTGAGATTGTGTGACTGTGTGTGAGAGTGTGTGACTGTGTGTGAGAATGTGTGACTGTGTGTGAGAGTGCGTGAGAGGGTGAGAGTGTGTGAGATTGTGTGACTGTGTGTGAGAGTGTATGAGAGTGAGAGAGTGTGTGAGAATGTGTGACTGTATGTGAGAGTGTGTGAGAGGGTGAGAGCGTGTATCGGAACACAACAACAGTACGTAACTCATAATTAAAATCAAAATCCGTGACTGGGTCTAAATGACCCAATGACAATAGATGTGTCAAAGTGAAATATATGACGAAGTACTATATTTTTCTGGATAAAAGTAATAGGAAATATTCGTAATGATGTTTTTTAGGATTGCTCAAAGCCCTGTCACATTATCGCCCTGTACGTTTTGTGTTAATTTTAGCAAGTGCAATGGGTCAGTTAGACCCATTCACAATAGGAAGGTTAAATAATATAACTCGTTTATTTCGCAATCCGAACCTCATAATGCATAAGACAACTGTTGCTGAAACTAAAGAAACAGAAAATCATATCCTGCGTGGAAGGGAGAAATTTAACAAAATTTTGCAGCAAATCTTCGCCAATCTGAACTCTTTGGGACTAAGGTGCGTTATGGAAAAATCCATCCTTTTACTTCAGTAATTTGAGAACCATTTGGACCGAGGGACCAGCAAATTTAACGCAAAGTTGTATTGAATTATGACGCCTAGTTCTTATGAAACTTGTCGTACTGTTGCGCTATGTTGGTTATATAACCAAAAGGCTATACCGTAAATGTCGTCACATGCCCTCAGATTTGTAAATTCTTTATCAAGAGGTTTGAACCTATGTCCTCGGTGTACAGAAAAGCTGAACACACCCTTTTTCCAAACACAGTATGGCATATGCGATGTGACACATTTTCTGTGACTTATTAAATATGCTAAATGAAAGAAATTGTAGTGAACAAAAATAATATTTTGAAACTAATGTCTTTGTGCATATTGTTGGAAACATAACTTGAGTATTATTTCCTAAAAATTAGTTTCTTCCAGATGTCCACCGGGAATCGAACCCACGTCCGAGTACAACTCCGGTGTTGTATTGTTATATTCGACGTTTATAGTGATTTATGAATAGGAAATTTACAAAGGACTTATAAACGAGCTGTTCACTGTATGAGTAGAAGACAGTTAAACGTCTGTATGAGAGTTTTATTAGTAAGATCGTAGTTGTATACCCGACACGTAGCGTATTCTGTCTCTCTATCTCAGGGCCGGGCATGAGAGCGGCTCCATTTAGTCTGCCAGAGCTGCTCTCGCTCCGCAAGGCACTTCAATTCCAAGCCAGAGCAGAACGCTCACGCAGTGGCGGACTCACATTACAGCTACCTTCCCTGCATTAATGTAACAAGAGCCACGGTTGTTCTAGTCATTCAGTCTGTCAGTACATAATAGTTAGAAGGATGTTACATCAATCCATTGTACATTACAGAATTTATAACACTCCTATTAATTTAAAGAAATAAACTTCAGTCTACGCACACACACAAATCATTAGGCTTATTTACATAACCCATACGCACAGACTGCAACCTCCTCACCACGGTTCTACGAGACAGGAGTATGGCTTCCACTTCCCCTACTTGCTGTGGACAGAGTTCATCTGCCAATATAGTTAAACATCGCTTGATGAATTCACCTTCGTTGAATGTTTTCAATTCCTTTGCAATTTCGTGGCAAATTTTGTAGCTAATTCTCATAGCCGATTCACTAAGTGCATTATTGACATTCTGTTAATATATAATATAATATATGATATTGTATGGTATATATGATATGATATGATATGATATGATATGGTATGGTATGGTATATGATATGATATGGTATGGTATTGTATATGATATGATATGGTATATGATATGATATATGATATGATATATGATATGATATATGATATGATATATGATATGATATGATATGATATGATATGATATGATATGATATGATATATGATATATGATATGATATATGATATATGATATGATATATGATATATGATATGACATGATATGACCATAAATTAATACAACTTAAAGAAAATGTTTCTCAGGTACATTATATTAGAGTATTTATTCGATATTTATATTGCATTATAAGTTATTACAGTACATTTAGTAATATATAATTTTAAATTATACAAATATTATGATATATCATCCATGTATTGTGGGTCCCTATCACCACGGCATGGCGCGTCCTCAGGTTGCGGATAGAGGAGACGGCCTCCAGATATGGAGGGTAGCTGCGAATATATTGAATAAGCAGTCGTGGACAGCCGATAAGGGGTGGTCCTCCAGCTTGGGGGTTGGGCGAAGGGCTAACAACCCATCACCGTAAAAAACAGCTTGTTACGTATCCCTATAATAAGCCTCGGAATAGGACTGATTCTCTGGCACGACCACAGCAAGGGAATAAGGATTTGAGATTTGGCACTTGGAACGTAACTAGTCTTTATAGAACAGGAGGGGTAACATTAGTAGCAAAAGAACTAGCTAGATATAGAATAGACTTCGTAGGAGTACAAGAGGTTAGGTTAGATGGGAATGGCATATCACAAATAGGAGATTACTTGTTGTATTATGGGGAAGGAAACAATAATTACCAATTAGGAACAGGATTCTTTGTTCATAAAAGAATAAAATCAGCAGTAAAAAAGGTCGAATTTATCAGTGACAGGTTATCATATTTAGTACTTAAGGGTAGATGGTGCGACATCATAGTTATAAATGCTCACGCCCCTACAGAAGAGAAAGACGACCATATAAAGGATAGCTTCTATGAGGAATTGGAACAGACTTTTGATCGGTTACCTAGATATCACATGAAAATTTTATTGGGGGATTTCAATGCTAAAGTAGGACGGGAGGATATTTTTAGACCAACTATTGGAAAAGAGAGCCTACACGCAATTAGTAGTGACAATGGAGTTAGATTAGTCAACTTTGCCACATCGAAAAATTTAATTGTCAAAAGTACAACATTCCCCTATAAGGATATACATAAATATACTTGGACTTCTCCAGATGGATTGACACACAACCAAATAGATCACATCTTGATAGATAAACGGAGACATACTAGTATAGTAGATATTCGAACTTTCTGGGGTGCAGACTGTAATTCTGACCATTAATTGGTGATTGGAGAATTAAGAGAAAGATTATCAGTAGCCAAGCGAGCAGAGCAACAAGTTAATATTACCAAATTCAATATTTTGAAATTAAAGGACGAGGAAACTAAGCAACATTATCAGGTCGAAATTTCAAATAGGTTTGCCGTATTAGCAAGTTCCGACGAAGTTGACAAAGAGTTAGATGTTAATAGCATGTGGGAAAATATCCGAGACAATATCAAAATTGCAGCTGAGCAGAGCATAGGTTATTATGAAACTAAGAAAAAGAAACCGTGGTTTGATGAAGATTGTTGCATGGTAGTAGAAAGAAGGAAACAGGCAAAATTGAAATTCTTACAGGATCCAGTTGAGGAGAAGAGAGATAATTATTTCAATGAAAGACGGGAAGCAAGTCGTACACTTAGGATTAAAAAGAGAGGTTACTTCAAGGAAAAACTGAATGAGATAGAAACAAATAGTAAGAATAAAAACATTCGATATTTATATAAGGGTATAAAGGAATTTAAGAACGGATATCAGCCAAGGGTAAACGTGATCAAGGATGAGAATGGTGACTTGCTTGCAGACTCTCCATCAATCCTAAACAGATGGAAAAACTATTTTGCGCAACTACTAAATGTACATAGGCCAAATAGAAATGATCGGGACGAAATTGAAATACAAACTGCTGAGCCATTTATACCCGAACCCACGCTTTCAGAAGTCGAAATTGCGATAGAAAATCTGAAAAAGTAGAAGTCTCCAGGTATCGATCAAATTCCAGCAGAATTAATACAAGAGGGTGGGAGTGCATTATATAGCGAAATTTATAAACTTGTACTTGCTATTTGGGAAAAGGAAATTGTACCAGAACAATGGAAGGAGTCCATAATTGTACCTATTTTTAAAAAGGAGGACAAAACCAACTGTGGTAACTTTCGAGGAATATCACTTTTGTTGACGTCGTACAAAATTTTGTCCAATATTCTTTTGAGAAGATGAACTCCGTACGTAGATGAAATTATTGGGGATCATCAGTGCGGTTTTCGGCGTAATAGATCGACTATTGATCAGATTTTTTGTATTCGACAGATAATGGAGAAAAAATGGGAGTATAAGGGTACAGTACATCAGTTATTCATAGATTTCAAAAAGGCTTATGACTCGGTTAAGAGGGAAGTATTATATGATATTCTTATTGAATTTGGTATTCCCAAGAAACTAGTTCGATTAATTAAAATGTGTCTCAGTGAAACATACAGCAGAGTCCGTATAGGTCAGTTTCTATCTGATGCCTTTCCAATTCACTGCGGGCTAAAGCAGGGAGATGCACTATCACCTTTACTTTTTAACTTCGCTCTAGAATATGCCATTAGGAAAGTTCAGGATAACAGGCAGGGTTTGGAATTGAACGGGTTACATCAGCTTCTTGTCTATGCGGACGACGTGAATATGTTAGGAGAAAATACACAAACGATTAGGGAAAACACGGAAATTTTACTTGAAGCAAGTAGAGCGATCGGTTTGGAAGTAAATCCCGAAAAGACAAAGTATATGATTATGTCTCGTGACCAGAATATTGTACGAAATGGAAATATAAAAATTGGAGATTTATCCTTCGAAGAGGTGGAAAAATTCAAATATCTTGGAGCAACAGTAACAAATATAAATGACACTCGGGAGGAAATTAAACGCAGAATAAATATGGGAAATGCGTGTTATTATTCGGTTGAGAAGCTCTTATCATCCAGTCTGCTGTCCAAAAATCTGAAAGTTAGAATTTATAAAACAGTTATATTACCGGTTCTTCTGTATGGTTGTGAAACTTGGACTCTCACTCTGAGAGAGGAACATAGGTTCAGGGTGTTTGAGAATAAGGTGCTAAGGAAAATATTTGGGGCTAAGCGGGATGAAGTTACAGGAGAATGGAGAAAGTTACACAACACAGAACTGCACGCATTGTATTCTTCACCTGACATAATTAGGAACATAAAATCGAGACGTTTGAGATGGGCAGGGCATGTAGCACGTATGGGCGAATCCAGAAATGCATATAGAGTGTTAGTTGGGAGACCGGAGGGAAAAAGACCTTTAGGGAGGCCGAGACGTAGATGGGAGGATAATATTAAAATGGATTTGAGGGAGGTGGGGTATGATGATAGAGACTGGATTAATCTTGCACAGGATAGGGACCGCTGGCGGGCTTATGTGAGGGCGGCAATGAACCTTCGGGTTCCTTAAAAGCCATTTGTAAGTAAGTATGATATATCATAGTATAGTATATATCATAACACGTGTATAATTTAAAATTATATATTACTAAATGTATAATAACTTACAATGCAATGTAAATATCAAATAGATATTCTAATATAATGTATCTGAGAAACATTTTAAGTTGTATTAATTTATGGCTTTCATTACCAACATATTTGTCATATTGAGTGGCATGTTGTAAAGAATAATATCTTTTGATATTGAACCTCTTAATCAGTTGGAGTGTTTTATGCCAAATTAAACACTTTGCTAATCCACTGCTCTCTACGAAAAAGAACTCCTCCTCCCATGATACATTAAACTCATTGGGAATAGCTGGACGCTTTAGTGTATGAGCGGAAGCTCCGTCTTCAAAGTTCGCCATCTTGCTGCAGAGTCACCACTGCACCGACACTGAATGACGTACAGTATGCATACGTCAGAGCGCTCGCAAGACCCGCTCTTTAAAGCACACAGCGCTCATTTCTCAGAATCACGTAATGTGCCCAGCCCTGGCCTATCTAGTAGTTAGACAATAGCGCAGTAATGTTGGATGAGTATTGGCTGAACTTACGTGCTTTCTGAAAGCGTACTCCATACAGTTATAGCGCCAGAAAAGATAAAGGATGTCTTAAAACTTTGAACTTGGTAAAGAAAGTCAGGCACTTTAAAATATTAGGCGGAAATGCGATCCGGTGGTCGGGATTTGTCTACCCCTGCACTAGTCGTTTAGGGCCATATTCATAGACATTCTTTGCGCCGGCTTCCGGTGGATGAACAGCGAAGTAACGTTTTTCGTATTCATAAACCAGTTTTAGCGATATATGATATGAATCCTGTACAAGTAACCAGTCGATAGCCGGGGCTAGTTTAATACGCTTGTAGCGCAGGCTAGCTAAATGTCTATGAATAGCACCCCTACTCTTTAATTTACTCTTTCATATGGTTCATTTCAATTTTTTGCTTTCAGTTTCTTATCTATTTACATTTCCTGCTCTTCATTTCAAGATTTTATATTGTTAGTTTCTTCTCAATTTAGACCAAATTGTTTCCCTTCTGTTTTGTGAGGTACAGCTGTAATTTATCTGCTTCTGTCAATACTCTCTTGTAAGTTCTGGCTACAGAAAAGTGAGACGGCTGATGTAGGCCTATGCGACACTGGTAAACTCCGTTATTAGTGCAGATAGCGAAAAATGGAAAGAGGGGAAAGTTGTTGCAAATTTGTAGTTTTCAATCTCATGTGCTTGAATTTCCAACACAGAATACACCGTTTAGGCTGTACACTAGTGCGACACACTCGTTAGTCCCAATGCTGCCAAATTAGTGGCCATTCCCGCTAGTTCTACCGGATTTTAGATACGTAGGGTGTCGGGTAAATTACGAAATTATGACGATAATTAGCAGCGTTCATTCCTATGATTACCGAAGTAAAATTTGTAAATGGTAGATAATGTGAATGTTGTAGTATATGATTACAGTATGTCTCGTGACCAGAATATTGTACGAAAAGGAACTATAAAAACTGGAAATTTATCTTTTGAAGAGGTGGAAAAATTCAAATACCTGGGAGCAACAGTAACAAATATAAATGATACTCGGGAGGAAATTAAACACAAAATAAATATGGGAAATGCCAGTTATTATTCGGTTGAGAAGCTTTAATCATCCAGTCTGTGGTCAAAAAAATCTGAAGGTTAGAATTTATAAAACAGTTATACTACCGGTTGTTCTTTATGGTTGTGAAACTTGGACTCTCACTTTGAGAGAGGAACATAGGTTAAGGGTGTTTGAGAATAAGGTTCTTAGGAAAATATTTGGGGCTAAGAAGGATGAAGTTACAGGAGAATGGAGAAAGTTACACGCATTGTATTCTTCACCTGACATAATTAGGAACATTAAATCCAGACGTTTGAGATGGGCAGGGCATGTAGCACGTATGAGCGAATCGAGAAATGCATATAGAGTGTTAGTTGGGAGGCCGGAGGCAATAATACCTTTGAGGAGGCCGAGACGTAGATGGGAGGATAATATTAAAATGGATTTGAGAGAGATGGGACATGATGGTAGGGACTGGATTAATCTTGCTCAGGATAGGGACCGATGGCGGGCTTATGTGAGGGCGGCAATGAACCTCCGGGTTCCTTAAAAGCCATAAGTAAGTAAGCAAGTAAGTAATTATTATCAGTGTTGTGAATACAAGCTCAGGGGAAAGCGTCAGGTAAGATTTAAATTCTCCTGAATTCTTGTACTGTTAACTAAAGAAATGTTTCTTTGCCCTGTGAGAAGTTACTAATCGTTCAACTGTGCATGACAACTATTTTTCTCCGCTACGTATCTAAAAGCCACTAATTTGGCAGCATTGGGGCTGCCAAATGTGTCGTACTAGTGTTCAACCACAACGGTGTATTCTACTTTGAAAATTCAAGCGCATTAGATTGAAAACTACATATTTCCAAGAACTTCCCTCTCTTTCCATTTTTCGCTGTCGTCACTAATAACGCAGTTTGTCAATGTTTTCGGACTTTTGAGTCACTCTGTATTAATTATGACTTATAACCAGGCTTCGAGACTTGGAACCCGATGCAATAAGTTTACTGTGCATGTACTATAGGTTGTTGAATCGCTGCAATTAGTGAAAGATAGAGATGTGTTGAGGTAACAACGTTGCTATTTAGAAGAGAGTATGGTAGTATGGGGAAACATACACATGTTCATTCTGAAAGTAAATATACAGTACATTACATACATAATACTCCATATTCTTGTAGTTATCTAGTAGAGCAGTCACTATGAAAACATATTCTTTTGAAGACTTGTTCCACAGTAAGCTATATTACATCCAAATATAGAGTGTCACCAATATAGCCACTAATTTATTATATAATTTCCCTGAAAAAAATGAGAATGCAAAAAACATAAACGTATAAGGTATTCTATATAAAGTCTAAGATATCCCAAAAAAACTCACGTCATACAAAAATTCCAAGGCATATTGCAATTCTACAACCAAAGATTGATATTAATTACTGCATCACACACAAGACGCAAAACGTGTGTTAACCAGTGTATAAATAACACATCACATTAAGTAAATACACGGCAAGAGTAACTTCTAATCGCATTATACAAACAGCAGAAACTTGCAACACATTAAATCCAAACACATCACGACTATTGTGTACTGGCAAATGCTGTATAAATGAAATTCTCCTAGAAATGTATGTGCAATTACACAATCTGACACACAAAATATAGAATATAAATGTAAAGGATACAGTAACGTTATTCTAGTAATTGAGTAAATTTTCTTACAGTCATTAATGAAATAAAGTTGTATAATATGTTTAAACGTGCACTACAATTGAGGTAAACTCCTAATGTAAGTCAGTGTCTTACTACTTCATTTTCACAATGAAATGTAATATTATCTGCCAATGGTAAAGATAGTCCTGGAGAGAATGGTTATATTTCTTATATGGTTGCATACTATGATGACAGAAGCATCGCAAACAAAACTGTATAATGTTTCAGACTTCCACCAACCTTGGATGAATACTTTTCAAATAAAGATGTTATACAGTTCGTGTAAGATATTAGCACTGGCAGCATATTCTTTTATTTATCCTACTTTTACATTACGTACTCGTGCACAAATTTTGAAATGCGTTCCAAGGGAAACTTGGAAGATTTCCTGAGAAGAAAACCATTACTACATCCAATAAGAGAAGGGCTAATAATGAAATTAATAATGAATTTTTACATAGTTTGAGCTAACACCACAAAATAAGAAGCGATGACTCCCGCTAATGTGTACAGAAATGACAAGTTAATAGTAAAGAAGCCACACGCTGTAAATTCTACTGTACCATAATTCACATGGACCAGAAGTCTTTGTAATTCTGTTGCCACATTCAACGGGAGACCCTGGAGAAGAAACAACTTCCGCACTAGACATACACAATTCTTGGATTCTTCCGCTGTCAAATGGCAAAACACACAAACTTGGAATAACATCGCTAATGTCACTAATGTAAGAGTCAATATAGTTTCTACAGAAATTAGCCGAGGAATTTCAGGTTGGGCAACATGATCGAATTTCACAAAGTACAGCGAACACAACAGGATATTTATAACAGTACAGAATATCCAACAAGAAGCCACGAAAAATGGAAACCCAAAAGCAGAGTTAATTATTTGAACAGTGTCATAAAGTTTACTATGTATGAGTCTGCAGTTATGAATAATTTTAAGTATTTCTCGTGTTGTCATTTGTGGTGCTGGAATACTGTCAACGGCGTTCTCGATATCTATTACACACATTACATTACGATTTAGATGCAAGAAATCTTTCTGTACGCGATGTGCAGAATTGAAATTTTTAAGACCATAATTCAAGAGTTTGTATCTCTTCTTAACGTTCAGCAATAATATGACAAATAATGTGATCATAACACCATTTGCAATATAGAACAAATTCAAGAAACACAAATATGTCAATCCCAAGTCAACTTTGGAGAGTCTTGTTACGAAAGGAATTTCGATAAGTACTACTTGCAGAAGAGTGTAAATTGTCGTTTGAATTTTCATTCGATTATAGAATCCATGTTTTTCTTTCGACAGTAACAAAATGTAGTCCACTTGATCCAGCAGTCTAACTATCTGGGGAACGTGATACTTCTTCACACAAACAAACGTGAGCAAAGATACTATACTAGTTCCACACAGTGAAATATTCCACAGAACTGCCAAAAATAAATCCTCAGCAGAACGTTTTGTACCAATTTGTTTATATATCACAAAACATGAGGCACAAATCATCAAAATAATGCACAACAAACTCCAACACATTCCAAAGCTCAAATTGCAATTGTGCTTCCTTCCATTTTGTTTGTGTCTACGAAATGAATATGGCGCCATTCCTATCATTTTTGCAAAGTAGATCAAGTACTTAAATGTGGAATAAATTTCTTCACTATTACCGAATTCTTCCATAGTGAAATTAGCAGGTTGCTTTCACTTTAATGTTTACACTACAAATGAGACCTTCAGCAAGTTTACGCTTAACATATTCCATTGATTATTTTTAATCAAAATCTGTCGTTCTCGAATGAACGTAGCAAATGAATTGCTTGCGTGTCGCTTGATTTGTATTCCGACGCACTAGATTCACAGATACTCCAGTATAGTAAGTGTGTCGAATTGTAATTATCTTGAAATATTTCTGGAACGAAACATTGCAGCAAATTTTGATATAGATAAAAATATTATTTTGTAATTATCAGTGACATCTTAATGAAGTTTTGGCATGTCATTCAAGTGCTCTGTGAAATAAACATCATGAAAGCACTGGACATAACTCAAGCATAGTATTATAAATTATTATTACCGGTTTCTGAAACATACGAGTCACTCCTAAATGAAGAGAAATGAACTGATTAGTATTTTTCTGAAACTAAATATCCTACAAATTTCAGTACTGCTTATACGTTATTAGTTTTAAGATAGGCTATATCGTTAATTACATAAACAAGGTCTAGCAGGTTACAAAATTATTTTATTTAACGAATTATCTCCAAATGACTTAATTTCTCTTTTATGCAGGAAATGGGTAAAATTTCAGTCATTTTCAGTCAAAAATCGCATTTTGGTTTGTTTTCCATGAAAGTGTGAAACATGAATTTAGCTATAAATTATTTGGATGGTGAGCAAGTTTCACTATATTCTGCGGCGATTGGAAACATAAAAATTACGCCAAATTTAAATGACTGAACTTTTGAATTTGAATTTCATGCAAACTGTGAAAGCTACATTCTCACGTTTTTTTCAGGTATATTTTCTCATATTCTAATCTAAATATTCTTACATTTTTAATGAAATGTATACTGCATATTGTTGTTTATGTTTTCTTTCAGTTTTATATTGAGTAAAATTTCTGAATAGAAATGATAATCTACTCTAGTCTTTGTGTAAAGTGGAATATCTAGAAAGAATGGCTCCAATGACTCCAAAATCGGAAGATGTGTAGAACAGAATTCCACCAATTACAATTGCAAAGAGATGGCATACACATATGCCCAACATTGACGTCTGTTGTGTCACCAATAAGGTCAGTGTTATGTCTTTCTGAGCGAGTGTAGAGGTTCCAAACGATGTGAAAACGTGAAAACTAGTGCAGGTATGCCTCGTCGACGTGGAAGGGCGCAATATCAGGACCTACCTGAAAGCCGGATTTGCGTAATATATTCCTTACTGGAGGTATGTTAAAGAAAAGACACAATTTAATTTACACAGTATTTGTGTGCACTCAAAGTTGGGTTCTGCCGTCTTGTCAGCCCATTTGAGTTGTGTGGATATAAAGGAAAAATTGTGACGGTGTGCTGTATAGTTCCTTGGGTAGCTCACTCGGGAGAGCTTTCGTGCGCTAAGCGAGGGGTCCCAGGATCGGTACCCGGCCCCGGAAGAATTTTTTTCTTGAAATTATTCAAGCCTGCTTTACGGGGAGCTATACCCTAAAGCCAGATTTGTGTCATTTACTAGTCGTTAAAATTTATCTGAAGAATACTGCCGGAGAATCTTTAGTGTATTATAAATATTCATAATTTATATACGTATGTCAATGTTGTATTGATTAAGGCTAGTTGAGTGGAAGAGAATGTCTTATGGCATTAACTCTGCCAGCGAAAATAAAACATTATATTATATTCTTATTGTCGAATACTCTTATCCTCTGTTCCTCTCTTAAAGTGATAATCCAAGTTTCACAACCATACAGAAACACCGGTAATATAAACTGTTTTATAAATTTAACTTTCAGATTTTTTGAGAGCAGATTCACTATTACACTTACAATTTACGCAAAAAAATGTTTTGCTAAAAACGAAACATGTTTTTATTTAGTCCTGCATTATAAAAAGGAAGTACTCCTTTCTGTGGTAGGGGGGGGGATATTATCTACTTCGTTCAATACTGAAATTAGTTCTATCCATCATGTATAGATATATTCAAAGGTGAAGAAAGTTTTGAAAATATTCTGAATTTAAGAAGTGAGTAAAATAATAGAATAAGTTTTAATGTATTTTCAGTAACCTTAATTAAAAATGTTGCTGCTATTTGGCAGTATTGACATGGATAGTTGCTAGGCGACAAGCCACGTTGCAGACCACGCTGCTGTGGGGTCGGTTCAGAATGTTTCTGACAGTTCAACTTGGGTTGCTCAGCCAGACGACTACCCAACCACCGAGCTATAGCAAGCCTTCTTTGGTATGGACATAGTCTCAGTAATATAATGCTTCTATATAATGATCTACTGACTCACAGTTTTGTTGATTTTCAATAGCGATTTTCTGGCGTAAATTTTATTCTTTGGTTTAAAAAATATAGAATCTTTTGGACCTTAATTTCTGCAGCATTGAATTTTTATTCTTACATATACTGTACTCTTATACTGTTGGAACGACATTGTTTATAAGGATAAAGAATTTTTCAGTTCCTTTAAGCTCTGCAGCAATCACAAAATATTGGAATATCATATACATTGAACCCACATTAACTCTGCAGCGTTAGCATTATGATTTAAGTTATATCGTTCTGATCGAAGAAATTTTTCCTTAATTAGAGCTTTTTTTTATTAAATTGTAATGCCTTGAAAATTGGTTTTAATCATTATAAACTACATGCACTGACCTAATACACAGAGTTTCTTTCATAACAATCAATAACAATTTGTTATGATCAACTATACATTGTGCGTATAATAGGCTATCATGACAGATACCAGTTCACAGGTGGTGTTCAAAATGTACCCTAGTCACTGCCAAACAATGCATAAGATTATCTTGATTATCGTTTAACATTTTCAGCAACACTGCTCGATTGATCTCTTGTATCTCATCCCTAACACCTCGATTTAACTCCTCCAGGTCTCGTAATCGGTTCCAATAGGCCCTCCACTTCACAACAAAATAGGAAGATCCCAGGTGCCATTATTATTAATTTCTTTTGATTAGCTTTTGTCTATAATTTTTTATTTAACTCATAGACTCCTAAATACACATAACGATGAATTGATATACTGAAGAACTTTGATATGTTCACGTACATTGGGTTCATTAATTTGAGACTAATTTACAAAATAATAGTTTGAAATGGTATAATGATTTATTTCTTACGTTTTAAGACAACAAGAATATATAGTTGTTTCCGATCTCTGATAACGAATTTGAATGACGTCATGTGTCAGGAATCACCACCGATAGCTGAATTGCAGCGAGAGGTGACAGACCAGTAGTGAGTGATTTCATAATCAGAGTGCACGGTGTATCACAGTAGCAATGCCCAAGGAAATCTAGCCTTTTTAGGAGGGGTTCATAACAACCCTTTCCGATGCCATGTACTGTTACGTGAAAATCATAGGAGCCTGCAAAAATCCTGGTTTCGCTATTTCCAAAAAAAAAAGGCATTTTGTGTGCACCTAATAAGAGTGGCAAAGCTCGGATGGGATTAATTCCAGAGTGGAAAAAAGAAGCAAATCCACCCTCCCAAGTTACAAGTTACCGCACCCCACGAGAGGATACAAATTAATTCCATTCGAGCTTTACCAATCTTATTAAGTAAACAGAAGATGCCTCTCTTGGAAATAATGAAACGTCGTTGATTGCAGGCTTCTTTAATTTTCACTTATCTGTACTTGGCATTGGAAAGGATCGTAATGTACTCTTCCCAAAAAAAGCTCAATTTTCTTGGGAATTTCTGCTGTGAGTCGCCGTGTATTATGACTGTGAGATAAATCACTACTGATCTGTCACCTCGCGCCACAGTTCAACTGTCTTGTAAATCCTGACGTACATGATGTCATTCAAATTCGTTATCAGAGATCGGAAACAATTGTGTAAAAAATTGGGAAGTACGTATATGGTGTGATTCTAAAAAAACTCCTTGATGCAAGCTTTATAATTAAAAACATGAATTTACAAACAAGTTCAAAACATTCCTCTTCAACCCTTACACCTTTGGTTTTCTGCGCAAAAATAAAAATAGGAAAGCTATAAGCAGTATTGAACACTTTTACTCCAATTATGTATAATTGGAAATAAAACCGTAAACATCAGGAATAAAGCCTGTTATGTATCTAATGTTGATACATCAAAGGAAACAAAGACTTACAAAATAATCTATTATATACATAACTGTCTATTCTACACTTGTTTAATCTTAGTTTTTCAAACCATTCAAGCAAATTTACATTTTTATTTCAAATAACATATACAGATATGTACTTGCAATATAAAGAGACAAATAACGATACTCAACAAATTGAAACTTTTTGCTGTATCTGGTTTGTAAATTGGTACTTATACCTAATTTGCGATTGCTGAATTCAATGGAAAATCCGTTTCTTCCTATGACATCACATTTTCTAGATACATAAAACTAACAAAAAAATAGCACTACAATCTTGGCAAACATTTACCATTTTAAATACAAACATAACGTAACACTTAGGAGAAATGAAAGATTTCTTGGCAACATAAAAAATTCATATAAACAAACAAAAGCACTAAATTAATTCACACTAATCCAAGGTTTTATTATTAACAATGTTCAATGGCAATTTCCAGCAAACTGCGATGACAATGTTTTCCTCTTGTGTATGCTTTCTCATCCGTCTACCTAAAAAGAGACCAACAGTAATCAACCATCACTGAAGGTTTCCAGTGGCCTTGGTAACAGCGACCCATGGTAAGGATGTCTTGGTTAAAGCGTTCACTCTATTCGTCGCTACAAGCACCAGAGTTATTTATTTATTTTATTTTTTTGGAAAATGTCAGGGTGTGAGTTAAAAAAATCATTTTTCAGTCGCATTTTATACTCCATATTCCTTTAGTTATCCAGTAGACCAGTCACTATGGAAACATATTCTTTTGAAAACTTCTTCCACTGTATATTACATCCAAATCTAGAGTGTAACCAGCATGGCCACTAATTTATTATGTAATTACACTTAAAAAATGAGAACACAAAAAACATAAACACATCAAAAATCCTATATAAAATCTAAAATATCCCGAAAACCTTACGTGAAACAGAAATTTCAAGGCATATTTGGATTTTACAACAAAAGACTGATATTAATTACTGTATCATACACAAGACGCAAAACGTATGTCAGGCAGTGTATAAATAACACATCATATTAAGTACATATACGGCAAGTGTAACATCTAATCGCATTATACAAACAGGAGAAACTTGCAACACATTAAATCCAAACACGCCACGACACTTTGTGTACTAGCAAATGCTGTATAAATGAAATGTCTCTTAGAAATGTATGTGCAATTACAAATCTGTCACACAAAGTACAGAATATAAATGTAAAGGGAACTGTAACTTATTCTAATAATTGAGTAAATTTTTCTACATCCATTAATGAAATAAAGTTGTATAATATGAAGTGTTCAGAGCCATAGTGGACCAAGCGCCATTTATTAAAAACGGAGAAGGCAAGCGTTAAAGTTAAGTGAATGCCATAGTTTAATGAAGATTGACATATCATTTAGTTTTAATGTGTATACTTTATATTTCTTGCTATATGTTTCCATTGTATTATAGTTATAACTTCATTTTAACCCTTGTTTTCTACGGTTTTAGTAAATGGCGCTTGGCCGACTATGGTTCTGAACCCTTCACATGTTAATACACACACTAAAATACAGATAGACTCTTAATGTAAGTCAGTGTCTTACTACTTCATTTTCACCATGAAATATAATACCTGTCAGTGGTGAAGATAGTCCAAGAGGCTACGGTTATATTTCGTGTATGATTGTGCACTATGTTAACTGAGGGATTGCAGACAATTGTGTAATATTTCAGATTTCCAACACAATTAAAGAAAACTTTTCAAATAAAGACATTATACCTTTCGTGTGAAATATTAGGGTACATCACATATCCCACTGGCTGCATATTATTTTATTTGATCCAACTTTACATTATGTATTCGTGTACAAATTTTGAAATCCGTTCCAAGGGAAACTTGGAAGATTTCCTGAGAAGAAAATCATTAGTACATGAAATAAGTGGAGGACTAATAACGAAATTTGTAATGAACTTTTACATTGTTTGAGCTAACACCACAAAATAAGAAGTGATGACTCCCAGCATTGTGTACAGAAATGACAAGTTAATAGTAAAGAAGCCACACGCTGTAAATTCTACTGTACCGTAATTCACATGCACAAGAAGTCTTTGTAATTCTGTTGCCACATTCAACGGGAGGTACTGGCGTTGACACAACTTCCGAACTTCACATACAGAATTCTTGGATTCTTCAGCTGTCAAATGGCAAAAAACACAAACTTGGAATAACATCAGTAACGTCACTAACGTAAGAGCCAATATAAATGCTACAAGCAATAGAGCAGAACCTTCAATCTTGGCAATATTAGCTAATGTCACAATGTATAGCATATATAACACCATATTTATAACACTACAGAATATCCAACAGGAAGCGACGAAAAATGGAAACCCAAAAGTGGAGTTAATTATTTGAACAGTGTCATAAAGTTTACTGTGTATGAGTGTCCAGTTGTGAATAATTTTAAGCATTTCCCGTGTTGTCACTTGTGGTGCTGGAACACTGTCAACAGCGTTCTCGATATCTATTACACACATTACATTACGATTTAGATGCAAGACGTCTTTCTCTATGCGATGTACAGAATGGAAATTTCGAATAATAGAATTCAAGTGTTTGTATCTCGTCTTAACGTTTAGTACAAATATAACAAATAATGTAATCATAACACAATTTGAAGTATAGAACAAATTCAACAAACACAAATTTGCCAATCCCATGTCAACAATGAAAAGACTTATTACGAAAGGAATTTCGATAACTACTACTTGCAGAAGAATGTAAATTGTGGTTTGTATTTTCATTCGAACATAGAATCGATGTTTTTCTTTCCACAGTAACAAAATGTGGTCCACTTCACCAAGCAGTTTAACTATCAGGGGAACGTGATACTTCTTCAGACAAACGAACGTGAACAAAGATACTATACTAGTTGCACATTGTGTAGTATTCCCCAGAAGGATCAAAAATAATTCCTTAGCAGAAAGTTCTTTTTCTATTTTTTCATATATTACAAAACATGAGACACAGCTCATCAAAATAATGCATAACAAACTCCAACACATTCCAAAAGTCAAATTGCAATTGCGCTTCTTTCCATTTTGTTTGTGTCTACGAAATGAGTAGGGCGCCATTCCTATCACTTTTGCAATGTAGATCAAGTACTTAAACGTGGAATAAATTTCTTCACTATTACCGAGTTCTTCCATAGTGAAAATAGGAGGTTCTCTTCACTTTGTTCATTGTAGTGCAAATGAGACCTTCAGTAAGATTACTCTTAACAAATTCCATTGATTTTTTTAATCAAAATCTGTCGTTCTCGAATGAACGTAGCAAATGAATTTCTTGCGTGTTGGTTGATTTCCAATGTGAAGTACTAAATTCACAGATACACCAGCATAGGAAATGTGTTAAATTGTAACTATCTTTTATTCTTTGTTGAACGAAACATTATAGCAAATTTCGATATGCATAAAACATATTATTTTGAAATTATCAGTGAGATCTTAATGAAGGGTTGGCATGTCATTCAAGTGCTCTGTGAAATAAACATCATGAAAGCACTGGACTTAATTAAAGCATAGTATAATAATTTATTATTACCGGTTTCTGAAACATACGAGCCACTCCTAAATGAAGAGAAATGAACTGATAAGTATTTTACAGAAAATAAATATCCTACAAATCTGAGTACTGCTTATACATTATTAGTTTTAAAATAGGCTATATCGTTAATTACATAAACAAGGTCTAGCAGGTTACAAAATTATTTTTTTAACTAATTATCTCAAAATGTCTTAATTTCTCTTTAAGGCAGGACATGGCTAAAATTTCGGTCATTTTCAGTCAAAAATCGCATTTTGGTTTATTTTCGATGAGTGTGTGAAACGTGAATTTAGCAATAATTTATTTGGATGCTGAGCAAGTTTCACTATACTCTGCGGCGATTGGAAGCATAAAAATTACGCCATATTTAAATGGCTGAACTCATGAATTTGAATTCCATGCAAACTGTGAAAGCTACATACTCAGGTTTTTTTTCAGGTACATTTCCTCATGTTCTAATGTAAGTATTCTTACATGTTTACTGTATAATGTAGTTTAAGGTTTTTTTTAGGTTGATATTGATTAAAATTTGTGAATAGAATTTATAATTACACTGCTCGTTGTTTAAAGTGGAACACCTAGAAAGAATGGCCCGAATGACTCCAGACTCGGAAGATGTGTAGAACAGTATTCCACCAATAATAGATTACGTTTCCAAAGAGATGACATACACATATGCCCAACAGTGACGTCTGTTGTGTCACCAATAAGGTCAGTGTTATGTCTTTCTGAGTGAGTGTAGAGGTTCCAAACGATGTGGAAACGTGAAAACTAGTGCAGGTATGCCTCGTCGACGTGGAAGGGCGCAATATCAGCACCTACTTGAAAGCCGGATTTGTGTAATATATTCGTTACTGGAGGTACGTTAAAAGAAAGCAACAATTTAAGTCACACAGTATTTGTGTGCACTCAAAGTTGGGTACTGCCGTCTTGTCAGTCCATTTGAGTTGTGTGGATATAAAGGAAAAATTGTGATGGTGTGGTGTATAGTTCCTGGGGTAGATCACTCGGGAGAGCATTCGTGCGCTAAGCGAAGGGTCCCAGGATCGGTACCCGGCCTCGGAACAATTTTTTCTTGAAACTATTCAAACCTGCTTTACAGGGAGCTACTACTTTTAAGCCAGATTTGCGTCATTTACTAGTCGTTAAAATTTAACTGAAAAATACTGCCGGAGAATCTTTAGTGTATTATAAATATTCATAATTTATATACGTATCTCAATGTCGCATTGATTAAGGTTAGTTGAAGGGAAGAGAAGGTCTTATGGCATTAAATCTGCCAGCGAAAATAAATCATTCTGTTCTACAATGGCATAGGGAAGTGGCGTCCCCATCGCACAGTGGGAAACCACTGTAGATAACCAGCCGAATATTGGCGGGAAACCCATAGCAAATGAGCAAGGGAGGAAATGTCCTTGCTCCTCCCTTAAGATCCGAGGAGTGCAGGTCCGGAGGCTTAGGTGCCAGCCCCACCACCGGACTCGGGTGCTGTTTTGGGTAATAACCAGCACATCCTAAAACAATTTTGTTAACGAAAATAAAGCAAAGAGCCGGATGAATGAAGAAGTTGGCTGCAAATAGGGTCCGATGGAGGCACTTTGTGAATGCCCTATGCTCCTCATGAGGCGATACAGGAGTTTGATTGATTGATTTTACAGTATTCTTATTCTTGAATTCACTTATCATCTGTTCCTCTCTCAAAGTGAGAGTCAAAGTTTCACAATCATACAGAAACACCGGTAATATAAACTGTTTCATAAATATTAACTTTCAGCTTTTTTGAGAGCAGATTCACTATTACACTTACAAATTACGCAAAAAAATAGTTTGAAAAACGAAAAATATTTTTATTTATTCCTGCATTATTAAAGGAAGTTCCCCATTCCGTGGTAGGGGGAACATTATCTACTTCGTTCAATACTGAAATTAGTTCTATACATCATGTATAGATAGATATATTCAAAGGCAAAGAAAGTTTTGAAAATCTCCTGAATTTAAGAACTGAGTAAGGTAATAGAATAAGTTAAATGTATTTTCAGTAACCTTAATTAAAAATGTTGCTGCTATTTGGCAGTATTGACATGGATAGTTGCTAGGCGACAAGCCACGTTGCAGACCACGCTGCTGTGGGGTCGGTTCAGAATGTTTCTGACAGTTCAACTTGGGTTGCTCAGCCAGACGACTACACAACCACCAGGCTATAGCAAGGCTTCTTTGGTATAGCCATAGTCTAGAGTAATTTAATGCTTCTATGTAATGATCTACTGACTCACAGTTTTGTTGATTTTCAATAGCGATTTTCTGGCGTAAATTTTATTCTTTGGTTTAAAAAATATAGAATCTTTTGGACCTTAATTTCTGCAGCATTGAATTTTTATTCTTACATATACTGTACTCTTATACTGTTGGAACGACATTGTTTATAAGGATAAAGAATTTTTCAGTTCCTTTAAGCTCTGCAGCAATCACAAAATATTGGAATATCATATACATTGAACCCACATTAACTCTGCAGCGTTAGCATTATGATTTAAGTTGTATCGTTCTGATCGAAGAAATTTTTCTTTACTTAGAGCTTCTTTTTTCTTATTAAATTGTAATACCTTGAAAATTGGTTTTAATCATTATAAACGGTAACTACATGCACTGACCTAATACACCGAGTTTCTTGCATAATAATCCATAACAATTTGTTATGACCAACTATACATTGTGCATATAATATGCTATCATAAGATACCAGTTCACAGGTGGTGTTCAAAATGTACCCTAGTCACTGCCAAACAACGCATAAGACTGTCTTGAATATCGTTTAACATTTTCAACATCACTGCTCGATTGATCTCTTGTATCTCATCCCTAACACTTCGATTTAACTCCTCCAGGTCTCGTAATCGATCCCAGTTGAGCCTCCACTTCACAACAAAATAGGAAGATCCTAGTTGCCATTACTATTAATTTATTTTGATTAGCTTTTGTGTATAATTTTTATTTACCTCATAGACTCCTAAATACACATAACGATGAATTGATATATTGAAGAACTTTGATATGTACACATACATACATAAGACTAATTTACAAAATAATAGTTTGAAATGGTATAATGTATTATATCTTACGTTTTGAGACAACAAGAATACAGAGTTATTTCCGATCTCTGATAACTAATTTGAATGACGTCATGTGTCAGGAATCACCACCGATAGCTGAATTGCAGCGATAGGTGACAGACCAGTAGTGAGTGATTTCATAATCAGAGTGCACGGTGTATCACAGTAGCAATGCCCAATAAATTCGAGCATTTTTGGGAGGGGTACATAACAACCCTTTCCGATGCCAAATACAGTTACGTGAAAATCGTAAGGAGCCTGCAAAAAACCTGGTTTCGTTATTTCCAAAAAAAAAAAAAGCATCTTGTGTGTACCTAATAAGACTGGCAAAGATCGGATGGGATTAATTACAGAGTGGAAAAAGCAAGCAAATCCACACTCCCCCCCGTCACAAGTCTCCGCATCCCACGAAATTATACAAATTAATTCTATTCGAGCTTTACCAATCTTATCAAGTACACAGGAGATGCCTTTCTTGGAAATAACGTCGTAATGTACGCCTCCCAAAACAGCTTGATTTTCTTGGGAATTTCTGCTGTGAGTCGCCGTCCACTCTGACTATGAGATCACTCGCTACTGGTCTGTCACCCCGAGCCGCAGTTCAACTGTCGTGTGACTCCTGACGCACATGATGTCATTCAAATTCGTTATCAGAGATCGGAAACAATTCTGTAAAAAAATGAGAAGTACGTATATGGTGTGATTCTAAAAACAGACTCCTTGTTGCAAGCTTTATAAATTAAAAACATGATTCTTGAAAACAAGTTCAAGATATTCCTCTTCAATACTTACACCTTTGGTATTCTGCATAAAGTTAAAAATAGGAGAGCTATAAGTAGTTTTGAACACTTTTACTCCAATTATGTATAATTGGAAATAAAACCGTAAACATCAGGAAACAAACCTGTTATCTCTCATACCTTGATACATCAAAAGAAACAAAGGCTTATAACATAATCTATTATATACAAAACTGTCTATTCTACAATTGTTTAATCTTGGTTTCTCAAATCATTCCAGGAAATTTACATTTCTTTTTCAAAAAAAAATATATACAGCTACAGAATTCTAATACATGCAATGTAAAGAGACACAGTTACTCAACAAATTGAAACTTTTTGCTGTGTCTGGTTTGTAAATGGGTAGTTTTACCTAATTTCTGGGTGATGAATTCAATGGAAAATCCGTTTCTTTCTATGACATCACATTTCTAAATACATAACACTAACAAAAAATAGTTCTGCATTATTGGCAAACATCTACCATTTTAAAGACAAACATAACGTAACACTTAGGACGCACGAAAGTTTTCTTGGTAACACAAACTAATCATATAAACCAACAAAAGCACTAAATTAATTCACACTAATCCAAGATTTTATTATTAACAATGTTCAATGGCAATTTCCAGCAAATTGCGATGACAATGCTTTCCTATTGTATGCTTTCTCATCCGTCTCCTAAAAAAGAAACCAACAGTAATCAACAATCACTCAAGGTTTCCAGTGACCTTGGAAACTGTGCCCCATGGTAAGGATGTCTTGGTTAAAGCGTTCACTCTATTCGTCACTACAAGCACCACAGTGGAAAAAGTCAGGGTCCGAGTTTAAAAATGATTTTTCAGTGACATTTTATACCCCATATTCTTGTAGTTATCCAGTAGACCAGTCACTATGGAAACATATTCTTTTGAAAACTTGATCCACAGTAGGCTATATTACATCCAAACATAAGAGTGTCACCAATATAGCCACTAATTTATTACATAATTTTCCTGAAAAAAAAAAATTAGAACGCAAAAAACATAAACGTATAAGATATTCTATATAAACTCTAAGGTATCCCAAAAATCTCACGTGATACAGAAATTCCATGACATATTTCAAATCTACAACCAAACATTGATATTAGTTACTACATCACACACAAAACGCAAAACCTATGTTAGCCAGTGTACAAATAATACATCACATTAAGTAAATATACGGCAAGAGTAACTTCTAATCCCATCAAACAAACAGCAGAAACTTGCAACACATTAAAACCAAACACGCCACGACTCTTTGTGTACTAGCAAATGCTCTATAAATAAAATGTCTCACAGAAATGTATGTGCAATGACAAATCTCACACACAAAATATAGAATATAAATGTAAAGGGAACTGTAACTTCTCTAATAATTGAGTAAATATTTCTACAATCATTAATGAAATTAAGTAGCATAATATGTTCCAACATACACGTAACTCACTGTCTTATTACTTAAGTAGCCGTACCCGTGCGCTCCGCTGCACCCGTTAGAAATAAATATAAAGTAATTATATAATTAAAATAGGACATTTGATCCAGGGAACATTCCTCTTTGATAGAAGGATAAATCGTTTAATATGTTACTTAATTTAAATTGCATCCAAATAATTAAAATGCGATCATTTTGATCAGAGACACTCATTTGGTGCAATGACAATTCCTTTAACATGTTTCTTAATTTTTATTACATGCAACCATATTTTAATTAAGATTGACATCATTTAGATTTAATGTGTATATTTTATTTTACTTGTTATAGGTTTCCATTGAATTATGGTAATAACTTAATTTTAACCCTTGTTTTCTACGTATTCAGTAAATGGCGCTTGGCCCACTATGGTTCTGAACCCTTCAAATAACTTAAATTATATTATATTATATTACATATTCTAGTCTAGTCTAGTCTAGTCTAATCGAGTCTAGCGTAGTCTAGCCTAGTCTATTCTATTCTATTATATACTATATTATATTATATTACATTACATTATATTATATTATATTATATTATATTATATTATATTATATTATATTATATTATATTATATTATATTATATTATATTATATTATATTATATTATATTATATTATATTATATTATATTATTTTATATCAGACGTTACTGTAATAACATTATAGCATTATGTCCATCTAGAAAAACTACACTTTCCAGTGGTGAAATAATAATTAATTATACAAATCGGATAATTTAGCTTCCGATATTACTTCATACAAACACAGAAACATTCTCTGTAGGCTATCTTTCATAGCTTTCGATTGTTGCTGTCCAAGGCCTCTTATAACGACGTCATTTGTTTTTTAATTCATTACACGGCCTTAGATGGCAGTTATTTTAAGTTTAAAACTTATTTATCTCATTAAATATCAGTCCTATCAAAATGTTTGATGGAATAAAACTTATGGGATATTATTTTCAAAGAAACTTTTGTTATGTAACATATTTCACAAAAATCAATAATAAGAGAGATATTCCGACTTATTTAATTCAGACACCCTTATAACCCCCCTTTTAAGTAATGTATTTTGAATGCCATATAGCCTAAAATCTAAGTTACAACGAACTTAATTTATATTCCAATATTCATCGAAATCCGTTCAGCCATTATCGCATGAAAAGGTAACAAACATATAGACAGACAGACATACAAACAAATATAAAAAAGCGATTTTTGGTGTCAGAGTGGTTAATTATATATGTTAGGACCAATTATTTTTTAAAAATCGAAAATTACCAGAAAAATTTCGGCTACAGATTTATTATTAGTATAGATTTTCACAATGAAATGTAATATTATCTGCCAGTAGTGAAGATAGTCCAGCAGAGAATGATTATATTTCCTCTATGGTTGTACACTATGATAACTGAGAGATCGCAGACAACTATATAATGTTTAAGATTTCCAACACCATGGATAAATACTTCTCAAATAAAGATGTTATACAGTCCGTCTGAGTTATTAGTGTACTTCACATTTCCCACTGGCAGCATATTCTTTTATTTAATCCGACCTTTACATTATGTAGCCTACTACATTCAATAAGTGTGGGGCTAATAATGAAATTACAAATAAACTTTTACATAGTTTGAGCTAACACCACAAAATAGGAAGCGATGACTCCCAGCATTGTGTAGAGAAATGACAAGTTAATAGTAAAGAAGCCACATGCTGTAAATTCTACTGTACCATAATTCACATGAACAAGAAGTCTTTGTAATTCTGTTACCACATTCATCGGGAGGTACTGGCGTTGACACAACTTCCGAACTTCACATACAGAATTCTTGGATTCTTCCGCTGTCAAATGGCAAAACACACAAACTTGGAATAACATCGCTAATGTCACTAACGTAAGAGCCAATACAGTTGCTACAGAAATTAGCATAGGACTTTCAGGTTGGGCAAGTTGGGTGAATTTCACAACGTACAGCATATACAACAGGATATTTATAACACTACAGAATATCCAACAAGAAGCGACGAATAATGGAAACCCAAAAGCAGAGTTAATTATTTGAACAGTGTCGTAAAGTTTACTGTGTATGAGTCTCCAGTTGTGAATAATTTTAAGTAATTTTCGTGTTGTCATTCGTGGTGATGGAATACTGTCAACAGCGTTCTCGATATCTATTACACACATTACATTACGAATCAGATTCAAGAAGTCTTTCTGTATGCGATGTGAAGAATTGTAAATTTTAAGATCATAAACCAAGAGGTTGTATCTTTTCTTAACGTTTAGTACTAATATGATAAATAATGTGATCATAACACAATTTGAAATGTAGATGAAATTCGAGAAGCACAAATATGCCAATTCCAAGTCAACATTGGAAAGACTTATTACGAAAGGAATTTCTATAGCAACTACTTGCAGAAGAATGTAAAGTGTTATTTGAATTTTCATTCGTACATAGAATCGATGTTTTTCTTTCGACAGTAACAAAATGTGGTCCACTTCATCCAGCAGTTTAACTATCTGGGAAATGTGATACTTTTTCAGAGAAACGAACGTCAGTAACGATACTATACTAGTGCCACATTGTGAAGTATTCCCCAGAAGAACTAAAAATAAATTCTTAGTAGAAAGTTCTTTGTGTATTTCTTCATATATCAAAAAACACGAGACACAAATCACCAAAATAATGCATAACAAACTCCAACACATTCCAAAGTATAGATTGTAATTCCACTTCTTTCCATTTTTATTGTGTCTACGAAATGAGTAGGGCGCCATTCCTATCACTTTTGAAATGTAGATCAAGTACTTTAATGTTGAATAAATTTCTTCACTATTACCGAATTCTTCAATAGTAAAAATAGCAGGTTGCTTTACTCTTTGTTCATTACAATGCAAATGAAACCTTCAGCAAGGTTACTGTTAACAAATTCCATTGATTTTTTTTATCAAAATCTGTCGCACTCGAATGAAAGTAGCAAATGAATTTTTCGCGTGTCGCTTGATTTGCAATCTCAAGCAATAAATTCACAGACACTCCAGTATAGAAAGTGTGTATAATTATCTTAAATTTTTCTAGAGCGGAACATCACAGCAAATTTTGCTATACATAAAAATATTATTCTGAAATTATCAGTGACATCTTAATGAAAAACTAACATGTCATTCAAGTGCTCTGTGAAATATACTCGTACATCATAAAACTTGACATAATTCAAGCATATCATTATAAATTATTACCGATATCTCAAAGATACCATTTACTCCTGAATGAAGAGCAATGATCAGATAATTATTTTTCCAATACGAAATATCCTACACATCTTAGTACTACTTACACATTATTAGTTTTAAAATATATCGTTCATTACATAAACAAAGTCTATCATGTTACAAAATCATTTTATTCAACGAATTATATCAATATATCTTAATTTCACTTTAAAGGAGGAAATGGGTGAGTTTAGGTCATTTTCAGTCAAAATTCGTAATTTGGTTTGTTTTTCCATGAGTGTGTGAAACATGAATTCAGTCATCATTTATTTGGATGTTGAGCAAGTTTCACTATAGTCTGCGGTGATTGGAAGCATAAAAATTACACCATATTTAAATGACTGAACCCTTGAATTTGAATTCTATGCCAACAATAAAAGCTGTTTTCTCAGGTTTTTTTGCATCACATTTTCTCATGTTCTAAGTGTAAATACTGATACAGATTAATGAAATATATACTGTATAGTATTGTTTGTTTCTTTTAGTTTCATATTGATTAACATTTGTGAATAAATGTTACAATCTGTATCATTTTTACAATTACCATTTTAATATTTTGTAATGAAACGCATTTTTAAACTGAATCCTAATCTCAAAAATAACGTCGTAATAAGACTCAAATTATAAATCTACAAAGAGGATCAATTAACAGAAAATTTTATTGCAATGAAACATCTATTAGCGGTATTTTGTCGACTCCCAAACGTCTAACATTAACGAAATATAATTTTCTAGCCATTAAGTCTCTTCTTTTCTCGGCCACATAACACAATGGAAAAGATAACAAAATTACACAGTGTCATTTACATAAAACGTCGGTTCACCTCTGTGGAGTACAGATTACTACGTCTGACCGTGTTACTAGTGGGTACGGGTTCAAATCCTTGTTGAGACGATTTACTTGTTTGAGGTTTCTTCCTGGGTTTTCTCTCAACCCGTTTAAGGCTATGAATATTTCAATTTTCTAACTCCTACATTTTTACACTAATTAATCTGAAACGTTCACCAATTGTTTCTTACAAGTATCGATATGCAATACACAAATTTTCACTTTGATATTACAATTGGTTTACATAAAATTAACTTTTGTTTTCTTTTTAATACTGAATTACAATTCTCCCATTTCTCAAAGTTTACATATTGTTTCCTTGTATTTAAATTTAATTTATTCCTGGTATATGTATTTAAAATATTGGATATCATTTCGGGTTTTTCTAATTTGTTTAAAAAATATATTTATCATTTTAGTTGTTTTTCTTTTCAATTTTCTAAAACTTATCACATCCTCAACACAGGGTGATTTAAATACTATCAATAGCAGAAGAAAACATATGCGGTCAGTTTACTTCACATGCTTTTGTGAACTCCTGTGCAAAATTTCACTGAAATTGGAGAAAAACTGCATTCATTAGAGCATTTTGAATATTACAAAATGTTCAACATATGAATATCGAGAAAACGAGTATCAAAGTACAGTATGTATATGATATATACTATCGATTCCACACCTGTGGAGTAACAGTTAGCACGTCTGACTTCGAAACCAGGAGACCCGGGTTCCATTCCCGGTTGGGGTAAGTTACCTATTTCAGGTTTTTCCGTGGTTATGTATCCCTCAAACCAATATGAGCAAATGCTGGGTAACTTTCGATGCTGGACCCAGGACTCATTTCACCGGCCTTATATCATTCAGACGCTAAATAACATAATATGTTTATAAAGCGTCGTAAAATAAAAATAAATATATAATCGATATCCTTTGTTCCCATACAGGTCTATCACACATATTTTTCTCCTACATAACAGCGCGAAATATGAACTGAATGAAAAGTAATGAAGTATATAATGAAGAACAAATGTGTCACAATGACAGCTGAGTGTCGGTTTAAAGAGCTGCATTTCCAAGCACACGCTGGTCCCTTTAAATTCGTCCTGTGGATCTCTAAACTGTCGTAGGGGCAAAATAAGCACAGATTCAGAAAACTGAAACATTATTACATTTTTTTTTGAGTTAAAAACGAAATTTCCATTTCTTAATGTTTTTTTTTTTCGTTATTTTTGCCGATCGAAAGCCTTAAGAGCAAATGCTGTGTAACTTTCGGAGCAGGACGCTGGACTCATCTCGCTAGAATTATCACTAAACCACGTGACTTGGGGCACTAATACGGAATAGTAATATACGTTACAAGAGCAGTATGTTGACGTTTTCATGGTCGAGGAAAAGATTGAAAAAGCGAAACGTAGTTGAGCTTTTTTAATTTCCGAAAACATGAAAACAAACATACCGCTCGTGTATCGTACATTATTTTGCGCGAAGATAATTTATTACATACCTGAAAGACGAATTTCTAATCAGTTTCAATGAAATCTCCATGTTGGTTTCTGTTTAATGACGGCAACTTCGGAAAACCAAAATATCTTTCTTCAACATTGTTGCTATAAAATGTTTTGTGCGAGATAGTTCGTATTTGCTTGTTTTCCGCATAGAACCAATACGCGATAAGTGTGAAATACTACATTCAGTATTCCCAACGTAACACACATAACAATTTCCCTCTTCTTACCGCTTAAGCGCGACATTCATTTTATTGCTTTAGGCTTTTAACATATTATTTTTAGAGACGTTTAACATAGTAATAATTATAAATTGGAAACTTACCACTGCAATTTCACCTAAATTGCACTGTTAATTATTGTTTTTAAATATTTGCAAAAACTAAGTAAAGTCTACTACTCCACGAAACTTATTGCATTCCTGACACAAGTAACATTAAGGAAGCCGTGAAAAAATCAACAAGATTCCAGATGCCGATGTTATTATTGCAATATGTTATATAAATAATATTGTTAAAATATTAAAATGAAAAAAAATCATTACATAACCTTACCGTTTGTTTTAAGTTCGCATTTATAGACTGGGGGGGGGGCTGCTGGAGTATAGTAAACACATACTTACTAACTTATAAGATAAAGGCCCAGGAACACACGGTACAATTATGACATTCACCTCACTCAGACGCTAGATGAAAGTAGCAGTTGATAAAGGGTCGTAAAAAGACAGATAAAAATGCTTTTACAAATCAAGGTGGTTCGAAACCGAAGATTAATAAAATTCTAATTTTCCTCGACTGATCATTGCCTCAGCGCGATTAATTAGTTTTGGAAACAGACTTAAGCTCCTGATCTTGATTGGGAAGAGCACATAGTCTACTACAACCATGATGTCGATTAGGTCAATAATCGTGATTAGTATTAAGTATCATCCACTGATCCCGGGTATAAACATAATCAGAAACTTTAAATTACTGCACATAACTAGTGTTTGGAAAGTCACCAATTATGTCACACAAAACATAGTAAAGTCGCTAAAATTGAGATATTTCTATAATTCACTTTTATTTTGTCATCAGCCATGCCTGCAAAATAGCACATATAGTAACAAAATCATTAAATTGTCAACTATGTTGCTCTTAGTATTAGCACATTGGCGTAAATATAAGCTATCAATCACAATATGTTTTCACATGGTTGGATTGTCGTGTGGTACAGAAAAGTTGCGATATTGAAAGGAACGGGAGACCATTCTACTACTATCCCTGGTTATTTAAATTTAAATTATGGCTTATTTAACGACGCTCGCAACTGCCAAGGTTATATCGGCGTCGCCGATGTGCCGGAAGTTTGTCCCGCAGGAGTTCCTTTACATGCCAGTAAATCTACTGACATGAGCCTGTATCATTCAAGCACACTTAAAAGCCACTATGCTACCCAGACCGACCCCCGGTTATTCAAACCAAGAATGGAGTAGGATGGTTCCACTGACAAGATACTGCCTTTAGTTGAAAAGAAGAAACAACTAAACACTTGCGAGACCTACACAACGATCACACACATCTCAACCAATTTTAACAGTTATGAAACATTTGAGCACTACGAATATTTAATCTGTGCTGATTTATTTAAAAAAATCTTTCGCAGTACTACACACTTGCAATAAACACAATCGAATCAGCAATACAGAAAACACGAAACATAACACATGGAAATGCTACACAATATATATGAAACTCTAATGCAATAATTAAATTTTCATTTCATATCCACACTTTCTCATTTTCTCTCTAATTTCTTTTACAATATTTTTACACTTTGCCGCAAATGTTCTTCGATAAGAAAATGTCTTATGCATGTATTGTATTGTATTTATTAACATTCCATGATATTCATACATTGCTTACAGCTAGAATATGGAACAAGTCAAAAAACTTAATACTATTATAAAATCTTAATTTATAGTCACAGTCTAGTTGGAATATATACAGAAGAAATTTACTATATAGTCTACTAGTACAACACAAAGTTTTACTATCAGTTCATGAAGTGTTATTGAATGTCATGAATTCACCTACAGAATAGAAGGCGTGAGAAATTAGGTACTTCTTTAATTTGGCCCTAAATAATTTTATGTTTTGAGTTTCATTTTTTATATCGATAGGGAGGCTATTAAACATTTTTACTGCCATATAACGCACTCCTTTTTGATACCACGATAGACTTGCCGATGTAGTATGAAAATCATTTTTTGACGTGTATTTATGCTATGAACTGTTGAATTCGTTACAAAGTTTTCACGATTACATACATGAAGGAGATTTCAGATATTTCTCTTTTCCAGTTGATATGAATTTGTTAACTCGCGGAAATTTTTCCACGCAGTAGTTCATACACTCTAATAAGATCATGAACGATGCATGTGTAACAAAATTTAATTGCCGTGCCCGCTTTCACCAAAAACCCCTCTGCATCTGTGCTTGCTTTAATTTCATACACCATACAAAATAGTACATTTCCATCCGTGGAACACACATTTCCATCAAACATAATCACTAAATGTCGCAAAAACCTTCATCTATTTTATTTTATTTCGGAACTTTTGCGTATTGTGAGATACAATAAAATACTGACTGTATATATTGCAGCTGCAGTATATGTTCTGGTGCGCTTAATGGAGGAAGCACGTAACACACGTGAGCAGGAGTCAAGGGTGATGCAGCCATACAGAAAATTCTTACATGTTATAATAGAGTTGCGTAATCAATCTGTAGTAGGTTCTAGAGTAACAGACTACGACCAAAACATAAAAATATTAATTTCAAAAAGTATAAAAGGGTTAACATGCAGTAAACAATACAACATTTCATTAAAAAGTGATCAGTAGACGATAAAAGATCTAAAAATAAAAAAGAGTAAAACCCGAATTAGGCCTACAAAACAAAAGTATGCTATTTTAGTATATTGGTTAGTGTTGAAGTAATATGACTTTATATTGCCTCCTGCATTTTCAGTGATATCTCTAACAAAAGAAATTTAATCAAATTTAGATCCATAGAAATGACCTATATAAATGTAATTGCAGCTACGGGAAACGGTAACGTTCTTCTAGTAATTGAGTAAATTTTCGTAGACGCATTAATGAAGGAAAGTCTTATAATTATGTTAGAAAATACACTACAGTACAGGTAAACTCATAATTTACAAGTCAATGTCTAACTTATTCATTTTTATTACGAAATATATTATCTGCGAATGATAATCCAATTTGATAGACATAGTACTGGAGATAGTTATTCTATTTCGTCTACGGGTGTAACCGACGATTACAGAAGAATCGCAGAAAACTGTACCATGTTTCAAAAATGCAACAGCAAGATACGTAATTGACGAATAAAGACATTTTACAATTCCTATGATATATTAGTATAATTTATATTTGCCAGTGACTTTTACATTACTTCCTAGTATATAAATTTTGAATTTCATTTCAAACTTGGGAATATGGAAGGTTTTCTTACCTTTCTTGTCAGAAAACCATTACTACAAGCATTAAATCGGCAGCTCATATTGTAATTCGTACTCAATTTTTACATAGTTTGAGCTAACACCACAAAATAAGAAGCGATGACTCCCAGCATTGTGTACAGAAATGACAAGTTAATAGTAAAGAAGCCACACGCTGTAAATTCTACTGTACCATAATTCACATGCGCAAGAAGTCTTTGCAATTCTGTTGCCACATTCAAAGGGAGGTACTGGAGCTGACACAACTTCCGAACTTCACATACAGAATTCTTGGATTCTTCCGCTGTCAAATGACAAAAAACACAAACTTGGAATAACAACACTAATGTCACTAACGTAAGAGCCAAAATAAATGCGGCAAACATTAGAATAGGACCTTCAATCTTGACAGCATTAGCGATTGTCACAATGTACAGCATATATAACACCATATTTATAACACTACAGAATATCCAACAGGAAGCAACGAAAATTGGAAACCCAAAAGTGGAGTTAATTATTTGAACAGAGTCGTAAAGTTTACTGTGTATGAGTCTGCAGTTGTGAATAATTTTAAGTAATTTTCGTGTTGTCACTTGTGGTGCTGGAATATTGTCAACAGCGTTCTCGATATCTATTACACACATTACATTACGATTCAGATGCAAGAAGTCTTTCTGTATGCGATGTGCAGAATTGAAATTTTGAATTTTAGAATTCAATAGTTTGTATCTCTTTCTTACGTTTAGCACTAAAATGACAAATAATGTGATCATAACAGCATTTGAAGTATAGAACAAATTCGAGATACACAAATATGACATTCCCAAGTGAACAACGGAAATATATATTACAAAAGGAATTTCTATAACAACTACTGCAGAAGAATGTAAATTGTCGTTTCAATTTTCATTCGAACGTAGAATTCATGTTTTTCTATCATTAGTAATAAGATGTGGCCTACTTCACCCAGCAATCTAACTATCTGGGATATGTGATACTTCTTCAGACAAACGAACGTCAGTATAGATACTATACCAGTTCCACACAGTGAAACACTGCAAAGAAGATCCAAAAATAAATTCTTAGCAGTAAGTTTCGAATCTACTTCTTCATACACCACAAAACATGACACACATATCATCAAAATAATGCATAACAAACTCCAACACAGCAAGGTTACTCTTAACAAACAACAAATCCCATTAATTTTTCTTAATAAAAAACTGTCGTTGTCGAATGAAAGTAGCAAATTAATTTCTCGCGTGTTGCTTGATTTGCAATATGAAGCAGTATATTCACAGATACTGCTGAATATAAAGTGTGTCCAATTGTAAATATCTTTCATTTTTTCGAGAACGAAACATCACAGAAAATTTTGATATACATAAAGAATATTATTTTGAAATTATCAGTGACATCTTAATGAAGGCCTCACATGCCGTTCAAGTGTTCTGTGAAATAAACAACATAAAAGAGCTGGACATAATTCAACGATATGTTCCTTAAACTTTGATATTGATTAAAATTTGTGGAAAAATTTATAATCTAAAATTTTTACAATTACCATTTCTATTAGTTTGTAGTAAAAAGCATTTTTAAAATGAATCCTAACCTCAAAAGTAACGTCAGAATCCTTACTTACTTATAAATGGCTTTTAAGGAACCCGGAAGTTCATTGCCGCCCTCGCGTAAGCCCGCCATCGGTCCCTATCCTGTGCAAGACTAATAAAGTCTCTATTCTCATATCCCATCTCTTTCAAATCCCTTTTAATAGTATCTTCCCCTCTACGTCTCGGCCTTCCCAAAAGTCTTTTTATCTCCGGTCTCCCAACTAACACTCTATATGCATTTCTGGATTTGCCCATAGGTGCTCTGCCCATCTCAAACGTCTGAATTTAATGTTCCAAATTATGTCAGGTGAAGAATACAATACGTGCAGTTCTGCGTTGTGTAACTTTCTCCATTCTCCTGTAACTTCATCCGTCTCAGTCCCACATATTTTCCTAAGAACCTTATTCTTAAACACCTTTAACCTCTATTCCTCTCTCAAAGTGAGAGTCCAAGTGTCACAACTATACAGAGCAACCAGAAATATAACTGTTTTACCAACTCCAACTTTCAGATTGTTTGACAGAGACTGGATAACAAAAGCATCTCAACCGAATAATAACAGGCATTTCCCATATTTAGTCTACGTTTAATTTCCTCCCGAGTGTCATTTATATTTCTTACTGTTTCTCCAAGATATTTTAATTTTTCCATCTCTTCGAAAGATAAATCTTCAATTTTTATATTTCAATTTCGTACAATATTCTAGTCACGAGACATAATCATAAATTTTTTCTTTTCTTGATTTACTTCCAAACCTATCGCTTTACTTGATTCAAATAAACTTTCCGTGTTTTCCCTAATCGTTTGTGGATTTTCTGCCAACATATTCACGTCATAATACCGACCCAAATTATAAATCTACAAAGAATATCAATTAACCGAAAATGTATTGCAATGAATCATCTTTCAGAGCAATTTTGTTGACTTCCATACGTGAATAATTCCTTCGAAATTTTTCTTCCTAGGTAGACTTTTCTATTTACTCTTTCCAAATCTCCATTAAATTTCTTCCAAAATTCTGGCATCAACCAAATGTAATTTTCTAGCCATCACTTCTTTACCTTCTCTGCCATATAATACAATGTAAAGGGCAACAGAATTACACAGCGGTAACTATCACTAATTTATATAAAACTACGGTTCACCTCTGTGAAGTAAAGATTAGCACGTCTTACCGTGAAACTAGCGAGTACGGGTTCAAATCCTTGTTGGGACGAGTTACTTGTTTGAGGTTTCTTCCCGGGGGTTTCCCTTTACTCGTTTAAGGCTATGAATACTTGAAATTTCTAACTTCTATATTTTTACACCAATTAATCTGAAATATTCACCAAATGTTTCTTACAGTGTGGATATGCAATACACAAATTTTCACTTTGATATTCCAATGAGTTTACTTATAATTAATTTTTGTTTTTTTTTAATAGTGAATAATAAATAATTGTCCCAATTTTCAAGGATTATATAATGTTTCGTTATATTAAAATTTAATTTATTCCTGATAGATGTAAGCAAAATATGACATTTTCCCAATTTCTTTCGAAAAAAAATTTACTCTCTTTTTAAACTTATCACATCCTCAGCACATGGTGATTTGAATACTGTCAATAGCAGAAGAAAAGGCATGTGTCAGTTTACTTCACAGGCGTTTGTAAACTATTGTGCAAAATTTCACTGAGATTGAAGAAAAACTGCATTCATTAGAGAATTTTGAATGTTACTCCGGGTTAATGAACCCACGGAGAGAGTACAATGATTTCACTAACAAGATATTGCCTTTAGTTCAAAAGAAGAAAGAAATAAACGCTTACGATACACTTATAACGATACCACACACCTTAACCAATTTCAACAGGTATGAAACACTTGAGCATTACGAACAATTATTCTCCGTTTATTTATTTCCAAAACCATCGCAGTGCACAATTGGAATAAACATAATCGAATCAGCAATACAGAAAACACAAAACACAACACAGGAAAATGTTACACAATATATGAAACTCTAATGCAATAATTAAATATTCATTTCACACCCACACTTACATAATATTTATTGAACATCATAAAGAATAACAATTGATGATCTGAAAGTCAAACAAGCATGATCTAAAAGTGACGTGACTTTTCTGAAATATGACACAAAATTTTAAGTTTTAATAATAATACTAATAATAATAATAATAATAATAATAATAATAATAATAATAATAACGATAATGATAATGATAATGATAATGATAATGATAATGATAATGATAATAATAATGATAATAATAATAATAATAATAATAATAATAATAATAAACGCTGACATTATGTTAGTCTAACAGAGAATGAATTTCACGACCGTAAAAAATGCCGTTTGAAAGCAACATTACATGAGTAGCAAAATTTGATTTGTTATATTGAATTATTTCAACATTACAATTCCTTCTTTGTTAAAATGTGTGTATGATAACGTTATGAATTTTATGTTCATATATTTTGTGTGTCTTTAGAAAATATAATTTCAAATTATGCTCCGGCATAAATGTTGTAACTAAAATCTTGTACATCCCTCTTGTTTATCATACTGCTAGTCCTCACCCCACAATTTATCTTCACTTTGTTTACGTTATCATTGTGCCTAAACGAGACGCTCTACTGCACATTAAATCGAGATCTCATAATGTATGTCGTACTCAATTTTTACATAGTTTGAGCTAATACCACAAAATAAGAAGCGATGACTCCCAGCATTGTGTACAGAAATGACAAGTCAATAGTAAAGAAGCCACACGCTGTAAATTCTACTGTCCCATAATTCACATGCACAAGAAGTCTTTGTAATTCTGTTATCACATTCAACGGGAGGTACTGGCGTTGACACAACTTCCGAACTTCACATACAGAATTCTTGGATTCTTCAGCTGTCAAATGACAAAAAACACAAACTTGGAATAACAACACTAGTGTCACTAACGTAAGAGCCAATGCGAATGCTACAAACAATAGAAGAGAATCTATCATCTTGACAGCATTAGGATGTATCACAACATGCAGTATATATAACACCATATTTATAACAGTACAGAATATCCAACAGGAAGCGACGAAAAATGGAAACCCAAAAGTGGAGTTAATTATTTGAACAGTGTCATAAAGTTTGCTGTGTATGAGTCTCCAGCTGTGAATAGTTTTAAGCATTTCTCGTGTTGTCACTTGTGGTGCAGGAACACTGTCAGCAGCGTTCTCGATATCTATTACACACATTACATTACGATTCTGATTCAAGACATCTTTCTGTATGCGATGTGCAGAATTGAAATTTTGAATAATAGAATTCAAGTGTTTGTATCTCTGTTTGATGTTTAATACTAATATGACAAATAATGTAATCATAACACCATTTGTAGCATGGAATAAATTTAAGAAACACAAATATGACATCCTCAAGTGAACATGGAAAATATGTATTACAAAAGGAATTTCTATAACAACTACTTGCATGAGAATGTATATTGTCGTTTGAATTTTCATTCGAACATAGAATCGATGTTTTTCTTTCGATAGTAGCATGATGTGGTCCACTTCACCAAGCAGTTTAACTATTTGGGAAACGTGATATTTCTTTAGACAAACGAACGTGAGTATGGATACTATACCAGTTCCGCATAGTGAAGTATTGCGTAGAAGAAACAAAAATAAATTCTTAGCAGGAAGTTTTCTATTTGCTATTTCTTCATATATCCCAGAACATGAGACACAAATCATCAAAATAATGCATAACCAACTCCAACAAATTCCAAAGCTCAAACTGTAATTGTGCTTCTTTCCATTTTGTTTGTTTCTACGAAATGAGTAGGGCGCCATTCCTATCACTTTTGAAATGTAGATCAAGTACTTAAATGTGGAATAAATTTCTTCACTATTATTGAATTCTTCCATAGTGAAAATAGCAGGTTGCTTTCACTTTGTTGACTGCAGTACAAATGAGAGCTTCATCAAGGTTACGCTTAACAAACTCCATTGATTATTTTTAATCAAAATGTGTCGTTCTCTAATAAGCGTAGCGAATGCATTCCTTGCATGTCGCATTATTTTCTATTTGATGCACTAGATTCACAGATACTGCAGTATAGAATGTGTGTCCAACTGTAATTATCTTTTACTTGTTCTAAAACGAAACATCACAGTAAATTTTGATATACACACAGAATATTATTTCCAA